>NC_079189.1:11541495-11899559 GCF_029499605.1 Hyla sarda
GAGAGGTGTGACACAATTTTTGGAAGAAATTGGCTTTTTTTCTCAATTTCTATTGTTTTATTTTTGACCTAGTAAGCAGCTTTTTACTGTCCAGTTAGCAGGCTGCTAAAGAATCGCAGAGGCGGGATCTTTACCTAAGCTTCTAAATGCTACAATATTATTATGAGGTCGGACAGTAGACGTCAGTTACTGGAGAAGCCATATCTGCTTTACTGATAATATTTAGTACATTAACCCCTTAAGGACCCAGACATTTTACACCTTAGGACCCGGCCATTTTTTGCACATCTGACCACTGTCACTTTAAACGTTAATAACTATGGAATGCTTTTACTTATCATTCTGATTCCGAGATTGTTTTTTCGTGACAAATTCTACTTTATCATAGTGGTAAAACTTTGTCGATACTTGCATCCGTTCTTGGTGAAAAATCCCAAAATTTTATGAAAAATTTGAAAATTTAGCATTTTTCTAACTTTGAAGCTTGTAAGGAAAATGGATATTCCAAATAATTTTTTTTATTCACATATACAATATGTCCACTTTATGTTTGCATCATAAAACTTACGTGTTTTTACTTTTGGAAGACACCAGAGGGCTTCAAAGTTCAGCATCAATTTTCAAATTTTTCACAAAATTTCCAAACTCACAATTTTTCAGGGACCAGTTCAGGTTTGAAGTGGATTTGAAGGGTCTTCATATTAGAAATACCCCACAAATGACCCCATTATAAAAACATCGCCCCCCAAAGTATTCAAAATGACATTCAGTAAGTGTCTTAACCCTTTAGGTGTTTCACAGGAATAGCAGCAAAGTGAAGGAGAAAATTCACAATCTTCATTTTTTACACTCGCATGTTCTTGTAGACCCAATTTTTGAATTTTTACAAGGGGTAAAAGGAGAAAATGTATACTTATATTTGTAGCCCAATTTCTCTCGAGTAAGTACATACCTCATATGTCTATGTAAAGTGTTTGGCGGGCGCAGTAGAGGGCTCAGAAGCGAAGGAGCGACAAGGGGATTTTGGAGAGTACGTTTTTCTGAAATGGTTTTTTGGAGGCATGTTGCATTTAGGAAGCCCCTATGGTGCCAGAACAGAAAAAAAAAAAACACATGGCATACCATAGCAGAAAATACCCCCCAAAATTTGTAACCCCATCTCTTCTGAGTATGGAGGTACCCCATTATTTGACCTGAAGAGCACTACGGGCGAACTACAATGCTCAGAAGAGAAGGAGTTATATTTGGCTTTTTGAGAGCAAATTTGCTCGGGGGCATGTCACATTTAGGAAGCCCCTATGGTGCCAGAAGAGCAAAAAATACACACATGGCATACCATTTTGGAAACTAGACCCCTTGAGGAATGTAACAAGGAATAAAGTGAGCCTTAATACCCCAAAGGGGTTTCACGACTTTTGCATACGTAAAAAAAAAAATGTTTTCACTAAAATGTGTTTCCCCCCCAAATTTCACATTTTTGCAAGGGTTAATAGCAGAAAATACCCCCAAAATTTGTAACCCCATATCTTCTGAGGATGGAGGTACCCCATAAGTTGACCTGAAGTGCAGTACTGGCGAACTACAATGCTCAGAAAAGGAGGAGTCATATTTGGCTTTTTTGAGAGCAAATTTTGCTCGGGGGGCATGTCGCATTTAGGAAGCCCCTATGGTGGCAGGACAGTAAAATAACCCCAACATGGCAAACCATTTTGGAAACTAGACCCCTTGAGGAACGTAACAAGGGGTACAGAGAGCATTTACCCCCCACTGGTGTCTGTCAGATTTTTGGAACAGTGGGCTGTACGAAATTTTTAATTGCACAGCCCACTGTTCCAAAGATCTGTCAGACACCAGTGGGGTGTAAATTCTCACTGCACCCCTCATTACATTCCGTGAGGGGTGTAGTTTCCGAAATGGGGTCACATGTGTTTTTTTTTTTTTTTTTTGCGTTTGTCAAAACTGCTGTAACAATAAGCCACCGCTGTGCAAATCACCTTAAATGTACATGTTGCACTGTCCCTTCTGGGCCTTGTTGTGCGCCCCCAGAGCACTTTGCGCCCACATATGGGGGTATCTCCGTAGTTGGGAGAAATTGCATTACAAATTTTGGGGGGCTTTTTTCCCTGTTACCTCTTGTCAAAATGAAAAGTATAGGGCAACACCAGCATGTTAGTGTAAAAATTTTATTTTTTTACACTAACATGCTGGTGTAGACCCCAACTTTACCTTTTCATAAGGGGTTAAAGGAGAAAAAGCCCCCCAAAATTTGTTAGGCAATTTCTGCCGAGTACGGCGATACCCCATATGTGGCCCTAAACTGTTGCCTTGAAATACGACAGGGCTCCAAAGTGAGAGCGCCATGCGCATTTGAGGCCTGAATTAGGGATTTGCATAGGGGTGGACATAGGGGTATTCTACGCCAGTGATTCCCAAACAGGGTGCCTCCAGCTGTTGTAAAACTCCCAGCATGCTTGGACAGTCAACGGCTGTCTGGCAATACTGGTAGTTGTTGTTTTGCAATAGCTGGAGACTCCATTTTGGAAACAGTGGCGTACCAGACGTTTTTTATTTATTTTATTTTATTTTGTGTTGGTGTAGTGTAGTGTTTTTAGGGTACAGTCACACGGGCGGGGGATTACAGCGAGTTTCCCGCTGCGAGTTTGAGCTGCCGCGCAAAATTTGCTGCATTGCAAACTTGCAGCCTGATACTCACTGTAAGCCCCCTGCCCATGTGAATCTACCCTGTACATTCACAGGGGGGGAACCTCCAGCTGTTGCAAAACTACAACTCCCAGCATGCACAGTCTATCAGTGAATGCTGGTAGTTATAGTTTTGCAACAGCTGGAGGCACAAGGGTTGGGAAACACTGAGTTAGGAAACAGACAATGTTTCCCAACCAGTGTCCCCCCACTTGTTGCAAAACCACAACTCCCAAACATTCTCAGGCATGCTGGAAGTAGTAGTTCGGCAACATCTTTAGAGCCAGATGTTGCCGAACTACAACTTCCAGCATGCTTGGAGTTGTAGTTTTGCAACATCTGGAGGACTACAGTTTGCAGACCACTAATACAGTGGTTCCCAATCTGAGCCCTTCCAGATGTTGCAAAACTACAACTCCCAGTATGCCAAAACTGTCCAGGCATGCTGGGAGTTGTAGTTCTGCAACATCTGAAGGGCCAGATGTTACAGAACTACAACTCCCAGTATGCCTGGACAGTAAGGGCATGCTGAGGATGTGTAGTTTTGCAACATCTGGAAGGGCACAGTGGTCTCCAAACTGTGGACCTCGAGATGTAGCAAAACTGCAACTCCCAGCATGCTCAGACGCCAATGGCTGTCTGGGCATGCTGGGAGTTGTAGTATACAGGGTCCCATTACAGCAATGCATGTCGCTTTATGGCGACGTGCATTGCTGTAAAGGGCCCGACCGCGGCTGAAGATCTACTCTACTCTACCTGTCGCCGCCGTCTTCATCGCCAGGATCCGGGTCTTCAGGGACGAGTCCCCCGCCATGTCCTCCGGTCTTCCTCCCGTCCTCTCCGGACTTCCAGGGGCCGGGCAGGGCGGGAGGAAGTAACCGCCCCCCCCCCCCCCCCCCCCTGCGATTGGTCGGTTAGCTAACTGAAGAATCGCAGGGGATCGGAGGAGGTGGCAGGCTTGCCACCTCGCTCCTAGGCTCCAGCATGGTCCTGGCTGTCTGTGACAGCCGGGATCATGCAAAATTACCGGGCGGTCGGGTCCCAGAGACCCGATCAGCCCGGTATCGCCCCAGATCGCAAGGGCAATTTCCCTTGCGATTTGCGGCAATCGTCGACATGGGGGGCCTACATGGCCCCCCTCGGCGTTTTCCCTGGATGCCTGCTGAAGCATTTCAGCAGGCATTCAGTTCTGATCTCTGCCCGGCGCGCGTTCCCGTACGTCCTGGGTCCTTAAGGGGTTAATAATAACTTGGCTTTGTCATATTATACTGTACAAATAAACTAATTCCAAAGAACAGATTCCACAATTTTATAACGTATAGAAAGAGATTATCCAATTGGAATCTATATATATAAAACTCAACGTGTGTGTGTATGTATGTATGTATATATGTGTGTATGTTCTAGTATCATGTCCAAACAGCTAAAGATATCAACATGAAACTTGGCACACACGTTACTTATATGTCAACAACAAACATAGGATAGGTGATTTAACCCTTACTCCCCCCCATTTGCCAGGGGCGGGGTTTTTGTTTAAAGTCCCATACAAGTCTATGGGAAATATATGTTGCTGCATAACTTCCAAACGGCTGGAGATATTTCGATAATACTTGGTCACATGTTACTTATATGTCCACTTAAAATATAGGATAGTTAAATTAACCCTTAACTACCCCCATTTGTGAGGGTCGGGGTTTTTGTTTAAAGTCCCATGCAAATCAATGGGAAATGTATGTTCCCACATAACTTCAGTACGGCTGGAGATATTTTAATACCTGGTACACATATTACGGGTCAGGATAGGAGGTCGGGATATGAGGATGGGATAGGAGGATGAGATAGGAGGACCAGGATAGGAGGACCGGGATAGGAGGACCACGATAGGAGGTCGGGATAGGAGGTCGGGATAGGAGGTCGGGATAGGAGGTCAAGATAGGAGGTCGAGATAGGAGGTCGAGATAGGAGGACGAGATGGGAGGTCAGGATAGGAGGTCGTGATAGGAGGTCGAGATAGGAGGTTGAGATAGGAGGACGAGATCGAGATAGGAGGACGGGATAGGAGGACGGGATAGGAGGTCGAGATAGGAGGACGGGATAGGAGGTCAGGATAGGAGGTCGTGATAGGAGGTCAAGATACCAGGTCAAGATAGGAGGTCGGCATAGGAGGTCGGGATAGGAGGACGGATATGAGGACGGGATAGGAGGTCGGGATATGAGGACGGGATAGGAGGTTGGGATATGACAACAATATATGAGGACGGGATATGAAGTCAAAAGCTTTCTCCTTTGTTTATTTTCCTCCCCAACAAGGATTAAGAAGGAAAAACCGGGCAACGCCGCTAGTAGGAAATAAAAATAAAGTTCTGAAGTAATACACACCACTATTCTAACACTATCCTCTTGGTCTGAAAATTAAGTAAATACAACCTTAGAGGAACAACAACACCCAGAAGATTTCACCTTGTCATAATTTATTTAGCAAGTACCAAAATAAGTATAAGAAAAGCTAGCAGTCATAAATTATTGCAAAACATCAAAATTAGTATGAAAAAAATAAACTGTTGTATTGCATATATAGGACATTTAAAATGAATTAAAATCAGAAAAACAGAGTGGAGGCAAAGAGTCTTCTACCTACTACACTCACCCCTGTGCGCAAGAATGAGATCACCGGATCCAAAAGCAAATAACTAATGGGTTTTCCAAATATGCAAAAGTAGGAGGTACCTTTGCACCGGTCTGTTCTTTGCTATTCAGGCTTAGTTTTCCAGGATAGCACCAGTTGCCTAGATCCAGGGCTATACCAAGTCTTTTGTAGGTGTATTTATAAATAGCGTTATTTTTTCACTAGTGATTCTTGTGTTACAATTCTGTTATTTGCAAAAGATCAGGGATTCTTTGCATATTTGGATACCTATTAGTTATTTGCTTTTGGATGTATATATTTTGTATGAATTATTTGTAATATTATTTACTATGGTCTTTGGGGGATTTCTTTGTGATTACCCCTGGTTACTACCAGGCGTCCCCCCGCAGGGTGAGTGTAGTAGGCATAAGACTGTTTGCCTCCACTCTGCTTGCCTGATTTTAATTGATTTAAAATGTTTTGTGTCCCTTAAATGCAATAAAATTGTTCATCTTTCTTATACTAATTTGGATGTTGTGCAATAATTTATGACTGCTAGCTTTTTGTTTTCCTTTTTGGTACATGTTTTTAGTTTTGGCAGTTGGTTGCCCCTCCTTTATTACCTTAGCTGCGCCCATTCAGCAATTTATTCTAATTTATTTAGCAAGACTCAAGTCAAAATTTAAAAGCCATGTGAGAAAAACGATGCACACCCCATGAATCAAAAGATTGTGGAGCCATCTCTGGCAGCAATAACTTCAAGTAATATTTTTCGGTTTTAACCTCTTAACTTCTTCACGACCACGGACGTAAATGTACGTCCTGGCTTGGCGGGACTTCCCACACTAGAACGTACATTTACGTCCTGTGTAGGACCGCGAGCATCGGAACGGTGCTCGCGTCATACACGGCAGGTCCCGGCTGCTGTCGCCCGTAATGGCCGACATCCGCGATCACGCAGATGTCCGCCATAAACCCCTCAGATGCCGTGATCAATACAGATCACGGCATCTGCGGCATTGCGGTACTTTGAATGGATGATCGGATCGCCTGCAGCGCTGCTGCGGGGATCCGATCATCCAGCATGGCGGCCGGAGGTCCCCTCACCTGGCTCCGGCCATCTCCCAAGGTCTTCTGCTCTCGTCTAATATGGAGCAGACCAGAGAAGAAGATCACCGATAATACTGAGCAGTGCTGTGTCCTATACATAGCACTGCACAGTATTAGCAATCAAATGATTGCTATAGATAGTCCCCTATGGGGACATAAAAAGTGTAAAAAAAAAAGTTGAAAAATGTAAAAATAAAAATGAAAAATCCCCTCCCCTAATAAAAATGAAAATTGTCCGTTTTTCCCATTTTACCCCCCAAAAAGCGTAAAATTATTTTTTTAATAAACATATTTGGTATCACCGAGAGCATAACGGTCCGAACTATCAAAATATAATGTTAATGATCCCGTACGGAGAATGTCGTAAATGTAAAAAAAACAAAAATGTCCAAAAATGCAGCTATTTTGTCACATTTTATTAAAAAAAAAATAATAAAAATGATCTAAAAGTTTTATATATGCAAATGTGGTATCTAAAAAAAAGTACAGATGACGGTGCAAAAAATGAGCCCTCATACCGCCCTATATACGGAAAAATGAAAAAGTTATAGGTGGTCAAAATAGGGCAATTTTAGATTACTGATTTTGTACAAAAAGTTTTAGATTTTTTTTAAGTGGTACAAAAATATAAAAGTATCTAGCCATGGGTATCATTTTATTCGTATTGACCCACATAATAAAGAACACATATAATTTTTACCGTAAATTGTACAGTGTGAAAACAAAACCCTCCAAAATGTTCCAAAAATTTCGGTTTTCATTAAAATTTCCTCCCAAAAATTTTTTATTTTTGGGTTTGCCGTACATTTTATGGTAAAATGAGAGGTTTCATTACAAAGTAACATTGGTCACGCAAAAAACAAGCCCTTATTTTGGTCTGTAGATGGAAAAATAAAAGAGTTATGAATTTTAGAAGGCGAGGAGGAAAAACCAAAAACGCAAAAATAAAAATGGCCTGGTCCTTAAGGTGAAAATGGGCTTTGTCCTTAACCCCTTAAGGACACATGACGTTCTCATACGTCTACATTTCCGAGTCCTTAAGGACACATGACGTATGAGAACGTCATGTGTTTTACCGGCCCCCCGCAACCATCTGGAGCGGAGCCGGTCCCCGATGCCTGCTGAAATCGTTCAGCAGGCATCGGGGCATATCGTCCAGGGGGGTCATTATGCCCCCCCATGTCGGCGATGGCCGCAGATCGCTGGACAATTCAGTCCAGCGATCTGCGGCGGATTCCGGGTCAATCGGGTCTCCAGTGACCCGGTGACCCGGAATTATTGGCTGATCGGGGCCGTCAGAGACGGCCCCGAACAGCCAGTGCCAGCAGGGGTGAGGTGGCACTGGTGCCACCTCACGATCGCCCTGATTCGTCGGCCGGATTACCGGCGGACCAATCAGGGCGCCTGCTGCGGGTGTCACTCCCGCAACCCGCTCCGCCCCTCTTCCGGAGGACGTGAGCGGGTGTGGGACGTGCACCCCGGGTGCTGGGGACCCCGATCCCCGGCGCCCCTGTTGGGATCGGGGCCCCAGGAGCAGCGGCGGCGGCGGAGACGACGAGGGACTGACCTGTGCGGCTGGATCGTTGGAGGTGAGTGACAGCCTCCTGCTGTTGCTTAGCAACAGCTCCCAGCATGCAAAAAGGGCATGCTGGGAGCTGTAGTTATGCAACAGCAGGAGGCAGGCCACCACAACTCCCAGCATGCCCTTATGGGCATGCTGGGACTTGTAGTTTTGCAACAGCTGGAGGCACATTCTTTCTATGGAAAAGTGTACCTTCAGCTGTTGTGTAACTACAACTCCCAGCTTGCACAATCAGCTAAAGTGCATGCTGGGAGTTGTAGTGGTGCATCTGGTGGTTGCATAACTACAACTCCCAGCATGCCCGTTGGCTGTCGGTGACTGCTGAGAGTTGTAGTTTTGCAACAGCTGAAGGCACACTGAGTTAAGTAGCAAACCAGTGTGTCTCCAGCTGTGTCATAACTACAATCCCCAGCCAAAGTAGTATGCCTCCAGCTGTTGCATAACTACAACGCCCAGCATGCCCTTCCGCTGTCCGTACATGCTGGGGGTTGTAGCTTTTGCAACAGCTGAAGGCACACTGGTTGCAAAACACTGAGTTTGTTACCAAACTCGGTGTTTCACAACCAGTGTGCCTCCAGCTGTTGCAAAACTACAACTCCCAGCATGCACTGATAGACCGTACATGCTGGGAGTTGTAGTTTTGCAACAGCTGGATGTCCCCCCCCCCCCCCCAAATGTGAATGTACAGGGTACACTCACATGGGCGGAGGATTACAGTAAGTATCCGGCTGCAAGTTTGAGGTGCGGCAAAATTTCTGCCGCAGCTCAAACTGCCAGCGAGAAACTACTGTGAACCCCCCGCCCGTGTGACTGTACCCTAAAAACACTACACTACACTAACACACAATAAAATAAAAAGTAAAAAACACTACATATACACATACCCCTACACAGCCCCCCTCCCCAATAAAAATGAAAAACCTCTGGTACGCCACTGTTTCCAAAACGGAGCCTCCAGCGGTTGCAAAACTACAACTCCCAGCATGCACTGATAGACCGTACATGCTGGGAGTTGTAGTTTTGCAACAGCTGGATGTCCCCCCCCCCCCCCAATGTGAACGTACAGGGTACACTCACATGGGCGGAGGATTACAGTAAGTATCCAGCTGCAAGTTTGAGCTGCGTCAAATTTTCTGCCGTAGCTCAAACTGCCAGTGAGAAACTACTGTGAACCCCCGCCCGTGTGACTGTACCCTAAAAACACTACACTACACTAACACAAAATAAAATAAAAAGTAAAAAACACTACATATACACATACCCCTATACAACCCCCCTCCCCAATAAAAATGAAAAACGTCTGGTACGCCACTGTTTCCAAAACGGAGCCTCCAGCTGTTGCAAAACAACTACTCCCAGTATTGCCAGATAGCCGTTGACTGTCCATGCATGCTGGGAGTTTTACAACAGCTGGAGGCACCCTGTTTGGGAATCACTGGCGTAGAATACCCCTATGTCCACCCCTATGCAAGTCCCTAATTTAGGCCTCAAATGTGCATGGCGCTCTCACTTTGGAGCACTGTCGTATTTCAAGGCAACAGTTTAGGGTCACATATGGGGTATCGCCGTACTCGGGAGAAATTGGGCTTCAAATTTTGGGGGGTATTTTCTGCTATTACCCTTTTAAAAAATGTAAAATTTTTGGGAAAA
The DNA here is from genome assembly GCF_029499605.1 of Hyla sarda. Taxonomy (NCBI): domain Eukaryota; kingdom Metazoa; phylum Chordata; class Amphibia; order Anura; family Hylidae; genus Hyla; species Hyla sarda. The sequence continues at coordinate 11,551,167 of NC_079189.1, forward strand.
CAAGCATTTTAGGTAAAAAAAATATATTTTTTTTACATTTGCAAAAGTCGTGAAACACCTGTAGGGTATTAAGGTTCAAATTACCCCTTGTTACATTCCCCGAGGGGTCTAGTTTCCAAAATGGTATGCCATGTGGGTTTTTTTGCTGTCCTGGCACCATAGGGGCTTCCTAAATGCGGCATGCCCCCAGAGCAAAATTCGCTTTCAAAAAGCCAAATGTGACTCCTTCTCTTCTGAGACCTGTAGTGCGCCAGCAGAGCACTTTTCACACCCATATGGGGTGTTTTCTGAATCGGGAGAAATTGGGCTTCAAATTTTGGGGGGTATTTTCTGCTATTACCCTTTTTAAAATTGTAAAAATTTTGGGAAACCAAGCATTTTAGGTAAAAAAAATATATTTTTTTTACATATGCAAAAGTCGTGAAACACCTGTAGGGTATTAAGGTTCACATTACCCCTTGTTACGTTCCCCGAGGGGTCTAGTTTCCAAAATGGTATGCCATGTGTTTTTTTTTTTTGCTGTTCTGGCACCATAGGGGTTTCCTAAATGCAGCATGCCCCCAGAGCAAAATTTGCTTTCAAAAAGCCAAATGTGACTCCTTCTCTTCTGAGACCTGTAGTGCGCCAGCAGAGAACTTTTCACCCCCATGCAAGGTGTTTTCTGTATCGGGAGAAATTGGGCTTCAAATTTTGGGGGGTATTTTCTGCTATTACCCTTTTTAAAAATGTAAAATTTTTGGGAAACCAAGCATTTTAGGTAAAAAAAATATATATTTTTTTTACATATGCAAAAGTCGTGAATCACCTGTAGGGTATTAAGGTTCACTTTACCCCTTGTTACGTTCCCTGAGGGGTCTAGTTTCCAAAATGGTATGCCATGTGTTTTTTTTTGCTGTCCTGGCACCATAGGGGCTTCCTAAATGCAACATGCCCCCCAAAAACCATTTGTCGCTCCTTCCCTTCTGAGCCCTCTACTGCGCCCGCCGAACAATTAACATAGACATATGAGGTATGTGCTTACTCGAGAGAAATTGGGTTTCAAATACAAGTAAAAATTTTCTCCTTTTTATCCCTTGCAAAAATTCAAAAATTGGGTCTACAAGAACATGCGAGTGTAAAAAATGAAGATTTTGAATTTTCTCCTTCACTTTGCTACTATTCCTGTGAAACACCTAAAGGGTTAATACACTTACTGAATGTTTTTTTGAATACTTTAGGGGGTGTAGTTTTTATAATGGGGTCATTTATGGGGTATTTCTAATATGAAGACCCTTCAAATCCACTTCAAAACTGAACTGGTCCCTGAAAAATAGTGAGTTTGAAAATTTTGTGAAAAATTTCAAAATTGCTGCTGAACTTTGAAGCCCTATGGTGTCTTCCAAAAGTAAAAACTCATAAATTTTATGATGCAAACATAAAGTAGACATATTGTATATGTGAACCCAAAAAAAATATATTTTGAATATCTATTTTCCTTACAAGCAGAGAGCTTCAAAGTTAGAAAAATGCAAAATTTTCATTTTTTTCATCAAATTTTGGGATTTTTCACCAAGAAAGGATGCAAGTTACCATCAAATTTTACCACTAAGTTAAAGTAGAATATGTCACGAAAAAACAATCTCGGAATCAGAATGATAACTAAAACCATCCCAGAGTTATTAATGTTTAAAGTGACAGTGTCAGAATTCCAAAAAACGCTCCGGTCCTTAAGGTATAAAATGGCTCGGTCCTTAAGGGGTTAAAGGGGTGCTCCCATGGCAAACTTTTTTTTTTTTTAAATCAACTGGTGCCAGAAAGTTAAACAGATTTTAACCCGAGACAAGCAGAGATGTCAGCAGAGAGCACTGTTGCCAGACAGAAAACAACAACTCAACTTCAGCAGCTGATAATTATTGAAAGGATTTAGATTTTTTAATAGAAGTAATTTACAAATCTGTTTAACTTTCTGGAGCCAGTTGATATTAAAAAAAAAGTTTTTTCCTGGAATACCCCTTTAACCCCTTAACCCCTTAAGGACTCAGCCCATTTTGGCCTTAAGGACTCAGACAATTTAATTTTTACGTTTTCATTTTTTCCTCCTCGCCTTCTAAAAATCATAACTCTTTTATATTTTCATCCACAGACTAGTATGAGGGCTTGTTTTTTGCGCGACCAGTTGTACTTTGTAGTTACATAACTCATTATATCATAAAATGTATGGCGCAACCAAAAAACACTATTTTTGTGGGGAAATTAAAACGAAAAACGCAATTTTGCTAATTTTGGAAGGTTTTGTTTTCACCCTGTACAATTTATGGTAAAAATGACATGTGTTCTTTATTCTGAGGGTCAATACGATTAAAATGATACCTATTATTATATACTTTTATATTATTGTTGCGCTTAAAAAAAATCATAACCTTTTTAACCAAATTAGTACGTTTATAATCCCTTTATTTAGATGACCTCTAACTTTTTTATTTTTCCGTATAAGTGGCGGTATGGGGGCTCATTTTTTGCGCCATGATCTGTACTTTTTTTTATACCACATTTGCATATAAAAAACTTTTAATACATTTTTTATAATTTTTTTTTAATAAAATGTATTAAAAAAGTAGGAATTTTGTACTTTTTTTTTTTTTCGTTCACGCCGTTCACCGTACGGGATTATTAACATTTTATTTTAATAGTTCGGACATTTACGCACGCGGCAATACCAAATATGTCTATAAAAAATGTTTTTTACGCTTTTTGGGGGTAAAATAGGAAAAAACGGACGTTTTACTTTTTTATTGGGGGAGGGGATTTTTCACTTTTTTTTTACTTTTACATTTACATTTTTTTACATTTTTTTTTACACTTGAATAGTCCCCATAGGGGACTATTCATAGCAATACCATGATTGCTAATACTGATCTGTTCTATGTATAGGACATAGAACAGATCAGTGTTATCGGTCATCTCCTGCTCTGGTCTGCTCGATCACAGACCAGAGCAGGAGACGCCGTGAGCTGCACGGAGGAAGGAGAGGGGACCTCCGTGCGGCATTATGAATGATCGGATCCCCGCATCAGCGCTCCGAGCGATCCGATCGTTCATTTAAATGGCGAACTGCCGCAAATGCCGGGATCTGTATTGATCCCGGCACCTGAGGGGTTAATGGCGGACGCCCGCGAGATCGCGGGCGTCGGCCATTGCCGGCGGGTCCCTGGCTGCGATCAGCAGCCGGGATCAGCCGCGCATGACACGGGCATCGCTCCGATGCCCGCGGTTATGCACAGGACGTAAATGTACGTCCTGGTGCGTTAAGAACCACCTCACCAGGACGTACATTTACGTCCTGCGTCCTTAAGGGGTTAAAGAGGTACTCCCGTGGGAATTTTTTTTTTTTTAAATCAACTGGTGCCAGAAAGTTAAACAGATTCTCAAATCACTTCTATTAAAAAATCTTACTCCTTCCAGTACTTTTTAGGGGCTGTATGCTAAGGAGAAATCAGAAAAAAGAAATGCATTTCCTCTGATGTCATGACCACAGTGCTCTCTGCTGACCTCTGCTGTCCATTTTAGGAACTGTCCAGAGCAGGAGAAAATCCCCATAGCAAACATATGCTGCTCTGGAAACGTATTTTTTATATCAACTGGCTCCATAAAGTTAAACAGATTTGTAAATTACTTCTATTAAAAAATCTTAATCCTTTCAATAATTATCAGCTGCTGAAGTTGAGTTGTTGTTTTCTGTCTGGCAACAGTGCTCTCTGCTGACATCTCTGATTGTCTCGGGAACTGCACAGAGAAGAAGAGGTTTGCTATGGGGATTTGCTTCTAAACTGGGCGGTTCCAGAGACATGTGTCATCAGAGAGCACTTAGACAGAAAAGAACAACTCAACTTCATCAGCTCATAAGTACTGAAAGATTTAAGATTTTTTAATAGAAGTATGCCCTGTTCCCGCTCCCGGTCTATAACGCGGGGTCACGCCGTCACCCCCGCGTCATAGCGTGTTGGTCCTGGCGGCTAATGTAAGATGGGACCCTGGGCTAATAGCGTGCGGATGCGCTCTATTAACCCTTTAGAAGCGGAATTCAAAGTTGATCGCCGCATCTAAAGTAACAAAAATACACTCCAAGCAGCTCAGTCGGGCTGATCGGGACCATTGTGTGGTCTTTTTTTCCCGAAAAATGCACTGCTTAGAAACGGAAGCCTCCAAAATTGACAAAATCGCATTTGTTTTCTTCAATTTTGTCACACAATGAAATGGATTTTTTGGTAAAATGACTAAAGTAGAATTGGTGGCACAAAAAATTAGCCATAATATGGAATTTTCGGTGCAAAATTGAAAGGGTTATGATTTTTAAGGAAGAAAAAACCTAAAGTGCAAAAATGGAAAAACATTGAGTCCTTGACGGGTTAACACCTTGGGGGCGGAGGGTTATTCCGTGTTTGCAATTTCGTTTTTTCCTCCTTACCTTTTAAAAATCATAACCCTTTCAATTTTGCACATAAAATTCCATATAATGGCTTAATTTTTGCGCCACCAATTCTACTTTGTAATGACATCAGTCATTTTACCCAAAAATCTATAGCGAAACGGAAAAAAAATCATTGCGACACAAAATTGAAGAAAAAAAATGCCATTTTGTAATTTTTGGGGTCTTCTGTTTCTATGCAGTAAATTTTTAGGAAAAAAATGACACCTTTTCATTATTCTGTAGGTCCATACAATAAAAATGATCCCCTACTTATATAGGTTTGATTTTGTCGGACTTCTGGGAAAAAAAATCATAACTACATGCAGGAAAATGTATACGTTTAAAAATTTCATCTTCTGACCCCTATAACTTTTATATTTTTCTGAGGTTTGAGGGCTCATTTTTTGCGCGGTGATCTGAAGTTTTTATCGGTATCATTTTGTATTGATCGGACTTTTTCATCGCTTTTTATTCATTTTTTCATGATATAAAAAGTGACCAAAAATTGCATGTACGCCATTGATTGTGCGACTTAATAAACGATATAATTTTATAGTTTGTACATTTATGCACGCGGCAATACCACACATCTCTATATTTATTTTTATTTACATTGTTTTTTTTATGGGAAAAGGGGGGGTGATTCTGACTTTTATTAGGGAAGGGGTTAAATCACATTGATTAACACTTTTCCCCCCCTTTTTTTTGTAATGTTATGAACCCATTGGGGACTATATCATTGCACACACTGATTTCCTACACTGATCACTGCCATGCATTAACATGATGGTTACTGGGACCAACCAGATATGACGTTATATCGCAGGAGGCGGCACAGGACGTAAATATACGTCCTGCGTTGCTAAAGATTTAACCCCTTAACGACGCAGGACGTATATTTACGTCCTGCGCCGGCTCCCGCGATATGAAGCGCGATCGCGCTGCGATCCCGCATCATATCGCGTGGGTCCCGGCGCTAATCAACGGCCGGGACCCGCGGCTAATACCACACATCGCCGATCGCGGCGATGTGCGGTATTAACCCTTTAGAAGCGGCGGTCAAAGCTGACCGCCGCTTCTAAAGTGAAACTGAAAGTATCCCGGCTGCTCAGTCGAGCTGTTCGGGACCGCCGTGGTGAAATCGCAGCGTCCCGAACAGCTGACCGGACACCGGGAGGGCCCCTACCTGCCTCCTCGGTGTCTGATCGACGAATGACTGCTCCGTGCCTGAGATCCAGGCAGGAGCAGTCAAGCGTCAATAATGCTGAACACAGGCGTGTTAATACACGCCTGTGATCAGGATGAGAGATCAGTGTGTGCAGTGTTATAGGTCCCTATGGGACCTATAACACTGCAAAAAATAAGTAAAAAAAAAGTGTTAATAAAGGTCATTTAACCCCTTCCCTAATAAAAGTTTGAATCACCCCCCTTTTCCCATAAGAAAAATAAAACAGTGTAAAAAAAATAAATAAATAAACATATGTGGTATCGCCGCGTGCGTATATGTCCGAACTATAAAAATATATCATTAATTAAGCCGTATGGTCAATGGCGTACGCGCAAAAAAATTCAAAAGTCCAAAAAAGCGTATTTTGGTAACTTTTTATAACATTAAAAAATGAATAAAAAGTGATCAAAAAGTCAGATCAAAACAAAAATACCAATAAAAACTTCAGATCACGGCACAAAAAATGAGTCCTCATACCGCCCTGTACGTGGAAAAATAAAAAGTTATAGGGGTCAGAAGATGACATTTTTAAACGTATAAATTTTCCTGCATGTAGTTATGATTTTTTCCAGAAGTGCGACAAAATCAAACCTATATAAGTAGGGGAACATTTTAACCGTATGGACCTACAGAATAATGATAAGGTGTAATTTTTACCGAAATATGCACTGCGTAGAAACGGAAGCCCCCAAAAGTTACAAAATGGCGTTTTTTTTTCGATTTTGTCGCACAATGATTTTTTTTTTCCGTTTCGCCGTTCATTTTTGGGGAAAATGACTAATGTCACTGCAAAGTAGAATTGGCGACGCAAAAAATAAGCCATAATATGGATTTTTAGGTGGAAAATTGAAAGGGTTATGATTTTTAAAAGGTAAGGAGGAAAAAACGAAAGTGCAAAAACGGAAAAACCCTGAGTCCTTAAGGGGTTAAATGATGCACAGCCCTCTAAGGTTCCATCACAGCTTATCAATTGGGTTGAGGTCTGGACTTTAATTGAGCCAATGCCACACCCTGATTCTTATTTATACAGCCATTTGGTTTCAGATTTGCTTCAGGTCATTGTACTGTTATATGAATCAATTTCAAATTTCTATAAAAACTGGATGTTTGTACCTAATTTTTAGTGTTGCTCGCAAATATTCGCAATGCGAGTTTTATTCACGACTATCGCACTATATATTCGTAATTACGAATATTCGTATTTTATTTTTTCACACTAAACATCTCACTGATCATCCCTCTCTGCTTCCAGCTTGTGTGGTCTAAAGAAGGCTCTAATACTACTGTGTGAGACTGGCGTACGAATTTCCGCATATGCAAATTTCCGCTTATGTTAATTTTTGCTTATGTTAATTTTCGCATATGTGAATTTTTGCAAATACAAATTTTTGCATATGCAAATTTTCGCATATGCAAAAAAAAAAATTGAATATTAGGAATATGCAAATTTAGCGAATAAATGACGAATATTCGTCCATATATTCGCAAAATATCGCGAATTCGAATATGGCCTATGCCGCTCAACACTACTAATTTTAACACACTGCTCCTGCCTATTATATTATTTAATAATAAATAAGTAATGACAAAGGACCTATTTTTTTTATTTTTATTATATCCCAATACGTTAACCCCTTAAGGACTCATTTTGGCCTTAAAGCGTACCTGTCATAGTGCAAAAAAATATATTAAAAAGTGATATGTTACTCAGGACCCAATCCTGATCATGTGCATATATTTTTTATGTGTCTCGGACCTATATATCCAGAGATATAAGCATTTATCTGCTGGTGAGTTACTTTTTCATTGTGCAGGCTGGAGGGGGCGTGTCAGTCTGGGCTGGAGGGGGCGTGTCAGTCTGTCTCCCTCACAGGAGCAAGCCTGGGCAGTCAGCCAATCAGTACTCTCTACTCTGTAACCCTTTCCTCTCTGGTTTTATGCTGTGTCATGTGTCAGAGGAAGATACTTGGAGTTTGCCTGCAGTAATCAGAAGATATTATGGTGAATTCATAACAGGATAAAATGTATAAATATAAGAATAGATCTTTATAAAACTAGTGCAAGGATTTTTTAGATAAAAGTACAGCATTTTTATGAATACATGTTCTATCTGTTTTATCTTCTCCTAGTAAAGCTGGATGCTAATCAGCATAGCTGTCACTATGTGTGTCATTCATTCACAGACTCCTGAATGTCTGATCAACTTCTTTGTCATTCAGGATTCCGAGAAAGCTTTGACTATTTCAGCATGCTGGGAGTTGTAGTTTAGTAACAACTGAAGCTGCAATGTTTGTAAATAACTGTGTTAGAGCAGTGTTGCCTCCAGCTGTTGTAAAACTACAGCTCCCAGCATGTCCACACATCCTTTATCTGTAGTTTTGCATACACAATAGAAATCTCCTATACTGGATACTGGTATGCTTTACGGCCGGTATCCAGTATGCTGTAAAATCTAGACTAGTCTGTCTGGCTAAAAGACAGGCGACCCCTAGTGGTGGCTATATTGAGCTTGAATTTCAGGTGAAAATGTAAATTTTTTTTAACAGGTGTATATTGTGAAATGTCATATTATAATGAGTCCTGCAATATATGAAAAGTTTTTAACAATGACAGTGCCTCTTTAAGGACAATTTTATTTTTACGTTTCAGGTTTTTCCTCCTTGCATTCTAAAAAACATAACTCTTTTATATTTTCATCCACAGACTAGTATGAGGGCTTGTTTTTTGCGTAACCAGTTGTCCTTTGTAATGACATCACTCATTTTGCCATAAAATGTATGGCGCAACCAAAAAATACTATTTGTGTGGGGAAATTGATAAGAAAACCGCAATCTTGCAAATTTTGGAAGGTTTCATTTTCACGCTGTACAATTTGTGCTAAAATAGACCTCTTTTCTTTATTCTGTTGGTCAATACAATTAAAATGATATCCATGATTACATACCTTTCTATTATTGTACCGCTTAAAAGAAAACCCAAACTTTTTAACCAATGAGTACTTTTGAAATCCCTCCATTTTGCTGACCTATTACTTTTTTATTTTTCCGTCTAAGCAGCATCATGAGGGCTCATTTTCTGCGCTGTGATCGTTACTTTTTATTGATACGACATTTGCATATAGAAAGCTTTTAATACATTTTTTTTATAAAATGTTATTAATTTTGGACTTTTTTTTTTACGTTCACACCGTTCACCGTACAGGATCAATAACATTGTATTTTGATAGTTCGGATATTTACGCATGAAGCAATACCAAGTAGGTTTATAAAATTTATCATTTATTTTTTACACTTTTTGGGGGTAAAATGGGACAATTTACATTTTTATTGGGGGAGGGGATTTTTCACATTTTTTTTAACTTTTATTTTTACACTTTAATAGTCCCCATAGGGGACTAATTATAGCAATCATTTGGTTGCTAATACTGTTCAGTGCTATGCATAGGGCATAGCACTGATCAGTATTATCAGTCATCTTTTGCTCTGGTCTGCTCGATCTCAGACGAGAGCAGAAGACCCGTGGAAGGTGGCAGAGGCAGGTGAGGGGATCTCCGTCTGCCATTATGGATAATCGGATCCCCGCGGCATCGCTGCAGGCGTTCCGAACACCCATTTTAGTGATCGCACTGCCGCAGAAGCTGTTTAAAAATCTTAATCCTTCCAGTACTTATTAGCTGCTGAATAGTACAGAGGATATTCTTTTCTTTTTGGAACACAGAGCTCTCTGCTAAATCATGAGCACAGTGCTCTCTGCTGACATCTCTGACCATTTTAGGAACTGTCCAGAGCAGCATATGTTTGCTATGGGGATTTTCTCCTACTCTGGACAGTTCTTAAAATGTACAGCAGAGGTCAACAGAGAGCACTGTGCTCGTGATGTCAGCAGAGAGCTCTGTGTTCCAAAAAGAAAACAATTTCCTCTGTAGTATTCAGCAGCTAATAAGTACTGGAAGGATTATGATTTTTTAATAGAAGTCATTTACAAATTTGTTTAACTTTGTGGCACCAGTTGATTTAAAAAAAAAAAAAAAGGTTTCCACCGGTGTACCCCTTTAACCCCTTAAGGACCGAGCCCTTTTTCACCTTAAGGACCGGAGCGTTTTTTGCAATTCTGACCACTGTCACTTTAAACATTAATAACTCTGGAATGTTTTTAGTTATCATTCTGATTCCGAGATTGTTTTTTCGTGACATATTCTTCTTTAACTTAGTGGTAAAATTTTATGGTAACTTGCATCCTTTCTTGGTGAAAAATCACCAAATTTGATGAAAAAAATGAAAATTTTGCATTTTTCTAACTTTGAAGCTCTCTGCTTGTAAGGAAAATGGATATTCAAAATATATTTTTTTTGGGTTCACATATACAATATGTCTACTTTATGTTTGCATCATAAAATTTATGAGTTTTTACTTTTGGAAGACACCAGAGGGCTTCAAAGTTCAGCAGCAATTTTGACATTTTTCACAAAATTTTCAAACTCGCTATTTTTCATGGACCAGTTCACGTTTGAAGTGGATTTGAAGGGCCTTCATATTAGAAATGCCCCATAAAAGACCCCATTATAAAAACTACACCCCCCAAAGTATTCAAAATGACATTCAGTAAGTGTATTAACCCTTTAGGTGTTTCACAGGAATAGCAGCAAAGTGAAGGAGAAAATTCAAAATCTTCATTTTTTACACTCGCATTTTCTTGTAGACCCAATTTTTGCATTTTTGAAAGGGGTAAAAAGGAGAAAATTTTTACTTGTATTTGAAACCCAATTTCTCTCGAGTAAGCACATACCTCATATGTATATGTTAATTGTTCAGCGGGCGCAGTAGAGGGCTCAGAAGGGAAGGAGCGTCAAATGGTTTTTGGGGGGCATGTCACCTTTAGGAAGCCCCTATGGTGCCAGAACAGCAAAAAAAAACACATGGCATACCATTTTGGAAACTAGACTCCTCAGGGAACGTAACAAGGGGTAAAGTGAACCTTAATACCCCACAGGTGTTTCACGACTTTAGCATATGTAAAAAAAATTATATTTTACCTAAAATGCTTGGTTTCCCAAAAATTTTACATTTTTAAAAAGTGTAATAGCAGAAAATACCCCCCAAAATTTGAAATCCAATTTCTCCCGATTCAGAAAACACCCCATATGGGGGTGAAAATTGCTCTGCTGGCGCACTACAGGTCTCAGAAGGGAAGGAGTCACATTGGGCTTTTTGAAAGCAAATTTTGCTCTGGGGGCATGTCGCATTTAGGAAGCCCCTATGGTGCCAGAACAGCAAAAAAAAAACACATGGCATACCATTTTGGAAACTAGACCCCTCGGGGAACGTAACAAGGGGTAATGTGAACCTTAATACCCTACAGGTGTTTCACGACTTTTGCATATGTAAAAATTTTTTTTTATTTTTTACCTAATATGCTTGGTTTCCCAAAATGTTAACATTTTTAAAAAGGGTAATAGCAGGAAATACCCCCCAAAATTTGAAGCCCAATTTCTCCCGATTCAGAAAACACCCCATATGGGGGTGAAAAGTGCTCTGCTGGCGCACTACAGGTCTCAGAAGAGAAGGAGTCACATTTGGCTTTTTGAAAGCAAATTTTGCTCTGGGGGCATGCCGCATTTAGGAAGCCCCTATGGTGCCAGAACAGCCAAAAAAAAACACATGGCATACCATTTTGGAAACTAGACCCCTCGGGGAACGTAACAAGGGGTTAAGTGAACCTTTATACCCCACAGGTGTTTCACGACTTTTGCATATGTAAAAAAAATTTTTTATTTTTTACCTAATATGCTTGGTTTCCCAAAATGTTAACATTTTTAAAAAGGGTAATAGCAGGAAATACCCCCCAAAATTTGAAGCCCAATTTCTCCTGATTCAGAAAACACCCCATATGGGGGTGAAAAGTGCTCTGCTGGCGCACTACAGGTCTCAGAAGAGAAGGAGTCACATTTGGCTTTTTGAAAGCAAATTTTGCTCTGGGGGCATGCCGCATTTAGGAAGCCCCTATGGTGCCAGAACAGCCAAAAAAAACCACATGGCATACCATTTTGGAAACTAGACCCCTCGGGGAACGTAACAAGGGGTAATGTGAACCTTAATACCCTACAAGTGTTTCACGACTTTTGCATATGTGAACATTTTTTTTTTTTTTTTACCTAAAATGCTTGGTTTCCCAAAATTTTTACATTTTTAAAAAGGGTAATAGCAGAAAACACCCCCCAAAATTTGAAGCCCAATTTCTCCTGATTCAGAAAACACCCCATATGGGGGTGAAAAGTGCTCTGCTGGCGCACTACAGGTCTCAGAAGAGAAGGAGTCACATTTGGCTTTTTGAAAGCAAATTTTGCTCTGGGGGCATGCCGCATTTAGGAAGCCCCTATGGTGCCAGAACAGCCAAAAAAAAACACATGGCATACCATTTTGGAAACTAGACCCCTCGGGGAACGTAACAAGGGGTAATGTGAACCTTAATACCCTACAGGTGTTTCACGACTTTTGCATATGTGAACATTTTTTATTTTTTTTTTACCTAAAATGCTTGGTTTCCCCAAATTTTTACATTTTTAAAAAGGGTAATAGCAGAAAACACCCCCCAAAATTTGAAGCCCAATTTCTCCTGATTCAGAAAACACCCCATATGGGGGTGAAAAGTGCTCTGCTGGCGCACTACAGGTCTCAGAAGAGAAGGAGTCACGTTTGGCTTTTTGAAAGCAAATTTTGCTCTGGGGGCATGCCGCATTTAGGAAGCCCCTATGGTGCCAGGACCACAAAAAAAAAACACATGGCATACCATTTTGGAAACTAGACCCCTCGGGGAACGTAACAAGGGGTTAAGTGAACCTTTATACCCCACAGGTGTTTTATGACTTTTGTATATGTAAAAAAAAATTATTTTTTTTACCTAAAATGCTTGTTTTCCCAAAAATTTAACATTTTTAAAAAGGGTAATAGCAAAAAATACCCCACAAAATTTGAAGCCCAATTTCTCCCGAGTACGGCGATACCCCATATGTGGCCCTAAACTGTTGCCTTGAAATACGACAGGGCTCCAAAGTGAGAGTGCCATGCGCATTTGAGGCTTAAATTAGGGATTGCATAGGGGTGGACATAGGGGTATTCTACGCCAGTGATTCCCAAACAGGGGGCCTCCAGCTGTTGTAAAACTCCCAGCATGCCTGGACAGTCAGTGGCTATCTGGCAATACTGGGAGTAGTTGTTTTGCAACAGCTGGAGGCTCCGTTCTGGAAACAGTGGCGTACCAAATTTGACGCAGCTCAAACTTGAAGCCGGATACTTACTGTAATCCTCCGCCCATGTGAGTGTACCCTGTACGTTCACATTGGGGGGGGGGAACATCCAGCTGTTGCAAAACTACAACTCCCAGCATGGACGGTCTATCAGTGCATGCTGGGAGTTGTAGGTTTTGCAAACGCTGGAGGCTCCGTTTTGGAAACAGTGACGTACCAGACGTTTTTCATTTTTATTGGGGAGGGGAGGGGGGCTGTGTAGGGGTATGTGTATATGTAGTGTTTTTTACTTTTTATTTTATTGTGTGTTAGTGTAGTGTAGTGTTTTTAGGGTACAGTCGCACGGGCGGGGGGTTCACAGTAGTTTCTCGCTGGCAGTTTGAGCTGCGACAGAAAATTTGCCGCAGCTCAAACTTGCAGCCGGATACTTACTGTAATCCTCCGCCGATGTGAGTGTACCCTGTACATTCACATTGGGGGGGGAAACATCCAGCTGTTGCAAAACTACAACTCCCAGCATGTACGGTCTATCAGTGCATGCAGGGAGTTGTAGTTTTGCAACAGCTGGAGACACACAGGTTGTGAAACACCGAGTTTGGTAACAAACTCAGTGTTTTGCAACCAGTGTGCCTTCAGCTGTTGCAAAAGCTACAACCCCCAGCATGTACGGACAGCGGAAGGGCATGCTGGGTCTTGTAGTTATGCAACAGCCGGAGGCATACTACATTGGCTGGGGATGCTGGGGATTGTAGTTATGCAACAGCTGGAGACACACTGGTTTACTACTTAACTCAGTGTGCCTTCAGCTGTTGCAAAACTACAACTCTCAGCAGTCACCGACAGCCAACGGGCATGCTGGGAGTTGTAGTTATGCAACCACCAGATGCACCACTACAACTCCCAGCATGCACTTTAGCTGATTGTGCAAGCTGGGAGTTGTAGTTACACAACAGCTGAAGGTACACTTTTCCATAGAAAGAATGTGCCTTCAGCTGTTGCAAAACTACAAGTCCCAGCATGCCCATAAGGGCATGCTGGGAGTTGTGGTGGTCTGCCTCCTGCTGTTGCATAACTACAGCTCCCAGCATGCCCATGTTGCATGCTGGGAGCTGTTGCTAAGCAACAGCAGGAGGCTGTCACTCACCTCCAACGATCCAGCAGCACAGGTCAGTCCCTCGTCGTCTCCGCCGCTGCTCCTGGGGCCCCGATCCCAACAGGGACGCCGGGGATCGGGGTCCCCAGCACCCGGGGTCGTCTTCCCGCACCCGCTCACGTCCTCCGGAAGAGGGGCGGAGCGGGTTGCGGGAGTGACACCCGCAGCAGGCGCCCTGATTGGTCGGCCGGTAATCCGGCCGACGAATCAGGGCGATCGTGAGGTGGCACCAGTGCCACCTCACCCCTGCTGGCAATGGCTGTTCGGGGCCGTCTCTGACGGCCCCGATCAGCCAGTAATTCCGGGTCATCGGGTCACTGGAGACCCGATTGACCCGGAATCTGCCGCAGATCGCTGGACTGAATTGTCCAGCGATCTGCGGCAATCGCCGACATGGGGGGACATAATGACCCCCCTGGGCGATATGCCGGGATGCCTGCTGAACGATTTCAGCAGGCATCCGGCTCCGGCTAGCGGTGGGGGCCGGAAATGCTCAGGGCGTATCCATACGCCCTCGGTCCTTAAGGACTTGGAAACGGGGGCGTATGGATACGCCCTATGTCCTTAAGGGGTTAAGTACCACCACACCAGGACGTACATTTACGTCCTGTGTCGTTAAGGGGTTAAAAAGGTACTCCGGTGAAAAACTTTTTTTTTTTTTTTTTTAAATCAACTGGTGCCAGAAAGTAAAACAGATTTGTAAATTATTTCTATAAAAAAAATAGTAATCCTTCTAAAACTTATTAGCTGTTGAATACTACAGAGGAAATTCTTTTCTTTTTGGAACACAGAACTCTCTGCTGACATCATGACCACAGTGCCCACAGTGCAAACATATGCTGCTCTGGACAGTTCTTAAAATGGACAGAGATGTCAGCAGAGAGCTCTGTGTTCAAAGAAAAAAAAGAATTTCCTTGAGTACTAGAAGAATTAAGTACTAGAAGAATTAAGATTTTTTTAATGGAAGTAATTTATAAATCTGTTTAACTTTCTGGCTGATTTAAAAAAAAAAAAAAGTTTTCCACCCCTTTCTCTTCCACACCTTCAACAAGATAGAGCCGAGGATAAAAAAAAAAGTTTCACCAGATGGTTGAACCAATAAAAAAGTATATCAAAATTATTTTCTTGCACATAACTTGAGAGACAGATGCCTTATGTGCAAGTTGAAGGATCCTCAACCAGTCCTCCTTGTCCAGTGACTTACTGCAGACTCTGTCCCACTTGGCAATAATGGCAAGAATGTTACACTTGACAACAGCCCAATAAGATGACCCACTAAGGGAATGCCTACCTTTACATGCAGGAAAAACAGGCTCTGGTGGAGTTATGAGTCTTAGAATAGATAAGTGTCTGCTCCAAAAAGACAAGAGTTACTTTAAGAGACCCAGCTAAAGAAAGTAAAATTAGAAACACCCAGTCCCCCTGACAATTTCAGCCTAGTTAACAGGAGCATCAAAATTCTGGCCTGTTTATGAGCCCAGATAAATCTAGACATACGGGACCTACATTCTCGTAGGAAGGGCCTAACAGAAGTCATCAGTAAGGTCTAAAAATAATAAACCACATGTCACAACCGGGGGTGAACAGGGACAGTGAGCCCCAAGCTGTCCCTATATATACTTTACCTGCCTGCTTGCCCATCCACCCTAAACGGTGGATTGACAACTTGGAGCTGGTCCCTCCCTGCACTAAAGTGCAGTGGGCATAAAAACAAATAATATACATAGTCGGCAGGTCACAGGCCAGAAACAGCAATGGAATAACTACCAAAACCAGACATAATATAAACAAACTGTTACGCCGAGCGCTCCGGGTCCCTGCTCCTCCCCGGAGCGCTCGCGGCGTTCTCCTCTCTGCAGCGCCCTGGTCAGACCCGCGAATCGCATCCCAGGCCACTTACCCGTCCCGGTCCCCGGCTGTCATGTTCTGGCACGCGCGGCTCCGCTCTCTAGGGCGCGCGCCAGCTCTCTAAGATTTAAAGGGCCAGTGCACCAGTGATTGGTGCCTGGCCCAATCAGTCTAATTAGCTTCCACTTGCTCCCTGTCCATATAACCTCACTTCCCCTTTCCTTCCTGGACAGATCTTGTTGCCTTGTGCCAGAGAAAGCGTTTAGTGTTGTCCAAAGCCAGTGTTTCCAGACCTTCTGCTATTGCTATTGACTACGAACCTTGCCGCCTGCCCCGACCTTCTGCTACGTCTGACCTTGCCTCTGCCTAGTCCTTCTGTCCCACGCCTTCTCAGCAGTCAGCGAGGTTGAGCCGTTGCCGGTGGATACGACCTGGTTGCTACCGCCGCAGCAAGACCATCCCGCTTTGCGGCGGGCTCTGGTGAAAATCAGTAGCAACCTAGAACCGGTCCACCGACACGGTCCACGCCAATCCCTTGCTGACACAGAGGATCCACATCCAGCTAGCCAAATCCTAACACAAACAGGGCAGAATATAATGTACTAACAAACAGTTCATAAACCGGAATACAGATAAACAGCAGACATAATAAAAGACTAGATATGGAACAGGTGGACAGCAGAATACAGTAGATGCAGGGGATGGACGGAAAAACCGAATGAAAAACACTAAACTGATCAGAAACATAGGACACTGATCACACTGGGACACAGAACAGAAACAAACTGGACACCCCACTCCACAAAAGGAGTAGACAGAATAATAAAGCCAAATAGACTACTAGCCAGTGAGCGCACTCCACCGTGTCATCAGGATGCTGACCTAGTAGGAAACAGAAATATAATACATAGAAAACAAGACTAGAACCGGATGAGTCTGAATAGACTCCAGGATACCAAACATGAATTATAACATACAGAGCACAGGTACAAAGCAAGACTCAGAGAGTGAACACAGACTCAGCAGAATGCACATACATAATCCAAAAAAAATGCTCTGGGATCCTTCTATTGGCAGGGGAAACCTCCCAGACTCGGTCAGGCCCTTCTTTAAGCTCCCAAGCAGAGTGGTGGCTTGGCTGCCCCTGACGTATATTACTATTTTCTTGCCTCTCAGTTAGTCTATGCAGCGTGGTGGATCGATCTGGACATGTCAAATTCGGCCACTGCCCTGGCTGGTGCGCTTATGGGGTCTTATGAAGCTCTGACCAATACACTCTACAGGTATCATTCTCGTTCTTCCTATCCTGTTCATCTGTTAACTGTAGCTAGGGTATGGTCCATGGTGTTGAGTAGGTTTCCGCAGCCTTTGGTATCTCCCAGGGCACCCTTGTGGGGAAACGTACCTCACCTACATGGGTTACAGGAGGCCAGTTTTTGGGGATCGCATGGAGTCAAATTTGTGCTTTACCTGTTCTGGGAGGATCAGGTTTTCCTATCCTTTTCGGACATGAGAGAACGTTATGGCATCCCTGGAAGTGCCTTGTTTAGGTATTTTCAGCTCAGGCATGCTGTTAAGGCGGTTTGGCTCCCTGACGTTTACCCCTGTTTTCTTGGAAGTGGAGCTCATCCTGGGTGCTATGGATCTATCCAAACCTCTAACTAAGTCCTTTGCCCTTCTTCAACCGCTAGGCCCTAGCCCCTTCTCCCTAGCCTATCATAAATGGGTAGCTGATATACTGAGTCTGACTGAGGGTCAATGAAGAGAGGTTGAAGGCTCTTACTACGCAACGGTTGTTAGCTGTGGAGATATGTTGATCCAATCCAGGTATGTCCTGCGGGTGTATTATACCCCTGCTAGGCTGAAGCGTATTGGTCTCTCTCCGTCTGACCTGTGCTTTCGATGCTCCTCGGAGGTTGGTACCTTCTTGCATGCTGTGTGGGAGTGCCCCGTCTTTGCGGTTATCTGGAGGGAGGTGATGGGGTTTCTGGCTGACCAATTGGAATTCCCTTTTATCCTTGTGGTGTGTTTGTTGGGGGTTATTAATGATCTGATCTCTAGCTTATAAACCATGAGTTAAACCATGGTTAAAACTCAATTATTAACAGATAAATACAAGGTGCATACAAAAACAGACATAATCAGAGTAGCATTATTGTACAAATAACAGCACAGAGTACAGGAGAGCTTGGATATAAATAGCCTCACCCGAGTTCTCATTGGCTCAGAGCGATAACTATTCCCTATCCAGGGAGAATAGCAAACTGCTCAGAACATCATAGTGTGTGAATACACACCTAAACAGAAAAATGCAAAAACAAATAAACGGACATTACACCACATATGGAAGAATATTCACTTGAACACCTGACATTCAGCCAAACCAGGATAGATTTTAGTAACATCATGTCTCCCGATCATCCTCCTCGGTTTTAAGGATGCGAAAAAAAATAGGAGGGTCAGCAGAATACCATACATGAGGAAGCCTGTCATTCGTTTAAAGGGAAATTAAGACTGTAAATGGAAAACATTTGAGTCTCGAATACATTCAGATACATTCTGCATTTCAAGTCTCAATAAGCCTGTAGTTCTGGCAAAATATTAGGTAAACTGATGTAAGGTTGCGTCACCTAAAACAATAAGTCATCAGCATAATGAGCTTGCTTATGCTTACATGAGCCAACCTCCTATAGAGTCAATTTTGACATGTGCCATTAAGGATGTAAAAGGGGTAACAAAAATAACCATTCACCCTAAATCACCCAAAGGGGTGGGAATACAAAGCCATAATGCTATGACACATATAACAGAGCCCAAGCCCAACACTTTAAATCTCAGAGAGAAAGCCCATGTGCACCCTGCCAAATGCACATCAGGATTCCAGACATTCTGGCCCACTCAACAGGAGCCAATGTTTGAATAGTGTCTGAGATGTAGATAATTTATCCAGAAAACACAAAGAACACTTGTCAGGAAGGCAAAGAAACTTAGTACACGTAGTAGTAATATTGTAAAGCGGGTGTCACGTTGGGCAGGGATACGTGCAGCCTTAACCCCTTAAAGGGTACCTCTCATCCAATAAACTTTTGATATATTTTAGATTAATGAATGTTGAATAACTTTCCAATAGCATGTTAATGAAAAATATGCTTCTTTCTATTGTATTTTTCCCGATCAGTCCTGTCAGCAAGCATTTCTGACTCATTCTGGAGTCCTAATCACTCAGAGCTGCCAGCCTGCTTTGTTCAAAGCCAAACAGGCTGTGAACAAAGCAGGCTGGCAGCTCTGAGTGTTCTCCTTTGTGAACAAAGCAGACTGGCAGCTGAAATGCTTGCTGCCAGGACTGGTAGTGAGACCCCTAGTGGTCATTTATTCAAAGTGGAAAATGAAATAGAAAGAAGCATATTTTTTAATAACATGCAATTGTAAAGTTATTCTGCATACATTAATCTATAATATATCAAAAGCTTTTTTGATGAGAGGTACCCTTTAAGGACCAGGGGTTTTTCCGTTTTTTGCATTTTCTTTTTTTGCTCATTGCCTTTAAAAAATCATAACTCTTTCAATTTTGCACTTAAAAATCCATATGATACGTCAGTCATTTTGCCCAAAAATCTACGATGAAACGGAAAAAAAAATCACTGTGCGACAAAATTGAGAAAAAATGCTGTTTTGTAACTTTTGGGGGCTTCCGTTTCTACGTAGTACATTTTTCGGTAAAAATGACACCTTATCTCTATTCTGTAGGTCCATACGATTAAAATGATGTCCTACTTATATAGGTTTGATTTTGTCCTACTTCTGGAAAAAATCATAACTACATGCAGGAAAATTTATATGTTTAAAATTGTCATCTTCTGACCCCTATAACTTTTTTATTTTTCCGTGTTTGGGGCGGTATGAGGGCTCATTTTTTGCGCCGTGATCTAGGACTTATTGATCGCTCTTTATTCATTTTTAAATTGTATAAAAAGTGACCAAAAATGCACTATTTTGGAATTTGGAATTTTTTTGCGCGCACGCCATTGACCGAGCAGTTTAATTAACGATATATTTTTATAATTCAGACATTTCCACATGCAGTGATACCGTATATGTTTATTTTTGTTTTTATTTACACAGTTTTTTTTATTTTTATGGGAAAAGGGGGGTGATTCAAACTTTTAATAGGGGAGGGGTTAAATGATATTCATTAACTTTTTTTTTTCACTTTTTTTTTGTTGCAGTGTTATAGCTCCCATAGGGACCTATAACGCTGCACACACTGATCTCTTATACTGATCATTATTATCCCATAGGGACCTATAACACTGCACACACTGATCTTTATCATTGATCACTGGTATCTCATAGGAAACCAGTGATCGATGATTCTGCCGCTTGATTCTGCTGAATTAATTCGGTGATCGGACAGTGAGGAGGCAGGTAGGGGCCCTCCCGCTGTCCTGTAAGCTGTTCGGGATGCTATCCTGAACAGCCCACTGAGTTAACCGGCAGCTTTTACTTTCACTTTTAGCCGCGTGGCTCAGCTCTGAGCGCGCGGCTAAAGGGTTAATAGCGGTAGGTGACAATGTAATAAAGCAGCAGGAAATTCTAGGGGACTACTTGGGTGTTTAGAGAGAGGTATTAGCAGTAGAGGGAAAGTGCTCATGCTGCTTTACAGATCACTGACCAGATCTCCAGAAGGATATAGATAATTTTGAGAGGGTTCAGAGAAGAACCCATAGACAGCAGGCCTGGGTGGACTGTTGAGAGTTGTAGCCAGTGGACAGCAGGGGTGGTGGTGGTATCTAATCAGCGGCATCTGGCACAGGAAGTTTAAATTCCTTACTGATCTATGTCTCATTAATTTTAACAAACGTAAGTTTTTGTACGTTGCTGGCTGACAATCTTGTTTGAGCTCTGAGCTCTGAGCACGATCTTTGAACCTACACTGGGGGGTGGACAAGACAGAACATCCATGGTCTAATCAGGTGATCCAGAAGTCCATGGAGTCTGGGCTAATGGTGTCAGTCAGAGAAAGGACACAGCCTAGGTATGCATCAACCTGGTTGTTCAGGTGGTGGTGTGCATCCCATTGGTGACGATTCATGTCAGAATGGAATACCTGATGAAAAAACTTCTTTATCATGTGAAGATTCTGCTGTTGCTGCAACTTCCGCCTCTTGCAGGGTTAGTTTTGGCTCAGGGAGTTGAGCACAGTTCGCCCATTCAGCAGTTCTTTGGTACTGGAAAACTGTGGTAAGCTTGCTATGTAGCACCTCTTTCTTCTAAAATTAAATTTACCCTCCTTCTAAGAGGTTGGAAAAAAGTCCCCCATTTTGGCTTTATAGTGTGGGTCTTCAAGGGTGGCTATCCAGTACACATCTCTTTTCTTCAAGTGCAAATATGTCACTGCAAAGCATTAAAGCTTACACCTCGCTATCCTTACCAGTTTTTCTGAGGCCCAGGCTTGTTTCGCCTCCGTCCAATACTGCCAAGGTAGGTTATCATGGTCCTTGTCATCATTAGTGTTGAGCGGCATAGGCCATATTCGAATTTGCGATATTTTGCGAATATATGGAATAAATTCGCATATTCGTAATATTCACGTTTTATTTTCGCATACGCGAAAATTCGCATATGCGAAACTTTACATATGCAAAAATTAGCATAAACGAAAATTTGCATATGCGAAAATTAGCATATGCGAAAATTCGTACGCCAGTCTCACACAGTAGTATTAGAGCCTTCTTTACACCACACAAGCTGGAAGCAGAGAGGGATGATCACTGTGATGTGTACTGTAAAAAAAAAAAAGGAATATTCGTAATTACGAATATATAGTGCTATATTCGCAAATTCGCGAATATTCGCGAATTCGTGAATATAGCACTATATATTCGTAATTACGAATATTTTTTTTTTTACAGTACTCTCTGCTTTTACAGTACTCTGCTTTATTCGGGAATATCGCATATTCGCAAATTTGCGAATATGCGATATTCGTGAATAAAATTCGCATTGCGAATATTCGCGAGCATCACTAGTCATCATCATCATCATCACTGTCATCTTATGTAGGATCCTTGCCCCCTTTTGACAAATTCTATCTCCAAATCCTCCTCAGGTTCCACCTACTCATGCAACTCCTCATTCATACTGTTGTCAGACAAATAAAAACCTTCCTCCATCCCTCCTTGCTCAATCATCACCATGAACATTTGTTCCAAAAGGAATATCAGTAGCATAACAATCCCAATGTTGTCCTAGCGGAAAGGCCTAAGCATGTGACAGGTGTCACTGATTAATTGCCAAGCTGAAAATCACACTGGCTCAAAAAACTGCCTGTCTGCTGCATTAGGTAGTCTGTCATCGCTTTGTGGTGCTGGTACATGCTGTCCAACATGTGTAGTGTTGGAATATTGAGAATCACTACTGAAAAGAACTAAACCTCCGCTCTTGACGGTAAAGGGATAAAATGCAACTTTTAATAGTTTCTAATATTAACATTGATAAAAGAGCGCATAACAAATTGTGCAACACACCACCTATAAAACAGTGCACATAACCACAACCCTAATCTGCATACCTGTCACGAGGGTACCAGGGCAGAAGTCCTTCATAGGGCCACAAATAACGAAATACAGCGACAAAATGATGTCAAAAGGAGGGGGAAGAGAGAGGGGAGATAAATATATTGATATAATTAGAAATGAATATCCCTTAATGCACTAAATGAATACCCCTTAATGCACTTCTCTTCCTGATGACGGTTGAAGAAAGAAAGGGAACAGTGCTCTCTAACTCTAAGCCACCCTCATCAGCTGTCCCTGTCTTTTGGGGGACCCCCCTCCTTCACAGGGTGACCTCAACCACAGTGACATTCCCTTGCCTAATATAAGGTGAAGGAGAAAACAACAAACCAGATAAAGAACAGTTCAAAATTATAACTCAATGTATATCCGGTCCTGGTGCCCTCGTAACCCCGTATGCAAAGAATTAAACAAAAATTGCGAACACCCTATAAATCACAACAAAACATAATAAAAATTTCTAAGACAATGGCCCTCATTTACTAAGATTGGAGTGTCGGTTTGTATTTCTCTTTGTGTTTTTAACATTTTATTCACTTGGTATTTACTAATCTGTCGCACTTTTCCCGATATTTTTAGTTGCAGGGAAAAATTCTGTTGCACAGTAATTTCTGTTGCACGGTAAGTTCTTTTGCAGGGTTTTCTGTTGCACTGTAAATTCTGTCACAGGCAGGTTTATTTCTGTTGCAGGGTTTCTTCTACAGAAGTACAGATGTGGGAGGTGGGAATCCCAGCAGGGGTTTCCTTGACCTTCCAGTGAATATCCGACTTCGGCACTGGAGCACTACAACGGCGTGGTGACACAGTTGTCGGGTATAGATTCGTAATTGCTTTTTATTGAAGATCATAAAAATTGGCAATACATGGTAGGACTACCCGTTTCTGAGGGGCTCCCTCCTTCCTCAGGTCCGAGTTACAGTGTGTGGATACAGTACTTTATATATACATATTTCCATAAATACATTAACCCATTAAACATTTGAAGTCAGCCTCCAGGGTCTATTGGTGGTGTATAGGAATGGATGGGCTGGATCTATAACATTGTGATTTTTGGCCCATTGTGGTCTATAGAGATCTTGCTGCAAACGGGGTAGAAAGCTAAACAGCAGGGTCCTGGTAGTAACGTAGATGGGAGACCCTGGTGTGGGTTCAATACCTGGGTTGATATACAGTGTTGGGATTATACTTTAATTAGGATAGGCATGATTTTTTGAACCGTGGGAACTAGGTCAATTGGATACCATACATTACCACCTGTTTCAATTAACGTAGTTCCCATTTATGGTATCCAAATGTGAAAAATCCCCTCCCCCAATAAAGAGGTAAAATGTCAGTTTTTCCCATTTTACCCCCAAAAATACATAAATAATACTTGTTTGGTTGCGCGGTACATTTTATGGTAAAATAAGTGATGTAATTACCAAGTACAATTGGTACATATGGGTCTGTGGATGGAAATATAAAAGAGTTATGATTTTTAGAAGGCAAGGAGGAAAAACTGAAATGCAAAAATAAAATTGGTCTGGTCCTTAAGGGGTTAAAAATAAAACTGTGCAAAAAAAAAAAAAGTAAAAATTACAAGTACGAATTGCTTGAAAAAGACGAGACAGGCAAAGGGGAAAACAGCCAGAGAATTTACTCCGCTTTCTGAAACTTTATACATGCTTTAAAATGTCGTGTTTTCTTCCCAGATAATTCACATGAATTTCTAAGTGGTCTTAGGAAAAGACGAGTGATTTTGGCTGAAGTAGGGAACGCGCCCCTTTTCCCGAAAACAACATCCATTTCAGTGCGACAGAATTTAGGCGTAAAACCCGACGAAAAGGGTCGGAATCATGTAAGTAAATGAGGGCAAATAACATGGTCAAACTTTCTGATCTCATGTAACAGTCATCTGTCCCAACGTGTTACCCCCGTCTAATTGCATTTGGGATCATCCAGGAACTCATAGACCAATATAATAGGATTATCCAGCAATAAAATTATGATTATTTAGCAAAGATGTATGGGCTAAATCAATAAGGTAGTGGTGGAGCTACAAAAAATAACACAGCCCTAATAAACACAATAGAACAACAGTGGTTAGCCCAATGGTGGTGAGACACTCATAGATACACAGATATACCCACGAATATTAATACAAACTAATGGTAATGTCTGACTAAAGCATAGTGGCATACACCTAGGATAGTCAGTAGCTAGTCAAAGATTGATAGAAAAATGACATCATATCAAAGGGAAGTTGTAAAGAAGCCAGGTGTGTAACGGCACACTCTGGATGTACTTATCGTTGGTGCTATCAGTCGCCATGGTGGGGGTCCATAGATTTGTATCACATAACCCGGATGGTGGGCTATGGAGAGGCCGACCTAATGCACTGGTAGACGCTCACCGCTATATATTTAGCTATCTATATATAGAACATCACCTGTACCATATCTGATACGATCCATGTGGCCAGGGCACCGGAGGATGGAACCGAGTTAGAGTGCATGTCAAATGGCGGAAGCTTTGTCACAGAACTACAATGCGTACCCCGGTGCGGGCCAAACCTATTTCAGCGCGTGCGCATAAATGCTTACTTCATGCCGAAGCCAAGCAAACTCCGGCGCATGCTCATAAATCATCCGTTCAGTCAGAGGGAAGACAATCTAAAGTGCCCCACCTGCTGCTCACTGCCCCAATTCCGTCATCAGGGCGCAGGCTTAGGATATTTTGCTGCATGGAGCAGGGTTGCTAGGCCGGGGAACAATGTGCAGGTGCACAAGGACTGCACAGGGACATGGTGAGCAAACATTCTCACAGCCCTATCTCTGCAAGGATGCTAAGTAGTATATGGTCTGGCTGGGCATACAGTATATGACACTCAGCAGAGATATAAAGGTATGATTCCTAGTATATGGCCTGGCTGGGCATACAGTATATGACGCACTCAGGAGGGATATAAAGGTATGAGTCCTAGTATATGGTCTGGCTGGGCATACAGTATATGACGCACTCAGTAGGGATATGGTGGTATGAGTCCTAGTATATGGTCTGGCTGGGCATACAGTATATGACGCACTCAGGAGGGATATGGTGGTATGAGTCCTAGTATATGGTCTGGCTGGGCATACAGTATATGACGCACTCAGTAGGGATATGGTGGTATGAGTCCTAGTATATGGTCTGGCTTGTCATACAGCAGGGAAATGGCGGTATGATTCCTAGTATATGGCCTGGCTGGGCATACAGTATATGACACACTCAGTAGGGATATAAAGGTATGAGTCCTAGTATATGGTCTGGCTGGGCATACAGTATATGACGCACTCAGTAGGGATATGGTGGTATGAGTCCTAGTATATGGTCTGGCTGGGCATACAGTATATGACGCACTCAGTAGGGATATGGTGGTATGAGTCCTAGTATATGGTCTGGCTTGTCATACAGCAGGGAAATGGCGGTATGATTCCTAGTATATGATCTGGCTGGGCATACAGAATATAATGCTCTTAGCAGGGAAATGGCGGTATGATTCCTCCGCTGCACTCGGACTTTACCTGCAAGTTTTAATTGTCCAGATATTGAGGACGGTTTTTATGGGAATTGATTCAATAAAGTTAATTCTTTGTTATTACAGGAAGTGGTTTCAGTGAACTCGCTTTTTTCTGTATATATACTAGAGGCCCAATGGTCAAAAAATATACAAAAAAGAAAGTTGCAACAGCACTCTTGGTCAAAAAATGGAGGCTCTTAGCGCACTTTTTGATCAAAATGTGTCCCCCCACCTGTGTATTAGGTTGTTGTGCTGGCTATTTTTCCTTTTGTTTTTACTTTGTAAGTTGGGGGGTGTGGCACCCTCTTTAGCCGTGCACCCCACCCCTCTCAGACTGGAGGTGGTTTAGTCAATGGCTGATCCCACATGTCACATGTCACACAGTCAGAGGCTATATGCACAGCAGAGGTGAGTTATCATGTTAGGGTCCCATCCGATATGAGGCCACCTCCGCGTGGTGGATGGGGGGGACACATTTTGATCAAAAAGTGCGCTAAGTGTAATACTAGTGTAATATCATCTTCTATATTATATATATGATCAGTATTACCTCATACATCATACATTAGTGTAGTATCATCTTCTATATTATATATATATATATATATATATATATATATATGATCAGTATTACCTCATACATCATACACTAGTGTAGTATCATCTTCTATATTATATATACGATCAGTATTACCTCATACATCATACACTAGTATAATATCATCTTCTATATTATATATATGATCAGTATTACCTCATACATCATACATTAGTGTAGTATCATCTTCTATATTATATATATGATCAGTATTACCTCATACATCATACATTAGTGTAATATCATCTTCTATATTATATATATGATCAGTATTACCTCATACATCCTACACTAGTGTAATATCATCTTCTATATTATATATAGGATCAGTATTACCTCATACATCATACACTAGTGTAATATCATCTTCTATATTATATATATGATCAGTATTACCTCATACATCATACACTAGTATAATATCATCTTCTATATTATATATATGATCAGTATTACCTCATACATCACACACTAGTGTAATATCATCTTCTATATTATATATATGATCAGTATTACCTCATACATCATACACTAGTGTAATATCATCTTCTATATTATATATATGATCAGTATTACCTCATACATCATACACTAGTGTAGTATCATCTTCTATATTATATATATGATCAGTATTACCTCATACATCATATACTAGTGTAGTATCATCTTCTATATTATATATATGATCAGTATTACTTCATACATCATACACTAGTGTAATATCATCTTCTATATTATATATGATCAGTATTACCTCATACATCATACACTAGTGTAGTATCATCTTCTATATTATATATATGATCAGTATTACCTCATACATCATACACTAGTGTAGTATCATCTTCTATATTATATATATGATCAGTATTACCTCATACATCATACACTAGTGTAATATCATCTTCTATATTATATATATATGATCAGTATTACCTCATACATCATACAATAGTATAATATCATCTTCTATATTATATATATATGATCAGTATTACCTCATACATCATACACTAGTGTAATATCATCTTCTATATTATATATATGATCAGTATTACCTCATACATCATACACTAGTGTAATATCATCTTCTATATTATATATATGATCAGTATTACCTCATACATCATACACTAGTGTAATATCATCTTCTATATTATATATATGATCAGTATTACCTCACACATCATACACTAGTGTAGCATCATCTTCTATATTATATATATGATCAGTATTACCTCATACATCATACACTAGTGTAATATCATCTTCTATAATATATATATGATCAGTATTACCTCATACATCATACACTAGTGTAATATCTTCTATATTATATATATGATCAGTATTACCTCATACATCATACACTAGTGTAATATCATCTTCTATATTATATATATACGATCAGTATTACCTCATACATCATATACTAGTGTAATATCATCTTCTATATTATATATATGATCAGTATTACCTCATACATCATACACTAGTGTAGTATCATCTTCTATATTATATATATGATCAGTATTACCTCATACATAATACACTAGTGTAATATCTTCTATATTATATATATGATCAGTATTACCTCACACATCATACATTAGTGTAATATCATCTTCTATATTATATATATGATCAGTATTACCTCATACATCATACACTAGTGTAATATCATCTTCTATTTTATATATACGATCAGTATTACATCATACATTAGTGTAGTATCATCTTCTCTATTATATATATGATCAGTATTACTTCATACATCATACACTAGTGTAATATCATCTTCTATATTATATATATGATCAGTATTACCTCATACATCATACACTAGTGTAGTATCATCTTCTATTTTATATATAGGATCAGTATTACCTCATACATCATACACTAGTGTAATATAATCTTCTATATTATATATATGATCAGTATTACCTCATACATCATACACTAGTATAATATCATCTTCTATATTATATATATGATCAGTATTACCTCATACATCATACACTAGTGTAATATAATCTTCTATATTATATATATGATCAGTATCACCTCATACATCATACACTAGTGTAATATCATCTTCTATATTATATATATATGATCAGTATTACCTCATACATCATACAATAGTATAATATCATCTTCTATATTATATATATATGATCAGTATTACCTCATACATCATACACTAGTGTAATATCATCTTCTATATTATATATATGATCAGTATTACCTCATACATCATACACTAGTGTAATATCATCTTCTATATTATATATATGATCAGTATTACCTCACACATCATACACTAGTGTAATATCATCTTCTATATTATATATGATCAGTATTACCTCATACATCATACACTAGTGTAATATCATCTTCTATATTATATATATGATCAGTATTACCTCATACATCATACACTAGTGTAATATCTTCTATATTATATATATGATCAGTATTACCTCATACATCATACACTAGTGTAATATCATCTTCTATATTATATATATACGATCAGTATTACCTCATACATCATATACTAGTGTAATATCATCTTCTATATTATATATATGATCAGTATTACCTCATACATCATACACTAGTGTAGTATCATCTTCTATATTATATATATGATCAGTATTACCTCATACATAATACACTAGTGTAATATCTTCTATATTATATATATGATCAGTATTACCTCACACATCATACATTAGTGTAATATCATCTTCTATATTATATATATGATCAGTATTACCTCATACATCATACACTAGTGTAATATCATCTTCTATTTTATATATACGATCAGTATTACATCATACATTAGTGTAGTATCATCTTCTCTATTATATATATGATCAGTATTACTTCATACATCATACACTAGTGTAATATCATCTTCTATATTATATATATGATCAGTATTACCTCATACATCATACACTAGTGTAGTATCATCTTCTATTTTATATATAGGATCAGTATTACCTCATACATCATACACTAGTGTAATATCATCTTCTATATTATATATATATATATATATATATATATATATATGATCAGTATTACCTCATACATCATATACTAGTGTAATATCATCTATATTATATTTGTGGTCAGGACTTTGAACCGTGCATGGGCTTACCTGTTACCTCCTGCCAAGGCCACCTGCAAGAAACTAGATTTACCAAGACCTAACACAAAACTCTACTTTTAACATAGAACAGCGGTTGAGGTGTGCCTGAAAACCGCGTCAAGTGTCCGCCTATAGAGGGCATTCCCTTATGTATGGTGATGAAGAAAAGGGTGAGGAGGGTGGGTTTCGCCAACCCAGCATACGCCCAGAGGGAGGGGCCGATGGATGTTAAATAGCCAAAGCCCCTCCCACAAATTCAGCCTGATAGGCTTCCCACTTGTGGTCAGGACTTTGAACCGTGCATGGGCTTACCTGTTATCTCCTGCAAAGGCCACCTGCAAGAAACTATATTTACCAAGACCTAACACAAAACTCTACTTATAACAGAGAACAGCGGTTGAGGTGTGCCTGAAAACCGCGTCGAGTGTCCGCCTATAGAGGGCAAAAATACACCACCAGTTAGGGTAAATTAAGTATCATTTATTTATAATGCCAAAAATTGAAATGCCTCTGCCATTTCCCTTGAGGGATCTGGGACATAAGTGGTATATGCATCAGACCGCCACCTCCCCAACTTCTGGATGACATGTACAGGCACTTTGTGCCTGGAGGCCGCCGATGCTGCTCCTATGCGAAATGAGTGACCTGAGAACTCTCTGGGGTTGTGTCCTAAATTACCAAGCAGCGTGCGGACATGCGATGTGAAAAGAGAAGTGGTAAGAGCACCCCCACCGAAAGGCAACAGTGGCGACTCCGGAGGCTTATCATGGAGGAACTCAACCAGTTGTGCCAACACCGCCACCGGGCACCAGTTGTTACCTGAAGGAAAATACTTAACCACCGCCCCCCACCTGAAAGTTTTTGTGACGGACAGTGAAACTTCGAACCAAGAACCCTGCCACCTTAAATGAGCATTCTGTGGATGTGTCGCTCCCCGCCTGACACATGAAAATTCACCCGGCCGGAGGAAGCCATAGAAGGCTAGATAAATGGCAGATTTGATTATCAGACTGCGCTCGAAGCCAAACGGGTTATTGTCTAATGCGTCAGACATGGCTCGGAACAGCTCGCCGCTGATCGGTTTCCTGAGAGGTGGCGCTGTGGAGCTACGAGCCACCACCCCTCTGAGCGCAGCCTTGACAGCCTGAGATGATAGAATAGACAGCCTGTCTGGGTGGGATAAAGAAATGCAATGCTGAATGCCCGAAAGGTAAGATTAATAGTGCTATGAGACAGGTGCAGAGAAGAGTGGCAGAAACCGATGAAAGATAGAATGATAGTGGTGTCGTAAGAAAAGGGGATGCTATGTTGAGACAGATATGACCTAAAGGTGTCGTGTGCTGCATGATAGGCCTTTCTGGTATTGGGGGCTAAGGCGTCCGACATTAACTCCCGGGCCACCTGTGTGTAGTAATTCAGTCCAAGATTAATTGTGCCAGGCAATGGGGTTGTGTTCCTACTGCGTCTGCTTGCGGAGCCACCTGTGAAAAGAGATGGAAATTAGCCCTGGACAGAGTATCTGCGGCCGTGTTGTCTACCCCCGGTATGTGTCTGGCTACAAAATAGAAGTTGTGTTGTAAGGACACCCAGACTAACCTGCGCATGAAAGACATGACAGTAGCATGCCTGGAACTGCCCTTGTTGACTATGGCAACTGTCGCCTGATTGTCACACTGAAACTCCACCGTCTGCCCTGACCACTTGTCGCCCCATGTCACTGCAGCTGCTACAATGGGGAAAACCTCAAAAAGTGCCGAAGTGCTGCAGAAGCCTGCCAGAGCCAATACCTGATTGGACCATTGGCCCGCCATCCACCTGCCGCCCCACACTGCACCATAACCGGTGGAAGATGACGCATCAGTGCAGATCTTGGGGGACAACTCGGAGGCTGGCGGGACAAACATAGTCATCCCATTCCATTGTGCCATGTACCTATCCCACATGTTCAGGTCAGCCAGGGCTTGGCAATCTAACCAAACCCTACTGTGTTGTTGAGGGACACCATGCAGCAAAGACAATATTCTGGTTACGAACGCTCTGCCCTGCGGAATTGCTCGCATAGCAAATGCCAGCATTCCCAGCAAGCTCTGCAACTCGCCCTTGGTCGTGACCTGGGAGACCGTGTACTTGTGGATAGTGTCTCTGATACAGTTGAGTTTGTCAGTGGGCAAGCTGACTTGCATTGCGACTGAATCTAGGATTACTCCCAGAAAGGTGAGACACTTAGTTGGACTGACCGTTTTCTTGGGAGACACTGGCACCCCAATATCAGTGAACAGTTTCAGCAATCTGACCAACTGGTCCGGTTCTTCCCTCGGGCGACTGAGCAGAAGAAAGTCATCCAAATAATGGATGACCTGGCTGCATCCAGAGACATTACCCAGCAGCCAGTGCAATGCCTGGGGCAGTTGGTCAAACAGCCACGGGCTGCTCTTGCATCCGAAAGTCAACTTGGAAGCAAAATAATATGCACCCTGCCATTTGAGCCCAAACCATTGCCACTGGTCCCTGTGCAACGGCAGCAACTTGAAGGCATCTGTGATATCCGCCTTCGCCATCCAAGTCCCTGGGCCGAGCGCCAAGATGACCTGAATAGCCTGGTCTATGGAAGAATAGTGCATACTAAACTCCTCGGATGGAATGAGAGAGTTGATACTGGGGACAAGTGACCCATGAGGAGCCGACAAGTCAAATATCAGTCTCTTTTTCCCATTGAACTTGCCTGTTACCACCCCTACCGGACTGACCCTCCAAGACCTGAATGGAGAAACTAACAAGGGGCCAATCGTATAACCTTTCATTAGCTCAGCATTTATTAATTCAGTGACAACAGCGGGATCGTTTACGGCAGACAGCAGATTGTCACATTAAAATGTGGCCTGCGGCAATGTGACCATGCCGGCGTGGAAGCCTCTGTCAAAACTATTGTTCAACCACTGGACCCAAACTGGGTCCTGGTGATCCGCGAGCAGAGCGGCCAGGACTGGGGTACGTACCCCGCCTAGTCATGCTGGCCCTTTCTGCCTACATGCAGAGCCCGGATGTGCCCTGAAGCAGTAGAAGCAGACGTGTAATAACCTGCAATTGCTGAAGTTGCATGAAGACATGTTATAGTTGTTACAAATTTGTGAGCTTCCGAGATAGTGTACTGGACGGCCCAACTTATCCACGGAAGGTGCGGACCTGCTGAAACTGTCCGTGGAAGTGGACGGTCTGGCGGCGCCCTGCTCGCCCTGTTGAGCCAGCCCTACACACCACGCCGTAGTATGCGTGATTGATTGACAGGCAGCACATGCGGGGAATTTGAGATTTGCGAAGTGGCTGCAGAACATCTGTGAATCTTCGATGCTCCAGTCCGTGAGGTACCCATCTTGGCTGAAGGCCGCCGCTGCCATGGCTGAGAAACTTCTATGATAATCGTAGAAATGGGTACCACCGTATTTGTATGCGTATTCAGTAACCCTCAGCAAATACAGGTCGAGCTCCTCTCTGCGCTCCGGCCTGGCTGAGCATATCACCTCCCTGTATTTGCTGAAGGCAATCACAAACTCGTGGATATTTAGCTTCCGTTTCAGCCTGGTGTCCTTACTCTTAAGGACAACAGATAAGTCAGCGCACGCTACCGTTCTAGTGTCCTCAACGTCGAAGGCAGATAGCAACAGGGACGCCAAATGATGTCCTTCCCTTCCAGTATGTCCTTTCTCAGGGCCGCTGGGACAAAATGGACTGGTGACACCCTTGGTGGCCCAGAGCGCCTAACTGGGTTGTCTACCGGAACAGGGGCAGACATCTGTGTAGGCGTTGGCGCCTGCAATGCTGCTGGAGCTGGGGGCCCCTGAATGCCCCTTCTCTCCAGAGAATCCAGCCTGCCCAACATGGAAGTCATCATTGCATGCAGTTCAGAGAGGTTGGACTGGCCCGAGGTCCCCTCCTGACTGTCGCCAGCCCCCTGATCCGCCATGAGGAGTTTGTATAACTCTGCTTTGCGGGCGGTTGCTGGAAATGGAATTGCCCTCTTGCGCAACTCCTCCATCAACTTGGGGATCGTCCAAGCCCTGTAAGCTGCAGAGGAGGGCGTCCCTCGCACGGAGATTCTAGCTGGTGTATCAGGGATGGACATCGGGTCCTCTATGTCTGACACGTGAGACATGACCTGTCCGGGCCGTAACGGGTGCCGGGGAAAAAAACGGTAATCATGAGTGACCTGATATGAGAAACGTGTACCCCCCTTGCTGAGTACTGACTGACCTTACCACCACTGTAACAAAACAGTAAGACGCCTGAAACGAACAGCAAATCGACTGTAACCCTGCGGACAACCGAATACATACTTAATGTTAGCTTACAGCTGCAGGTGACTGCCCGTGCAATGTGGCCGAACCCAAGAGTGCTGACCGTAGTGCCAGTGCGACCCAGAGTACCACCTGAATAGTTTGAAACGAGGCCTGACCGTGAGTCTGACCGAGAACGTGTGCATGACGCGTATAGTCATGAATAACTAAACCGTGAACACCTCCTGACTGTGAGTCAAGATTACAGTGTGCACCGTTTCTAACTAACTAGCGATGGCTCTGAAGACGTGTCAGCAACCACCGCAGGCAAGTGGTCACCCTTGAAGAAGAGTCAAGATCGCAGTGACCACTACCCGTGTAAACGAAATGCTCTGTATGCGTGACAGTAGCAATGATGCCTTGAACCCTATCTGACATGTCGAGTCAGATATACAGTGATTCAGGGCCTATGTGTAACAGCAGCAGTGCGTAACATTAACTAATGTAACAGGAGTATTAAGCATTTGAACTGAAATGACGTGAACTAGCGTCTGCTAGCGAAAGTGATGACCACCGTGAAACGTGAATAAATAACATGAACAACCGCCGTACGGCTGGTACTGACCGTAGCCAAGTTTGCAATGACCAGGAACGTAACGACCACCTAACTGGATACAGACCACCCAATCTGCAAGAGAAACTAACAGTGTTCTAACCATATGGGTTACGCGCCACCTACCACCTCTGACATATAAGTGCTGGCACCCCCTAGCCCCCCCCCCTATGCCTGAAACTACCCCAACCCCACTAATTACTTGACTACCCCAAGCCTCTGACCCGGTACCCCGATATGCATGACCACCCCCCCCCCCTAAACCGAAGCCACAGTATTATGGATTATAGTATTATTAACTTACAAGCTGCCCCTTGTCTGCGACAGTGCATGTGTCAGGAAACTGTGGCCTGACACCGGTGCACCCTAAGCCAGCCCCTTATTACTGCATGGTACCAATACACTCTATAAGCCTAACACATTTCCTCACACACATTTATTTATTTTTTTTCCTTTTTTCAGCGCCACCTGCTGACCATCCGTGGAGCTATGCCGCTGGCTCACTGGCATGCTGTGACTCCGCCCGTTCAGAGCCCCGCGTTACACGTGAGACGCCGGCACAGGGAGACCCACGTGGGTCGCGTCTCCCCGCGCCTGCCATGCCGCCAGCTGCCGCTGGATCCAGAGGCCGTGTTCACTGCGGCCAGCCCGGGCACGCGCTGCACCGTCGGACCGCCGCCTACATAACGCGCTGGGTGCCGGAGCCTGCCCGCCAAACGAGGGGAGCAATTGCAACAGACCAGGGCCCCAGTAAATGAAACCTGCCGGTCACCCGGCACTTACCTGCACCACCACACACCTGACCCAGCGTACGCAACGAAAGAACCCCCGCAATTTCGCCAACCCAGCATACGTCCAGAGGGAGGGGCCGATGGATGTTAAATAGCCAAAGCCCCTCCCACAAATTCAGCTTGATAGGCTTCCCACATATGATGAGTATTACCTCATACATCATACATTAGTATAGTATCATCTTCTATATTATATATATGATCAGTATTACCTCATACATCATACATTAGTATAGTATCATCTTCTATATTATATATATATGATCAGTATTACCTCATACATCATACACTAGTGTAATATCATCTTCTATATTATATATATGATCAGTATTACCTCATACATCATACACTAGTGTAGTATCATCTTCTATATTATATATATGATCAGTATTTCCTCAGGATTTAGCAATCTCAGATAGAACTGGCTATTTCTTAGGCAGCAGAGGGACTAGGTCCTTTAGCTTGCTAGGATTTAAACTCAACCCTCTCTCCATGTCTCCCAATCTCTTATCATGTTCCCTCATCTCTCCTAATGTCTCCTCATCTCCCCTCATCCCTCCTCATGTCTCTGCTCCCACTTACCTCACCCCATGTAGACTCCTGTGTACACTCCCTGCAGACATGGCTGATATATCCCAGATCACTGCTGTATACTGAGTCTGTGTGATAGGGGAGGACAGGGGCTGTACATGTAACTGCAATCACTGTGCTCTATGGAGGAGCTGGGGGCAGGGGCGTACCTAGAGCATTTGGCACCCGGGGTGGACCCTTTGTTTGGCACCCGGACCCCCTTTGTTTGGCACACACACACGCACCCCGCCCCTTAATTACACCC
Source organism: Hyla sarda (assembly GCF_029499605.1). Taxonomy (NCBI): domain Eukaryota; kingdom Metazoa; phylum Chordata; class Amphibia; order Anura; family Hylidae; genus Hyla; species Hyla sarda. The sequence continues at coordinate 11,587,476 of NC_079189.1, forward strand.
CCTTCCTCCCCTCCCCCCAGGGGCGGACTGACAACACTCGGGGCCCCCGGACCAAAAAAAAGGCGCTGGCGGGTCACATGATTTTGGGGGGGGAGGGTGAAAATACCGTTATATACCGTGGAACCACCGAAAGTTAAAAAAAATACAGTGATACACATATTTGGTCATACCGCCCAGCCCTAGGTATATGCAAAGCTACACCCCCCCCCCTCTTCCCCATAGATATATGCAGAGCTACACCTCCCCCCCCTCTTCTCCATAGGTATATGCAGAGCTACACCCCCCTCTCCCTCCCTTTCCCATAGGTATATGCAGAGCACCCCCCCTCTCCCCCCCTTCCCTATAGGTATATGCAGAGCCCCCTTCCTCTCTCCCCCCCTTCCCTATAGGTATATGCAGAGCTCCCCCCCCTTCCCTATAGGTATATGCAGAGCAAAAAATAAAAATAAAAAGGATGCTCACCTGATATCCCACGCAGTGATCTCCTCAGCAGGGGCCCGCGTTTCCTCTGTGTAGCTGCAGATGCGGCTCACACAGAGGGGACACCTTCTCCTGTATGTGCGTGTATTGCGCATACAGGAGAATGTAGCGCTGCCTGCTGGGGATCTGGGATGAGTGTCCTGGACCTCAGCAGCGGCGGGTCAGTCCGCCCCTGGCACCCCCCTTGAGAGTGGTACCTGGGCCGGGATACTGTCCCTGCTGTGTATACTGACCCTTCTGTGTATACTGACTGTACTGTATATACTGTCCCTGCTGTGTATACTGACCCTTCTGTGTATACTGTCCCTGCTGTGTATACTGACCCTTCTGTGTATACTGACTGTACAGTATATACTGTCCCTGCTGTGTATACTGACCCTGCTGTATATACTGACTCTGCTCTGTATACTGAAACCATCGAATGTTGAGAACATATTTTTATGGAAAAATGGTAATTGGTTCTGGGACTACCATTGTAGGTGAGGGATGGTGTGAAACTCTACAAACTTTGCAAGAGTACCTCAGGGTACACTTTCAAGTTTATAGTATACGAGGCACCTGATTTCCATACTGAACCCCTCTTATCCCCCCACTTTGGGTGTTAGCAGGAAACCTGTGTGGGTCCTTGTGCACCCACTGCTGGATAAGGGTTACCACCTTTACGTGGATAACATTCCTCTGTTCAAATCCCTCACCGCCAGATCCATGTCCGCTTGTGGGACCATGCGGGAGAATCAGAGAGGCCTCCCTACAAATCCCCAAGGGTGCAAGCAGGGCCCTTACCAGTGAAAATCTGTTGCTGGTCAGGAATAAAGACAAGAGGAATGTCCTTATGCTGACCACAATTCATGGTAACAGCAGCACCCTTGTTCCTGTGCGAAGTACTGCGACATCGGTCCTCAAGCCCACATGTATTCTGGTCTACAATCGGTATATGGGGGAGTTAATCTTGCTGATCAAGTCCTCAAGCCATATAATGCCCTGGTACAAAAAAGTTGTGGTCTACATGGTCCAAGTTGCCATGTACAACTAATTTGTACTGTCCCAGTACGCTGGCAACACAGGGACATTCCTTCAGTTCCAAGAGGAAGTTCTAAAGGCAGTAATTTTTGGCGACCTGGAAAGAGCAGGCCGGAGTTTCCTTGGAACTGGAAATGTAGGTGCCAAGGTCCCCACTCTGGAAAGAAGGGACGATCCCAGAAAAAAATGCTGTGTGTGTTGCAAGAGGGGGATAAGGAAGGACACCACCACTCAGTGTGACACATGCCCCGATCATCCAGACCTCTGCATTAACCCCTTCCCTCTCGGGCGATTTTTCCTTTTTGCACTTTTTTTTTCCTCCTCACCTTCTAAAAATCATAACACTAAAAATTCTCCACCTACAGATCCATATGAGGGCTTGTTTTTAACACTACCAATTTTACTTTGTAATACCATTAATCATTTCACCACAAAAATCTATGGCAAACCCAGAAAAAAAAATATTTGTGGGGCAGAATTGAAAAAACAAAATGCCATTTTGTAAATTTTGGGAGCTTCCCATTCTAAGCAGTGAACTTTTCAGTACAAATGACACCATGGGGGAGATTTATCAAAACCTGTCCAGAGGAAAAGTTGCCCAGTTGCCCATAGCAACCAATCAGATTGCTTCTTTCATTTTGCAGAGGCCTTGTTGAAAATGAAAGAAGCGAGCAACTTTTTCTCTGGACAGGTTTTGATAAATCTCCCCCCATATCTTTTATTCTGTAGGTCCATACTGTTACAAAGATACTCAATTTATGTAGGGTTCATCTTATTTTACTACTGTAAAAAAAATATGTATAATATGAGTATGTTTATAATTGTCCACTTCTGACCCCCATAACTTTTTTATATGGATTAGAGATGAGCGAATTTCTGAAAAATTCGATTTGGCCGAAATTTCCGAAAAAATTCAGTTTGGACCAAATTTTAAATCGCTATTAAAAATGGCTATTTCTGGCCTACAGAAAAGCTCAATAGGGGTGTAGAACACTTTGCCTTGTACTGACAAGCATAGGGAGTGTGCTGTGTTAGTGAAATAATACTGTTATTCAGTATGACATGCAGATTACAGGCATCGCTATTAAAATCACTGCCGCAGAGCACGGAGCGGTTTGGCGGTGGGCGGTCGCGGTGGCGTTTATTGGACTCAGTAGGACCCCCGGACAGGCAGGGGGAGAGAAGCGGATGGCGGCAGCGGTCTAAGGCACCGCAAAAGCCACTGCAGTTCATTGATTTAAAGCGCCCGCTTTAAATCAATGATCTGCAGCGGTGTCGATGGGTGGATAAATAGCCGATAACTTATTCCGGAATATCAGTATAAATTATCGGCTATCGGCCCTAACCTCCACAGGTTATCGGTATCGGCCCTAAAAAAACTATATCGGTCGATCCCTAGTTATCATGGGTATCATTTTAATTGTATTGACCCAAAGACTAAAGAACACATGTAATTGTTATCGTAAATTGTACAGCGTGAAAACGAAACCTTCCAAAATTTGTAAAATTGCAGTTTTCTTTTTAATTTCCCCACACAAATAGTATTTTTTTTTGTTGCACCATACATTTTATGGTAAAGTGAGTGATGGCATTACAACGGACAACTGGTCGCACAAAAACAAGCCCTCATTCTTGTCTGTGGATGAAAATATTAAAGAGTTATGATTTTTTTAAGGCGAGGAGGAAAAAACGTAAAAATAAAATTGTCTGAGTCCTTAAGGGGTTAAATGAAACCACAAAACCCAATCTAACAAGAAGTCACAATGACAGAGCCTAGAGGTGGCAGCAGCATGAGGAGACCATAATCTGGCAGAATGACACCGCCTGGAATTGGCAGCAGCAAGAGAAAACAATAAGGCTTTACAATCCCTAATATTAAAAGATGAATTTTCAAATTAAAATTGAAGATTTATGGTAGCTAGTGCTACCATAAACATTTTTAGGTAATGTCCCAGGCCCAGCAGCATGAGTAAACCATATAGTGGCTGAATGACACAGCATGGAGGTGGCGGCAGTATGAGGAGACCATATAGTGTCTAAATGACTCAGCCTGGAGGTGGCAGAAACATGAGGAGACCACATAGTGTCTAAATGGCATAGCCTGGAGTTGGCAGCAGCATGAGGAGAACATATAGTGGCTGAATGGCAAAGCCTGGAGTTGGCGGCAGCATGAGGAGAACATATAGTGGCTGAATGACATAGCCTGGAGTTGGCGGCAGCATGAGTAGAACATATAGTGGCTGAATGGCACAGCGTGGAGGTGGCGGCAGCATGAGGAGAACATATGGTGGCAGAATGAAAAAGCCTGGAGGTGGCAGCAGCAGCATCAGGAGTCCTGAAAGTGACCCGGTTACAGAGTGGTGCGGTGGGTGGCAATACCAGTACCCGATGACGAAGGTGGGTGAAAAAAAGGTCTGATGCGAAGAAATGTTTGTAACTGGGGAGCAGCGCCTTAAAGCTGTTTGGCACTATCCATATTTGTGAAGTGTTGGTGTGGCACCATGGTCAATCTACTCTGATGCATAAAGCATTGGTGGGTGGAAATCCTGGCTGAATCATGCTTGATTCATCTTCACAAAGGTCAGTCTCTCCACATTTTTGTGGACAGAAGAGTTCTCCTTGGGATGACTATGGCCCCCGCCTCACTAAACACCCGCTTTGATGGCACACTACTGGGCGGGCAGGACAGCTTTTACAGGGAAAACTCTGTTAGTTGCGGCCCAGAAGTCCAGCGGATCTTCAAGGTGTGTTGGCATGGGCATGTCAAGGTATGCCACCACTTGCTGGTTCAGGTCCTGCTCAAGGTCAACCTGCTGCTGATGAGTTGCTTCACTATGTGGGTGAAGAAAGGTACTCATCAGCGTCTGTAGACTCAGGCTGCTGCTGATCGAGCTGGTACTGTTCCTGCCACCCCACCCCTCCCCAGCAGCATGGCAGTGGAAGGTGAGCGCAGAGGGCAACCCGTGTCAGACTGGCAAGAAAATGGAAGATGTCACTGGCATCGGCCAACTGACTACGTAGGATGTCTCTGTAGTAGGTCAGTTTGTCCTCCCTTTTAGTGGGTGTAAAAAAGGCCCCCATTTTTTGGCCGAAACTGGGGTCCAATAAGGTGGAGAGCCAGACGTCATCCTGCTTCCAAATGGTGACAATTCTGCGGTCACTACACATGCAACTGAGCATGCATCGTGCCATTTGTGCAAGTGACTCGGAGGGACTCCCTGCATCCATCTCCACTGCATACTGCCACAATGTGTCTGGGTCCTCTGTCTTGCCTTCCTCATAAGCCTCTAGCATCTCTAGCTGCTCCTCCTCTCCTGTCAGATGACTGGAAAAGCCACCCATTTCGCGAAACCTAAACTGTGCTCCTCCTCCTCAGCCCCACAGGGCTCATGTGGCCGTGAGATGTACGCACACGTCTCCAGTGCCCTGACCAGACATCATTTCCAACATGTGTTGTAGGAAATGAAGCAGGGGAATGACATAGTTCATCCCGTAATCCTCAAAGGGCCTGAGCAAACGGCAGGTGTCACGTATGAGATGCCACTGGTTGACATTGAAGTTAAACAGAGTCCCCCTATCCGCTTGGCTCATCAAGAAATAGGTGATGGCTTTTCTCTGTTCGTATAGTCGGTCCAACATATGGAGGGTGGAATTCCAACGTGTGGCAACGTTGCAAATCAGACTACATTGGGGATACGATTCTGATTCTGCAGCTCAAGGAGGGTAGGAGGGTGTGCTTTTCAGTGTACGAGTGGCTGAAGTGCATGCAAAGTTTCCTTCCCATTTCTAGGATGTCTTGCAAATGGGGGAACGCTTCAGGAACTGCTTGACAACCAAATTGAACACGTGTGCCATAAAGGGCGCATGACTCAGGCTTCCTTGTCGCAGCGCAGACAAGATGTTTTTCCCATTGTCTGTCACCATGGTTCCCATTTCCAGTTTTTGTGGAGTAAGCCATGTTCCGATTTCTTTATGAATGACTTAGCTGTTCCTCCCGTGTCACTCTGTTCACCAAGGCAAACCATGTGAAGAACAGCATGACACCGCCGTGCCCTGCACACATGGTATGCTGAAGGGGCACTGAGGCGTGCAGTGGAGGATGAGGAGGCGGAGTCGCACACTGTCACAGGACCAACAGCCTGAGAGCGTGGAGGAGGAAGCGGCGTGACCTGTCCAAGTTGAGGTTGAGGCTGTGCAGGAACTACATTCACTCAGTGGGCCGTAAAGGACATGTATTGTCCCTGACCATAGTTACAGCTCCAGATGTCGGCGCTGGTGTGCACTTTGGTACACACCGACAGGCACAAGGACTGGCCCACTTTCTCTTCCACAAAATTGTGCAGGGCTGGTACTGCCTTCTTCGCAAAGAAATGACGGCTTGGGACTCTCCACCTCGGCTCAGCACAAGCCATCAGTTCTCTGAAAGGTGTTCAGAGTCCACCACTTGAAAAGGGAGGGACTGCAGCACCAGCGACTTGGACAGGAGCACTTTCTGTGCCGTTGGATGAGTGGGCACATATGTGGTATGCACTTATGAGGGCAATAGAATGCGCTCCACTGTGATTAACAGTATTTGTCTACAACAGCAGCAGGTGTAAATTTTTGGCTGTCCTTTCATAGTATCTAGGCCCTTGAGAGTTTAACTGGTACAAAATAGTACACCACTTAGATGTAGGTATGTAGTATGCACTTATGAGGGCAGAAAAATGCGCTACTGTACGCTTAAAAAGTATTTGAGTAAAACACCAGCCGGTGATTACTTTTGCCTGGACTTTCACAGTATCTAGGCCCTTGACAGATTACCAGGTACAAAATAGTACACCACTTAGATGTAGGTATGTGGTATGCAATTATGAGGGCAGAAAAATGCGCTACAATGCGCTTAAATAAGTATTTGTGCACAACACCAGCAGTACACAACAGTGCTGCAGCAGACAGTCGCTGTGTACTAAACCCAAAATTGCACTTTCTCTCTCAATCTCACTCCCTTCCCTATCACTGCTTCTAGGCAGGATTTGTGCTTGAGCTGAATCGCTGCTGTTCTTCTGTGCAATACACATCTCTCTGCCCCTCTCTGTACCACCTCAAGAACACCAAAAAAAGTCCCCAGAGGATCTTAGGGACAACTATAGAAAATACAACTCCATGGGGAATCACCCCCTCAGGTTTTTTTTTTACCTTAATTAATTAATTACCCTGACTAAGGCTCCCCCTAAATAATATTTAAAACTTAACCTTAATTTCAATGGTAAAAAGTTGAAAACATTTGCTCAGTGGCCACTAGATGGCAAGGGTGCTTTAACCCCTTAAAGACCAGGCCCATTTTGGCCTTAAATGGGTACTCCGCCCCTAGACATCTTATCCCCTATCCAAAGGATAGGGGATAAGATGTCAGATCGCGGGGGTCCTGCCGCTGGGGACCCCCGGGATCTTGGCTGCAGGACCCACCTGTTGCGGCTTTCGGCAGCGCTGGAGGCTCTCATCCTAACGCCTCACGACCACAGTGACGTGAGATCGTGACGTCACGACTCCGCCCCAGGGGCGGGGTGTGATGTAACACGGGGGCAGAGTCATGATGTCACGATCTCACATCACCGTGGCCGGGAGCCGAAGCCTCCATCGTTTCCGGAAGCCGCAACAGGTGGGTCCTGCAGCCGAGATCCCGGGGGTCCCCAGAGGCGAGACCCCTGCGATCTGGCATCTTATCCCCTATCCTTTGGATAGGGGATAAGATGTCTAGGGGCGGAGTACCCCTTTAAGGATCAGACCAATTTTATTTTAGCATTTTCTTTTTTTCCTCCTCGCCTTCTAAAAATCATAACTCTCTTATATTTCCATCCACGGATCCATACGAGGGCTTGTTTTTTACGTCACCAATTGTTCTTTATAATTACATCACTTATTTTACCATTAAATGTACGGCGCAACAAAACAAATGTTATTTATGTGGGAAAAATGAAAATAAAACCGCAATTTTGCAAATTTTGGAAGGTTTTGTTTTCACGCTGTACACTTTCTGGTAAAAATTACATGTTTTCTTTATTCTGTGGGTCAATACGATTAAAATGATACCAATTTTATATGCTTTTCTATTATTGTACCGCTTAAAAAAAAATCTCAAACCATTTTAACAAAATTAGTATGTTTGAAATTGCCCTATTTTGACCACCTATAACTTTCTCATTTTTCCGTATATGAAGTCATTTCAAAATCTGACTAACTTTCTGGCACCAGTTGATTAAAAAATGTTTTTCCAGTGGACTACCCCTTTAAAGTGACAGTGGTCATAGTGCTATGTGCAAAAAATGCTCTGGTCCTTAACTCCTTAATGACGCAGGACGTATATTTACGTCCTGCGCCGGCTCCCGTGATATAATGTGGGGTCACATGGTGACCTTGCGTCCTATCAGGACGAACCCGGTGGCCATCAACCGATCGCAGTGATGCCCGTTATTAACATTTCAGACGCTGCGATCAAAGTTGACCGCCGCGTCTGAAGTGAAATCGAAAGCATCCCGGCAGCACAGTCAGGCTGTTCGGGACCGCCACGGGAAAATCAGCTTGCAGGAACAGTCGAGCAGCAATAACACTGATCAATGCCATGTTAATGCATGGCAGTGATCAGTGTAGGAAATCAGTGTGTGCAATGTTTTAATCCCCTATGGGGGCTATACCATTGCGGAAAAAAAAAAGAAAACAAAAGTGTGAATAAATGTGATTCAACCCCTTCCCTAATAAAAGTCAGAATCACCCCCCTTTTCCCTTAAAAAAAAGATGTAAATATAAATAAATATAAACATATGTGGTATCACCGCATGCATAAATGTCCGAACTATAAAGATAAATTATTAATTAAACCACACTGTCATTTGCATATACGTAAAAAAATTCAAAAAGTCCAAAATAGCTTATTTTTGGTCATTTTTTATACCATTAACCCCTTAAGGACAATTTTATTTTTCCGTTTTTGTTTTTTTCTCCTCGCCTTCAAAAAATCATAACTCTTTTATATTTTCATCCACAAACTAGTATGAGGGTTTGTGTTTTGCACGACCAGTTGTCCGTTGTAATGCCAACACTCACTTTACCATAATATGTATGGCTCAACCAAAAAAATACTACTTGTGTGGGGAACTTAAAAAGAATACCGCAATTTTGCTAATTTTGGAAGGTTTCTTCTTCACACTTAAAAAAAATCGCAAACTGTTTAACCAAATTAGTACATTTAAAATACCCCTATTTTGAAGGCCTATAACTTTTTTATTTTTCTGTATAAGCGGCGGTATGAGGTCTCATTTTTTGCGCCGTGATCTGTACTTTTTATTGATACCATATTTGCTTATACAGAACTTTTAATATTTTTTTTATTAATTTTTTTTGGATTAAAATGTTATAAAAAAGCATCTATTTTAGATTTTTTTTTTTTTACGTTCACGCCGTTCACCGTACGGTATCGTTAACATTTTATTTTAATAGTTGGGATATTTATGCACGTGGCGATACCAAATATGTATATAAAATATTTTTTTTACACTTTTTGGGGGTGAAATAGGGACAATTTACGTTTTTATTGGAGGAGGGGGGTTTTCAAATATTTTTTACAATCATTGGATTGCTAATACTGTTCACTGCTATGCATAGGACATAGCACTGATCAATATTATAGGTCATCTTCTGCTCTGGTCTGCTCGATCAGACCAGAGCAGAAGACTCGTGGAAGGCAGCGGAGGCAGGTGAGGGGACCTCCTGCTGCCATGCTGGATGATCAGATCGCCGCGACAGCGCAATGCTGTAGATGCCGTGATCTGTATTGATCAAGGCATCTGAGGGGTTAATGGCAGACATCCGCGTGATTGCGGATGTCTGCCATTACGGGCGGGTCCCTGGCTGCTATCAGCAGCCGGGACCTGCTGTGCATGATGCGAGCATCGCTCCGGTGCTTGCGGTTATGCATAGGGCGTAAATGTACGTCCTGGTGCGTTAAGTACCAGCTCACCAAGACGTACATTTACGTCCTGCATCGTTAAGGGGTTAAAAATGAATAAAAAGGGATCAAAAAGTCAGATCAAAACAAATATACCGATAAAAACTTCAGATCACGGCGCAAAAATTTAACCCTCATACATCACCATATGCAGAAAAATAAAAAAAAGTTATAGGGGTCAGAAGATGATATTTTTAAAACGTATACATTTTCCTGCATTTAGTTATGATTTTTTTTCCAGTATGACAAAATTAGATCTATATAAGTAGGGTATCATTTTAACCATATGGACCTACAGAATAATGATGATGTGTCATTTTTACCGAAGAATGCACTGCATAGAAACGGAAGCCCTTAAAAGTTACAAAATGTAATTTTTCTTCAATTTTGCTGCACAATGATTTTCTTCCCCTTTGCCGTGGATTTTTGGGTAAAATGGCTATTGTCACTGCAAAGCAGAATTGGTGGCGCAAAATATAAGCCATAATATGGATTTTTAGGGTGAAAATTGAAAGGGTTATGATTTTTAAAAGGTAAGGAGGAAGAAACGAAAATGCAAAAACTTAAAAAGGAGTAGTCCAGGAGTAGTCCAGTGGTGACTCAGTGGTAAACAACTTATCCCCTATCTTAAGGATAGGGGATAAGTTGCAGATCGCGGGGGGGTCCGACTGCTGGGGCCCCCTGCGATCTCCTGTACGGAGCCCCGACAGCCCACGGGAAGGGGGCGTGTCGACCTCCGCACGAGGCGGCGGCTGACACGCCCCCTCAATACAACTCTATGGCAGAGCCGAAGCGCTGCCTTCGGCAATCTCCGGCTCTGCCATGGAGATGTATTGAGGGGGCGTGTCGGCCGCCACTTCGTGCGGGGGTCGACACCCGCTATCTGGCTGGTGAGCCTGGCCCCTGTACAGAGAGATCGCAGGGGGCCCCAGCGGTCGGACCCCCCACGATCTCAAACTTATCCCCTATCCTTAGGATGGGGCAATAAGTTTTTCACCACTGGACTACCCCTTTAAGGTCATAATGGGCTTGGTCCCTAAGGAGTTAAAATGCACACAGAGGTATCGGAAGATGCAGTGGATTTTTCCAAGTGTTCCAAAAATTATCTCTTCTTGGGAGTAGGAACAGGTTTTGAGGCTGGCAAGTGAAGGAGATGGCATGGATTTTTAAAAGCGTTCAAAAATGTTTCCCATTTAGGATATGGAAACAGCTGCCCCAAAATGGTGAAATAGAATTAGCTTTTATATTAAAAAAGGTGGAAAAAAATAGGTTTAAAAAAAATATATATATGTAAATTGAGGTTTTTATCATTTATATGGGGGATGCTGGAAGTTGCAGCAGTAAAGGTGATGTTGTAGTTGAGTAGAGCAGTTAGAAAATGTTTATTAGTAGCCAGCATACAGGAGCAGGTTTGAAGGTTCAAAGGCCTAGCTGAAGAGAACAGCAGCAAAGGTGATGGGGGACTAGAGGGATTGGCCACAGGACAGCGTTCAGTAGAAGGAAGCCGACTGGTAAGAGTTGTGGTAGCCGGCGGAAAGCAAAAGGTTTAAAGATTTAGCTTTTTAAATATTCAAGGCCTGGTTTGAATTAGCAGCAAGGGTGATAGCAGACTGGTGGGCTTGGTAAAAGCCAGCATACAGCAGAAGGAAGTGCACTGGTAAGGGTTGTAGTAGCTAGCTGGCAGCAGGAGGTTTAAAAATGTAGGTTTTTCAAATTTTGCAGCAAGGGTAATGGTGAACTACTGGAATTATTAGTGGCCAGGGTACAGCAGGAGGCTGACTAGTAATAGCCAATATACAGCAGGAGGTGGCTGGCTGGCTGGAAGTAGCCAGCATAGAACCAGAGGATGCAGACTAGAAAAAGCTGTAGTTACCAGCGGACAGAAGGCACTTAAAAAATTTAGGTTTTTCAAAATTTTCATGGTAGTAACTAGAGATGAGCGAATCGAAGTTGACAAACCCGAATTCATTACGAATTTCATGAAAAATTTGATTTGCAACGAGTGCGAATATCGCTGCGATTCAATCGCGCAAATCGCTTACTTAAACTCCATTTTACAGCGTTCCAGGCTATTGGAGAGCTAAGATGGCGGATCCACATGTGAGTACATGGGGCAGGGGATTATGGGAGGGCGGGAAACAGCGGCGGGAATGAAGGTAGGTGGGCTGACCCTGAATCACATGTGAGATGCAGCCTATCAGTGTTCACTGACCCCTGTGATGGCACAGCCCCTATATAATCGGTGGTCATCTTGCTTCACTTCATTTCATCTATGCACTCAGATAGAGAGGACGGGACTGTGTGTGTGTGAATAGATCATAACACAGCGTTACACTGCATCTGCTAGTCACATCAGCATTAGGGAAAGGCAGGAGTGCAGAGTGCTGTGCTGTTACTCTGAGAAGGATCATTGATTGCTAAACCTCCTATTCACGTTATTGAGCATTGCAGCAGAGAGGGGCAGATAGCTGTCAGCTGCCTCATAAAAATCTCGAAGCTGCCTGAACTTTCTGAAGCATCTTATCTCCTGATTTTTCAGCCCAATTGAGTTTATTTTTATTTGCTCCACAAATCTTCTGCTGCTCACAATTGTGTGACAGAGTGCAATTTAGGGTTTAATCCCTGGATTTTTTTATTTTTTTTTGTGGTGCTGCACTGTTGGGTCCTGCAGCTGTTCAGAAATACGTGATTGTTCAGTGGACTGTAGGGCATTTGTACCATTTTGTACCTGTTTATCTGTCAAGGGGCTGGCTACATACTGTGCAAGTCCAAACAATACTATTCACTGGCTGTTTTTTTTTTTAAATAGTTTTTTCTGCATATAGTTACGCTTATATAACTGCCCTCATCAGTGCATACCGCATAGGTACATGCAAGTATTGTACCATTGAGAACCTGTTAAGCTGTCAAGGTGCTCCATACCGTCAAAGTCCAAACCATAGTATCCACCGGCTGGTGTTTTACAAAAAAAAAAAAGTTTTTTTCTGCTAATAGTTAGGCATATTACTGCCCTCAACAGTGCATAGCGCATAAGTACATGCAAGTATTGTACCATCTAGTACCTGTTAATCTGTAAAGGGCCTGCATACTGTTCAAGGACAGCTGTAAGTAATCACCTGCTGTTCTAGACAAATACTGTTTAAAGAGTAGTGTAGCGTATTGTAATACCCTCATAAACGCACTAAGTATGTCAGGCAGAGAAGTGCCAGTACATGCACAGAGGAGTGGCAGAGGCCTAAATACTTAAGGCAGAGTTGGCAGCAGACTTGGGGCGAGTGGCAGCAGGAGTCGCAGCGAGAGGCCTGAGCTTCCTTTATCAGCCAGCGGTCGTGTCTCCACCAGCAACCCATCTGCCGTTGTGGATTGGTTAACACGCTCATCCACATCATCACAAGTGACATCTGACACCCCCAGTCAACAGTCGGTAGGTTCCTCAGACACAACCCTCAGTTTGCATGGCCCGGGAGCAGTCCGTGTCCTCCCATTGCCTTTGTCCTATGCTGTTCCCTCTCCTAAAGAAGTATCTTATGCTGTGGGTTCAGCTCCACTATTTACTGAGGACGATCTAATAGAGGACCGTCAGCAGCTACTGGACAGCCAAGAAGGGGAGGAGACATGCGCCGCTTGCTCTGCTAGGCGGCCAAGTAGTGATGCGGAGAGTGACGTGGGAGGCGGTGTTGCAAGTGTTCAGGGTCCTGAAGCAGACACTGTTGGGGAACCTGAGGACATCAATGACGTGCACACAACTGTTGATGATGATGAAACTGATCGCAATTGGGAGCTGGGTGCAGAAAGGGCTTCATCATCATCAGGAGAAGAGAGTTGCAGGTTGCCCTTGAGGCAGCAAGGCGGTAGCACGGTTGTCAGTCAGCGTAGTGGCAGTAGTGGAAATTCAGAAGCCAAACGTGCCCGGGGGAGACCACCTGCTTCGCAGCAGCCTACCTTTCCGGGAGGTAGTGGAACAGGGGTTCCTGGAGACGGCGCCAGTAGCAGTCCATTAGTGCGGACTGCGGGTGGGAAAATCAGCTACTCGGTGGTGTGGAAGTTTTTCATAAGGCATCCGTAGGAGATTCACGTAGCCACATGCAAGATACAGGGTCCCAATGGCCAGGGTCCCAATGTCGGCACCACGGCCCTGCGTCAACACATGCTTCGCCACCATAAAGCAGTCTGGGAGAACCGTGGCTCCGATGTAGTGGTCTAGCCTGCTGCATCACCCAGTGGCCATCCGCTCCCTCCTTCATCCAGCCAAGGCTCCACCACCTCAGCCGAAGGGAGCATTGTGTCAAACCCTGCTTCTGTCGCTCCTGCTTCTCCCGCTTTTAGTCAGCCATTCGACCAACAATCCATCGGCGAAGCCATCTCCAAATGACAACAGTATGCGCCCACTCATCCAATGGCGCAGAAGTTGAATGTGCTCCTGTCCAAGTTACTGGTGTTGCAGTCCCTCCCTTTTCAAGTGATGGACTCTGCACCTTTCAGAGAATTGATGGCTTGTGCCGAGCCAAGGTGGAGAGTCCCAAGCCTTCATTTCTTTGCGAAGAAGGCAGTACCAGCCCTGCATAAGTTTGTACAAGAGAAGGTGGGCCAGTCCTTGAGCCTGTCGGTGTGTTCAAAAGTGCACGGCAGCGCCGACGTGTGGAGCTGTAACTACGGGCAGAGACAATACTTGTCTTTTACGGCTCACTGGGTAAATGTGGTTCCTGCACAGCCACAACAGCAACTTGGACAGGTCACACCGCTTCCTCCTCCACGCTCTCGCTCGGCCTCCACTGCACGTCCAAATCTCGGTGGCCCTTCAACGTACCATGTGTGTAGGGCATGGCGGTGTCAAGCTGTTCTTCACATGGTTTGCCTTGGCGAACGGAGTCACACAGGGGAGGAACTGCTAAAGTTCATTCGTAAAGAAATGGGAACCATGGTGACCGACAACGGGAAGAACATTGTGTCCACGCTGCGACAGGGAAGTGTGAAACATGCGCCCTGCATGGCACACGTGTTGAATCTGGTTGTCAAGCACTTCCTCAAGTCTTCACCCAATTTTCAAAACATCCTGAAAATGGCAAGGAAACTGTGCATGCACTTCAGCCACTCGTACACCACCAAGCACACCTTCCTTGAGCTGCAGCGTCAGTACGGTATCCCACAACATAGTCTTATTTGTGACGTTGCCACACGTTGGAATTCCACCCTCCATATGTTGGACAGACTATACGAACAAAGAAAAGCCATCACGGATTTCTTGATGATACAAGCAGATAGGAGTACTCCCCTGTGTAACATCAATGTGAACCAGTGGCAGCTCATACGTGACACCTGCCGTCTGCTGAGGCCCTTTGAGGAAGCCACATTATTTGTGAGTCGCCTGGATTACGCCATGAACTACGTAATTCCACTCCTACATTTCCTACAACAAATGACTGAAACAATGGCTGGTCACGGCAATGGAGACGTTGCGCCTACATCTCAAGGCTACATGAGCCCTGTGGTGGCTGAACTGGAGGAGGAGGATGATGAGGGGCAGAGCGGAGCACAGTTTAGATTGAATGAGATGGCCGGTGTTTCTAGTCTTCTGACAGGAGAGGAGGAGCAGGAGCAGCCAGAGGAGCTGGAGGGTTATGAGGAAGTTGAGACAGAGGACCCAGACACACCGTGGCAGTACGCAGTGGAGATGGAGGCAGGTAGTCCCTCCGAGTCACTGGCGCAAATGGCATGATGCATGCTCAGTTGCTTGCGTAGTGACCCCCGAATTGTCAAAATTCGTCAGCGGGGTGACTTCTGGATCTCCACCTTATTAGACCCTCGCTACCGTCCCAAAATGGGGGCCTTTTTTACACCCACTGAGAGGGAGGACAAACTGACCTACTACAGAGAGATTCTACGTAGTCACATGGTCCATCCACTCGCAGGTCTGAGTCGGGGGGCCCTCTGCGCTCACCTTCCACTGCCATGGCTGCTGGGGAGGGGAGGGATGGGAGGAGCAGTACCAGCTCAATCAGCAGCAGTCTGAGTCTACAGTTGCTGATGAGTAGCTTTCTTAACCCGCATAGTGAAGCAACTCATCAGCAGCAGGTAGACATGGAGCAGGACCTGCAGGTGATAACATACCTTGACATGGCCATGCCAACAACCATTGAAGATCCGCTGGACTTCTGGGCAGCCAAACTTGATTTATGGCCACAACTAGCAGAGTTTGCCCTGGAAAAGCTGTCCTGCCCGGCCAGTAGTGTACCATCAGAGCGGGTGTTTAGTGCGGCCGGGGCCATAGTCACCCCAAGGCGAACTCGTCTGTCCACTAAAAATGTGGAGAGACTGACGTTTGTCAAGATGAATCAGGGATGGATCAGCCAGGATTTCCAGCCACCAATGCTAGATGGCTCGGAGTAGATTGACCATGCTCCTACAACAAAAATTTCTCAATTATGGTTGGTTATGAAACCCTCTGGGGCAGACCTGGGCATTGTATGGCCCGCTTGCCATATACGGCCCTTTGATTGGCTCTGACCAGCCGGCGCAGACTGGGGGACAACTATGCTGCCTAATCTGGGGGACATCTATGCTGCCTAATCTGGGGGACAACTATGCTGCTAATCTGGGGGACAACTATGCTCCTAATCTGGGGGACATCTATGCTGCCTAATCTGTGGGACATCTATGCTGCCTAATCTGGGGGACAAGTATGCTCCTAATCTGGGGGACATCTATGCTGCCTAATCTGGGGGACATCTATGCTGCCTAATCTGGGGGACAACTATGCTCCTAATCTGGGGGACAACTATGCTCCTAATCTGGGGGACATCTATGCTGCCTAATCTCAGGGACAACTATGCTCCTAATCTGGGGGACAGCTATGCTGCCTAATCTGGGGGACATCTATGCTGCCTAATCTGGGGGACATCTATGCTGCCTAATCTGGGGGACAACTATTCTCCTAATCTGGGGGACAGCTATGCTCCTAATCTGGGGGATAGCTATGCTCCTAATATGGGGGAAACTGATGCTTCTGGCATTGGGCCTATAATTTTTTGAAGTTTAGCAGTAGCTAAATACATGCTTAATGCAAATGTCAACATTGATCTTTAAATGTAAGGGGTTATGAAACCCTCTTGGGTACTGCGAATGACTGCTCCAGAATCATTCTGTGTCTTTCAGGAACTACTTGCCTCCCTGGTGCCTCAGGCCTTGGGCCTATGATTTTTTGAAGTTTAGCAGTAGCTAAATACATGCTTAATGCAAATTTCAACAAGATCGTTAAATTCTCGGCGCTCTGCCAGGGCCTTCTCCTACCCCGCCGGGGCCGATCCTAGGACCTCACTAAACCATCCAATTGTTAGTAGAGACATGCGGTGTGTACAAGGGGCAGGGACTTAATGAACCCTAGCTTATGACCCCCACTTAGTTGTGATTCTTCTTTCCTGGCAAAAATGATCCCTATCGCCAACGGGAGCCGGGTGCAGAAGGGGCTTAATCATCATCAGGAGAAGAGAGTTGCAGGTTGCCCTTGAGTCAGCAAGGCGGTAGCACGGTTGGCAGTCAGCGTGATGTGGTAGTAGTGGAAATTCAGGAGACAAACGTGCCCGGGGGAGACCACCTGCTTCGAGGCAGCTTACCTTTCAGAGAGGTAGTGGGTTACCCGCACCTGTCGGTGAAAGATAGAGACACGCTAATCCGTTCAGTGGAGCGCGCCTGCGGCCCAGACATCTGAGGCCATAACACACCTGTTATTGCTCGATATCGCAATTAATTGTGCAATGTATGGGGTAATTAAACACTCTTGGGTAGTGTTATTTTTAAATTTACTGATAATTTTATCAGTAATAAAATTTAATTTTGCAGAATGCTAACCGTTACACAACGGAACGCTTGTTGCGTGTGATTTTTTTATGAAAATTTAAAAAAAAAAAAATACGGCGAGAGATTAACTCTGCTTAATAATTTTTGGCGAAAAAACTCCTTTGGTGATCTGATCTATTGGAGACAGATGCGCTTATGTCATAATTTTTTTTTTTTATTTCAAACATTGTGTGGTTTATTATTTTTGAGAAGAAAATCTTTGGGTGGTCCACCGTCCTTTATTATAGAGTCTTCTGAACAGTTGGATATGCACTTGTTTTTACACAAAGGTATACATTTTTTTTAAAAATGTATACAATTTTGTTGATTTTGGCGGGGGGGTGGATTGTGAAGCCCGGGTGACGGGTGTGTAGTGTGTACTCATGCATCAGTCAACTCCAGTCTGTGTCCTTTAGGCAATATATGGGTTACTGATGCTGCAGAGGTTGGGCCTGGGTCTTGGAATTTCAGTTTTTTTTTTTAAATTTCACAAATTGTGTCGTTTATTATTTTTGAGAAGAATGTCTTTTGGTGTTCCACTGTCCTGCATTATAGAGTCATCTGGACTCTTGAATATGCACTTGTTCTTAAACAAAGGTACAAAAACCAAAAATGGCCGGTTAGGGCTATGGAGACATTGCACCTACATCTTACGGCCACATGAGCCCTGTGGGTTCTTGTGAGATTAGGTCCTTTGTACCCACACGGCGGGGTCCGGGACACAAATTTTGATTTAAATTTCAAATAAAAAAATAACACGTTTCAATGGTCTCCTCATGCTGCAGCCAACTCCAGGCTGCGTCATTCTGGTAATACATAGAGAGCACTCGCTGTCCTCAATTTTCGTTAAAATTTTTCGTCAAAACTTTTTGTCTTTTTTATTAGGGATTGTGAAGCTTTGGTGTGTACTCATGCATCAGCCAACTCCAGCCTGTGTCATTCAGGCAATATATGGTTTACTGATGGCGCTGCTGGGCCTGGGTCTGGGAATTTCAAATTTTCTCATAGGTAGCACCCGCTATCCATAAGTCTTCTTCATAAATTTCTACAATTGTTGTGTTTTTTGGGAGGGATTGTGAAGCCCTAGTGTGTACCCATGCATCAGCCAGCTCCAGGCTGTGTCATTCAGGCAATATATAGGTAGCACCCGCTGTCCTAAATATTCTTAAAATTATTTTAAAAATCCTTGTTTTTACTTTGGGATTCTGAAGCCCTGGTGTGTACTCAATGCTGCTTCCTGCTACACTCTGTCAGCCCGTTGGTCCTGCGACAGTGTGCTACTCCGCCTCCACATCCTCCACTGTGTCTTAAGCCTCCACTGCCCGGTCAAGTCTCAGTGGCCCTTCAGCATACCATGTGTGCAGGTCACGGTGGTGTCACGCTGTTCTTCACATGGTTTGCCTTGGCGAGAAGTCTTGGAAACAATGGCCGGTCAGGGCAATGGAGACGTTTCGCCTAAATCTCACGGCCACATGAGCCCTGTGGGGGCTTGTTGGATTTGGTCCTTCGTACCCACACGCTGGGGTCCGGGACACACAAAGGTTGTTTTAAAATTCAAATCAAAAAATGATGGCGCTGCTGGGCCTGGGTCTGGGAATTTCAAATTTTCTCATGGGTAGCACCCGCTATCCAAAATCTTTTTTAAAAATTTCTAAAATTGTGGTGTTTTTTGGGGGGTATTGCGAAGCCCTGCTGTGTACTCGTGCATCAGCCAACTACAGGTTGTGTCATTCAGGCAATATATGGGTTACTGATGCCGCTGTTGGGCATGGGTTTGGTACTTTCTAATTTTCTCATAGGTAGCACCTGCTATCTAAAATCTTCGGTTTAAATTTCTTAATTCATCTTTTAATCTTAGGGATTGTGGCTGGCAATCTTAGAGATGCTGCTGGCAACTCCGGGCTGTGCCATTCATCCACAATATGGTCTCCTCATGCTGCCAACACCTCCAAGCTGTGCCATTCAGCCACTATATGTTCTCCTCATGCTGAAAACATGTCCATGCTGTGTCATTCAGCCACTATATGGTGTCCTCATGCTGCCAACACCTCCACACTGTGCCATTCAGCCACTATATGGTGTCCTCATGTTACCAACACCTCCACACTGTGCCATTCAGACACTATATGGTGTCCTCATGCTTCAGCCTCATCCAAGCTGTGTCATTCAGCCACTATATGGTGTCCTCATGCTGCCAACACCTCCACGCTGTGCCATTCAGCCACTATATGGTCTCCTCATGCTGACAACATGTCCATGCTGTGTCATTCAGCCACTATATGGTGTCCTCATGCTGCCAACACCTCCACACTGTGCCATTCAGCCACTATATGGTGTCCTCATGTTACCAACACCTCCACACTGTGCCATTCAGACACTATATGGTGTCCTCATGCTTCAGCCTCATCCAAGCTGTGTCATTCAGCCACTATATGGTGTCCTCATGCTGCCAACACCTCCACGCTGTGCCATTCAGCCACTATATGGTCTCCTCATGCTGACAACATGTCCATGCTGTGTCATTCAGCCACTACATGGTGTCCTCATGCTGCCAACACCTCCACGCTGTGTCCTTCAGCCACCTTATGGTCTCCTCATGCTGACAACATGTCCATGCTGTGTCATTCTGCCACTATATGGTGTCCTCATGCTGCCAACACCTCCACACTGTGCCATTCAGCCACTATATGGTGTCCTCATGCTGCCAACACCTCCATTCTGTGTCATTCAGCCACTATATTTTGTCCTCATGCTGCCAACACCTCCACACTGTGCCATTCAGCCACTATATGGTGTCCTCATGCTGACAACATGTCCATGCTGTGCCATTCAGCCACTATGTGGTGTCCTCATGCCGCCAACACCTCCATTCTGTGTCATTCAGCCACTATATGGTGTCCTCATGCTTCAGCCTCATCCAAGCTGTGTCATTCAGCCACTATATGGTGTCCTCTTGCTGCCAACACCTCCACGCTGTGTCATTCAGCCACTATATGGTCTCCTCATGCTGACAATATGTCCATGCTGTGTCATTCAGCCACTATATGGTGTCCTCATGCATTAGCCTCATCCAAGCTGTGTAATTCAGCCACTATATGGTGTCCTCATGCTGCCAACACCTCCACGCTGTGTCATTCAGCCACTATATTGTCTGCTCATGCTGACAACATGTCCATGCTGTGTCATTCAGTCACTATATGGTGTCCTCATGCTGCCAACACCTCCACACTGTGCCATTCAGCCACTACATGGTGTCCTCATGCTGCCAACACCTCCACTCTGTGCCATTCAGCCACTATATGGTCTCCTCATGCTGACAACATGTCCATGCTGTGTCATTCAGCCACTATATGGTGTCCTCATGCTGCCAACACCTCCACGCTGTGTCATTCAGCCACTATATGGTCTCCTCATGCTGACAACATGTCCATGCTGTGTCATTCAGCCACTGTATGGTGTCCTCATGCTGCCAACACCTCCACACTGTGCCATTCAGCCACTATATGGTGTCCTCATGCCGCCAACACCTCCATACTGTGTCATTCAGCCACTATATGGTGTCCTCATGCTTCAGACTCATCCAAGCTGTGTCATTCAGCCACTATATGGTGTCCTCATGCTGCCAACACCTCCATTCTATTCAGCCACTATATGGTGTCCTCATGCTGCCAACACCTTCAATCTATGTCATTCAGCCACTATATGGTGTCCTCATGCTGCCAACATCTCCACACTGTGCCTTTCAGCCACTATATGGTGTCCTCATGCTGCCAACACCTCCACGCTGTGTCCTTCAGCCACTATATGATCTCCTCATGCTGACAACATGTCCATGCTGTGTCATTCAGCCACTATATGGTGTCCTCATGCTTCAGCCTCATTCAAGCTGTGTCATTCAGCCACTATATGGTGTCCTCATGCTGCCAACACCTCCACACTGTGCCATTCAGCCACTATATGGTGTCCTCATGCTGCCAACACCTTCATTCTGTGTCATTCAGCCACTACAGTGTGTCCTCATGCTGCCAACACCTCCACACTGTGCCATTCAGCCACTATATGGTGTCCTCATGCTGCCAACACCTCCATACTGTGTCATTCAGCCACTATATGGTGTCCTCATGCTTCAGCCTCATCCAAGCTGTGTCATTCAGCCACTATATGGTGTCCTCATGCTGCCAACACCTCCATTCTATTCAGCCACTATATGGTGTCCTCATGCTGCCAACACCTCCACGCTGTGTCCTTCAGCCACTATATGGTCTCCTCATGCTGACAACATGTCCATGCTGTGTCATTCAGCCACTATATGGTGTCCTCATGCTTCAGCCTCATTCAAGCTGTGTCATTCAGCCACTATATGGTGTCCTCATGCTGCCAACACCTCCACACTGTGCCATTCAGCCACTATATGGTGTCCTCATGCTGCCAACACCTTCATTCTGTGTCATTCAGCCACTATAGTGTGTCCTCATGCTGCCAACACCTCCACACTGTGCCATTCAGCCACTATATGGTGTCCTCATGCTGCCAACACCTCCATTCTGTGTCATTCAGCCACTATATGGTCTCCTCATGCTGACAACATGTCCATGCTGTGTCATTCAGCCACTATATGGTGTCCTCATGCTGCCAACACCTCCACACTGTGCCATTCAGCCACTATATGGTGTCCTCATGCTGCCAACACCTCCATTCTGTGTCATTCAGCCACTATATGGTGTCCTCATGCTTCAGCCTCGTCCAAGCTGTGTCATTCAGCCACTATATGGTGTCCTCATGCTGCCAACACCTCCACACTGTGTCATTCAGCCACTATATGGTCTCCTCATGCTGACAACATGTCCATGCTGTGTCATTCAGCCACTATGTGGTGTCCTCATGGTGCCAACACCTCCACACTATGTTATTCAGTCACTATATGGTCTCCTGACACTGATGCCACCACCAGGCTCTGTCATTGTGTGCTGTGCGGCAGTGATTCTAAAAGCGATGCCGGTAATCTGCATGTTATTCTGAATAACAGTATTATTTCACTACCCCAGCACACTCCATATGCGTTTTAGAACACAGCAAAGTGTTCTATACCCCTATAGAGACTGTATGTAGGCTAGAAATAGGCTTTTTTAATAAAGATTTGCTGCGAAAAAATTCGTATCGAAACAAACTTTTTCGGAAAATTCTGCGAATCGGCCGAATTGAATTTTTTAAAAGTTCGCTCATCTCTAGTAGTAACCAGCAGGAGGAGGCTGACGGCAGACTGATAGTAGCTAGCATACAGCAAGAGATGGCTGGCTGGTAGGTAGCAGCCAGCATAGAAGAGTTGTAATAACCAGCAGACAGCAGGAGCTTTAAAAATTGAGTCTTTTCAAATTTTTCCAGGCCCAGGCATGGCTGGAAGTGGCAGCAGCATGGCTGAGGCCAGTCTAGAGAGATTTGTAGTACCCAGAGGACAGCAGGATGTTTAACCCCTTAAGGACCGGGGTTTTTTCCGTTTTATGCACTTTCGTTTTTTGCTCCTTGCCTTTAAAAAATCATAACTCTTTCAATTTTGCACCTAAAAATCCATATGATTGCTTAATTTTTGCGCCACCAATTCTTCTTTGTAATGACGTCATTCATTTTGCCCAAAAATCTACCCTGTAATGGAAAAAAAATCATTGTGCGACCAAATTGAAAAAAAAAACACGCTGTTTTGTAACTTTTGGGGGCTTCCGTTTCTACATAGTACATTTTTCGGTAAAAATGACACCTTATCTTTATTCTGTAGGTCCATAGGATTAAAATGATACCCTACTTATATAGGTTTGATTTTGTCGTACTGATGGAAAAAATCATAACTACATGCAGGAAAATTAATACGCTTAAAATTGTCATCTTCTGACCCCTATAACTTTTAGATTTTTCCGCGTATGGGGCGGTATGAGGGCTCATTTTTTGCGCCGTGATCTTAAGTTTTTAATGGTACCATTTTCATTGATAGGACTTATTGATCGCTTTTTATTCATTTTTAAATTTTATAAAAAGGGACCAAAAATGCACTATTTTGGACTTTTGGAATTTTTTTGCGTGAACGCCATTGACCGTGCGGTTTAATTAACGATATATTTTTATCATTCGGACATTTCCGCACGCGGTGATACCATATATGTTTATTTTTATTTACACTGTGTGTTTTTTTTTATGGGAAAAGGGGGGTGATTAGAACTTTTAATAGGGGAGGGGTTAAATGATCTTTATTCACTTTTTTTTCACTTTTTTTTTGCAGTGTTATAGCTCCCATAGGGACCTATAACACTGCACACACTGATCTTTGTTATCCCATAGGGACCTATAACACTGCACACACTGATCTTTCACATTGATCACTGGTTTCTCATAGGAAACCAGTGATCGATGATTCTGCTGCTTGACTGCTCATGCCTGGATCTCAGGCACTGAGCAGTCATTCGGCGATCGGACAGCGAGGAGGCAGGTAGGGACCCTCCGGCTGCCCTGCAAGCTGTTCGGGATGTCGCGATTTCGCCGCCGCTATCCCGAACAGCCCACTGAGCTAACCGGCAGTTTTTATTTTCACTTTTAGCCACGTGGCTCAGCTTTGGGCATGCGGCTAAAGGGTTAATAGCGTGCGGCACTGCGATCAGTGCCGCCCGCTATTAGCGGCCGGGTCCTGGCTTCACTATGATGCCTGGCCTGCCGTGATATGATGTGGGGTCACCGTGGGACCCCGCGTTATATCACGGGAGCGGGACCAAGGACGTACTCATACGTCCTTGGTCCTTAAGGGATTAAAAATTTAGTTTTTTCAAAATTTTCTAAGTCTGGCTGAAAGTAGCAGCAGCAAAGGTGATGGTGGACTAGTGGGATTTGTGGTAGCCAGCTGACAGCAGAAGCTTTACAAATTTTGGGTTTTCTAAATTTTCCTGGCTCAGGCCTGGCTTGAAGTAACAGCAGCAAAGGTGATGGCGGAATAGTGGGCCTCGTAGTAGCCATCAGAAAGCAGGAGGTTTAAAAATTGAGGTTTTTAAAGGCCTGGCTGGAAGTAGCAGCAGCAAGAACAAGGCTGGACTAGGGGGAATGACAGTAGCCAGCTGACAGCAGGAGATTGAAAAAAAGTTGCTTTTTTTTTTATTTGTGCTGCACACCGACAACTGCATGGAGTGGCCCACCCTCTGTGCCACATAACTGTGCACAGCGGGGACTAATGTCAACTGTAGCCAACAGACAGCAGTCAGTGGTGATGTTGTGTTAGCTGTAGCCACCAGACAGCAGGCATTGGTGGACTAAGGATACTTCTAACCAGGCTTTGTGATGCCTTTCCATGTGCTTACATAGAGGCCTAATTCCTACAGTTGGACCATAACGTGTGCCTTATTTTCTCTCTGCAGATTCGGCACTGTGCCTGGTTTCCTGCATCTGGAAGGATAGTAAAGAATTTCCACATGGCAGTAAAGAGCTAGGTACATCACCACTCAACTGTGCCCCTGTTCTAGAAGTTTTTTTTCTCAAGCCTGCAGATCCAGCAGCAGCTTCTCCATCATCTGATTCTGAGCTGCTCAGGCCAACAGGCCTGCTGACATCCTCATCCTTAAACTCATGTAACCGTAGACGATAAGAAATCTACTGACAGCTGGCTCACCATCATATCGTCAGACTCTTCTTCCTCTTCCTGAGAAGACCTCAAATGAGTCAACCAGTCCACAATGGCTGTACTATCCTTTGGCACAACCTTTGGCAGACAGTGAGAACTTGAAACGGCTGATGCAGCTGCTACTACTACCACCAGGCACCTGGCTGCTGTTGCTGTTACCTGATTTTTAATCCACAATGAGGCTTCTGCAGAAAGGGACAACACACGAAGTCTCTGAGATCAGCCCACAGCTTACTTGTTGTACAGATATTTGTATGAGCCTGAAAAAACTGACTGGGATTTTTGGGATGGAATGGAGGTCCCTAAGGTCAGTCCACAGAAGAAGGTTGTGCTGTGGAGTTATTTTTATATGATAAGGCTTTTGGGATTGATTATGTATCTCTGGCTTTTATTGCTCACAAACACTGTCTCTTTGTCTGAATGACAGATAAAGCAGGAAATAATTGTAAACCCGGGCTTATCATGTGATAGTTGCAAAGAATGATGGTCAACCTGATGTCATATTACTTCCCCCATGTTTTCTGGTTCCCCTGGGTGACAAAATGTCATCATCATGCCTCATTTTAATGATTTTGCACATTTTCCCGTTCATGCGAGCCGAACCAGGAACCAATGGTTTACCAATATTTATGACATGAAACTGAGAAAATTCATTTCACGATTTCTAGTTCAGAATGATCTCATATTATATTATTTTAGTGAAATATATTTCAAGAAGTTATATTTCTATCCTAGTAGAGTCCGGGACGGGACATCACCTGAGAGCTGCTCCCTGGAGTAACCAGTCTATGGCTTTGCTGTAAATGTATAAATGTAACACAGGATTCTATGATAAAAAAAATAGGACAGATAAGATATATAAACTCTTCCCCATCACAGCCGTATAGCAGAACACTCTACATCATGGAGAACCTGTGCTGCTGTCAGTGAGGACTCCACAAGGAGAGGACATGAGACTTGATTATGGATCTGATTTTAAGGAATTTTCCAAGTTGTCTTTCTGTACATTCCCTGTTCTGCTTTGTTCTTATGATCCTGAATAATAAATCTGATGCTCAGAAATCTGGATGTAAACTTATGTACTATAATTATATGTTTGAGTATAAGTATCTTCAGGAAGGAGACATTTTCATAGGAGGAATATTTACTGTGCATACTACTTATTCACGGTTAATTTTTGAAGGGAAGACCAAGGCCCAAACACCTGCACATCTCTGCCAAGGGTAAGTCCTTCTTCTGTCCTAAATGCAATGTAGGCACATCTCGTATATACATGATGGCACAACTCTTTGGGAGTAATTGACTAAGATAGGTGTTTTAACACACCACTGGTTCGGTGAGCGAGCTGGACTTGAACTTCGGGTTGACCGTGGTTCGACGAACTTCCAAACATTGCTAGGTTGTGCAATCTTCGTTTCATCCTCATCATCCTGGTATATGGCAGGAGATTATGTGAAGTTTGCCAGAACCATTTGCTAAAAAGCAGCCCCACACTATGGTGTTCCCACTCCACTGTTGGTATGGTTTTTTTAGGCTCATGTGATGTGCCATTTCTGCACCAAACATGGGAGGTGCAATTTATCAGAGAATTTACCTCTTTTTTTAAAGGTTAAAAAATAGGTTAATTTGTTGCAGAATTTGTCTCTGTGTTGAATTTGTGACTTTTCCTGGGACTTTTGGTTTACTCAAGAAATCAAGGTGTATTGTGATACATAGATTGGTAGTAACTTTAATGCAGTGGTAATAGATTTATCATTTGTGATTTGTTGCACACAATCAACAACGCAAGCCTAGACCTGACTTAAAAAACTGGCTGTACACAGAATTTGTAAGAAGTTGCACATTTTGGCACAAATGGGTTAAAAAGTTGCAGAAAAAAATCACAGGAATAATCCTACAAAGTGGTGCCCAAGACCATTTAATAAATTTCCCCATGGTGTGTATTGTGACATCCAAATAGTTTAATTTTGCTCTCATCTGACCACACTATATTCTCCCAGTATTTCACTGGTATTTCCAAATGTGCAGTAAACCTTTGGTTTCTTTCTTATGTGTGCATTACTTAGATTGTTACCAACATCTGCCGAAAATTTCATGTCAATATCACCTTTAAAAATATATTTAGTGAGAAAAATGATATATAACTTGCTGTAAACTGTGAAGAGATGATTACTTACCCTCCTGGTTTCTGCTGTAGCCTCTTCCTGTGTAGCCCCGCCTCTAGTGATAACTTCACTAGAGGCGAAGCTACAACAGAAGATTACAGACAGAAATGAGGATGGTAAGTATGGGTAACATACTTACTGGAAATGCTGAGGGTTGTTGAAATCGCAATGTCCCAATCAGCTGAGAGGACGACGGGAGGGCCCTTACCTGCCTCCTCGCCGTCCAACCAGTGTTCTATTGTTCCAAGCCTGCCATGCAGGCTGGAGCAGCAGAGCACATATAACGATGATCAATGCTATGCTTTGGCATAGCATTGAACAGTGTATGCAATCAAAAGATTGCATGGTATAGCCTCCTATAGGGGCTGGAAAAAAAAGTGTAAAAAAAAGTTAATAAATAATAATAAGCCCTCCCCTTATATGTTTGAATCACCCCCTATTTCCCATTTTTTAAAATAAAATAATGTAATAAATAAAAATAATCATATATCGTTCCACTGTAAATGTCCAAACTATTAAAATATAAGGTTAGCTAAACCGTGTGGTCGATGGCGTACACGTAAAAATTGTGCATTTTTGGACACTTCATATACTATAAAAAAATTTAATAAAATGCGATCAAAAAGTCCCATTAGAACAAAGATGGTACTGATAAAAACTACAGACTACCCAAAAAATTTGCCCTTATGTATTTTTTTTAAGTAGTAAAATAAAATAAAACCTACATAAATTGGGTATCTTTGTAACCGTATGGACCTACAGAATAAAGATAAGGTGTCATTTTTACTGAAAAGTTCACTGCATAGAAATGGAAGCCCTAAAAATTAGCAAAATGAATTTTTTTTTATTTCACTCCACAAATATGTTTTTTTTGTTTTGCCGCAGATTATGTTATAAAATAAGTGATGTCATTACCAAGTACAATTGGTGACGCAAAAAAACAAGCCCTTATATGGGTCTGTAGGTGCAAAATTGAACGGGTTATGATTTTTAGAAGAGGAGGAGGAAAAAACGAAAGTGCAAAAATGAAAAAGTCCTTAAGATGAAAATAAGTCCTTAACGTGTTAAGGACCCAGGCAATTTTTGTTTTTGCTTTATTGTTTTTGTTTTACTTTTTTTTTGTCTCCATAGGGGGCTATACCATGCAATCTTTTGATTGCATACACTGTTCAATGCTGAGCTTTGGCTCAGCATTGATCTGTGTTATTGGTGCTCTGCTGCTCCAGCCTGCAGAGCCTGGCTGGAGCATCAGAGGACCGATCGGATGGCAAAGAGGCAGGTAAGGGCCCTCCTGCTGTCCTCTCAGCTGATCAGGACATTGCAGTTTTACCGTGATTGTCCCGATCAGCTCCGATGAGGTGTCGGGATTATTTTACTTTCATTTTAGATGCCGCAATCAACTTTGATCGCGGAATCTAAAGGGTTAATGCAGGGCATTGGCCCGATTGGCAGTGCCCGCCATTAACTCTGGGTCTTGGCTGCTGATAGCAGTCAGGACCCACTGGGTTTGAAGCGTTCTCAGCTCGTGAGCACACTTCAATCCCCAGTAATGGGACCAGGGTGTACAGGTACGCCCTGTGTCCTTAAGTACCAGGATGCAAGGGCGTACCCATAGGCCCTGCGTCCTGAACGGGTTACATGTCATTAACTGTGTTTGTTACCAAGTGATTGTTAATATTGTGGGATATACTGCTAGTAAAAAGACATTTCTGCCAAAATACCTGGCACAATTATTTTATTGTCCTACAAAACTTAAAGGGGTACTCCGCCCCTAGACATCTTATCTTATAGGGGATAAGATGTCTGATTGCGGGGCTCCCGCCGCTGATGACCCTTGCGATCTCTCCAGCAGCCCCCCCGTTTTTCAGCTGCACAGAGCGAGGATCGGTCAGTGGCTAATGACGGGCAATGCAGGGGACGGAGTATCGTGGCATCACGGCTTTGCCCCCTCATGATATCACGCCCCGCCCCCTCAATGCAAGTCTATGGGAAGGGCTGTGATGTCAAGATACTCCGTCCCCTGCATTGCCCGTCATCAGCCACAGAGTGAGGATCAGCCACAGAGCGAGCAGCTGAAAAACGGGGGTGCTGTAAAAGAGATTGCGGGGGTCCCCAGCAGCGGGACCCGCAAGATCAGACATCTTATCCCCTATCCTTTGGATAGGGGATAAGATGTCTAGGGGCTGAAAACCCCTATGATCAGTGTTTTTGGGATGTTTACAAACGCATTAAGACCCTATTCATTGAGCCTGTGCTTCCTTTTTCAGTTTCAAATTGTCACCATCTTGGGACCCCAACAAAGGAACTCATGGTCGGAAGAGTGGCCATATTTGTTTCACTTTATTCCTAAAAACCACAATGGGTGTAGTCGGCAGGAATAACACAATAAGTGGAGCTGCGAACAGGATTACAGCCCTAGTACCACAACACTTGTTTGTTTTGTAGAACAATATGCATGACGTTATATACTCTCTTGTCTATGATGGCATATTAGGATGTGTGTGTGTACATTTTTTTTATTATATATGCATATTGCTGTGCTAGGTACATGTGGGGTCATTCTCTAACCATCACTCCCAGCGGTAAATTAACAGAGGAGGATGGCTGGAAATTTTTATGCAACAGGGAATCGGTCAGGGTGTTTCCACTGAATTGGTCAGGGTGTTCCTGTAAGGACCAAATCCAGAAAGGATCTGGTACATGGGTGGGGGGAGATATTCCGGGAATCTCTGTACGGTTGGCACATCAGACCCTCATATATATATATATATATATATATATATATATATATATATATATATATATATATATTAGGTCATCTATGTACCGACCGTGGCAGCTGATACATTCTCTAAAAGGCTTACTGTCATCCAAGTCTTTCCTAGCATACATTCACCAGTGACAGCAAAAATGTCGTGCTCATCGAGGCTCTAGTAACATGCAGATAACATTCTGAATCAAATGCGGAAAAAATAGATGCACAAAAAATACTGTGTCACAATCAGTATGAATTTTTGCTGGTCAATGAATTATTGCGAATAGTCATACAATATTATCTATATTTAATAACTCAAAAAAAACTAACAAAAGTAGAGACGTATAATGACAGTAAGTCATTGACCATTTGGCATAGATCAGTGTGTAGTTTCTTAAACTTGGATCATGGGCAGAAGTCACAGAATAAATACAATTCCAAATAGAAGGAGGGGTCGGCACCTTCTTCACATACTGCACTGCCTTATGGTTCCACCTATGTGTATGGCTGATCGATCCTCCCACGCTGTTAATCAGAGTCAAACAGGTGCTCAGCCGCCCATAGAGTAATCACTGCGAACAATTCAAACAATGGCTTGAGAAAGAATAAGGCAACGGCACTCACGTACTGTGCAAACACTTCCAACTTCTTTATTGTAGGGTTAAGACCATGTACAAACGAAGGAGTGGAGAAACGGGACGACGACCATTTCAAAGACACTCTCCACTTCTGCTGGTCCTTCGTTTGTACATGGTCTGAGTCCTACAATAAAGAAGTTGGAAGTGTTTGCACAGTAAGTGAGTGGCGTTGCCTTATTCTTTCTCAAGCCATTGTATATATACAATTGTGTGTTTCCTGACCTAATATTGTCCCTCTATTACCTTGGCAACACCCTTATCTCCATCCTTAAAGGAGTAGTCCAGTGGTGATTCAGTGGTGAGCAACTTATCCCCTATCCTAAGGATAGGGGATAAGTTGCAGATCGCGGGGGGTCCGACCCCTGGGGCCCCCCGCGATCTCCTGTACGGAGCCCCGACAGCCCGCTGGAAGGGGGCGTGTCGACCTCCGCACGAGGCGGCGGCCGACACGCCCCCTCAATACAACTCTATGGCAGAGCCGAAGCGCTGCCTTCGGCAATCTCCGGCGCTGCCTTCGGCAATCTCCGGCTCTCCGGCTCTGAGGGGGCGTGTCGGCCGCCGCCTCGTGCGGGGGTCGACACCCGCTATCTCGGCGGAGAGCCGGGGCCCCGTACAGAGAGATCGCAGGGGGCCCCAGCGGTCGGACCCCCCGCGATCTCAAACTTATCCCCTATCCTTAGGATAGGGGATACGTTTTTCACCACTGGACTACCCCTTTAAATGGTTGCGCCAGCCTATGTGTTTTTCAGTTTAAATTATAACAAGGCTTATCAGGAATATGTGACTTAAAGGATTATAGCATGCGGATGGTAAGAGCCATAGACATTCAACATCCATGACCCTGGTATAAACTGTCTATGTGGCATCTTCCTTTCAAGTCCAATAGTTCTCTCCATAAAGTGATCCCTACAAGATCACAGGAACTTTCAGGACTTAAGTACTAATGACTTATCTCTAGGAGACCACCCTCTCCTTTCTTCATACATATTGTACATATATTTCGTGGCTGAGTGAAAATCTCCCTTTGCTTACAGTGTGAGAATCAGAGAATATCAGCAGCTCCAGGCTTTTATTTTTGCCATTGATGAAATTAACAGGAGGACAGATATTCTCCCAAATGTCACCCTGGGTTATCACGTCTTTGATTCTTGTGGAAATATAAATAAAGTTATTAGAGATGTTCTGCATATCATGTCTGGGATTTGGAGCCCCAGAGTAATTCCTAACTATTCATATAAGGAACATGGTGCACTGGCTGGTTACATCGGAGAACTCCATTCTCACACTACAACCCCGATGGCACAATTCTTGAGCCTTTTTGGATATACTCAGGTAATCTCATCTACCTTGATTACTATAGACATATTAACATGAGGCAGATTTGTCATAGAAATTTACAGGACTGAAAATTTGTACCATTCATCTGGACAGGTTTTTCTATCGGCAATTAAGTGTATTTCTTCCCCCTATTCACATGAATGTATGGGTATGTTCACATATTTATGTGGGACCGACACATATTTTGTGCAGAATTTGACAGCAATGCATGTTCGAGCGGATTCCACTTAAAAAAGCAACAAGTTAATTCTTTCAGCATAATCCAGAATTTTAATTCTGTCATGTGGACAGTGCAGCAGAATACCACTGAAAACCATGGGAGGCTGCTGCACCAGAATTTCTGAGCAGAATTTTTGCGCTGTATTCAGTTTGGAAATTCTGCAGAGTGAAAGGGCCCTTAATGATTTGCTGTAAATGTACTGTAGGTGGACTGTAATCTTCACAACAGCTTTTCTTCATGATAGAAAACATCAATTTTGAATAATCACCAAAGCGATCCTCCTTCCCCCCGTTTCTTTACCTATGCCTTTTCCTTATTGGTAGTTTAGTAATCTGTACTTTATAATTCTTACTTCTGTCTTTGCTATAATGGAATCAGATTTTCATAACCTGTCTTCATGGTTAGAGATTTGTAAATTGTAGTCACAGATCTGCCTTAATTACACGCTAATAAGGGGCAAGAAAATAATAGCATAGTTGTCATGTTCCAGGTGGTTACAAATCTTCCACTGCAGAGATGGAAGCCTACACACCATTGACCCTCTACAGCAGAAATGCTGATGCCTAAAGATATTGAGGACTGCGGCTCTCTACTGAGAAAAAAAAAATCCCACTGCCTCCCTTGAGCCTAAATATCAAAACATGTGGGATAAAGCACTCACTGACTGTTCTATGATCTTGATGAACATTATCGTTATGTCTGAACAAGAGATTTTATCAGAGGTGAAACTTCAGCTCGAACAAGTACAGGAGGATCTGTCTCTTTTTTTCTAGCTTCCTAATGTGGGTGACTTGAAACTATGCTATGTGAAAATATCAGTAAAATTATCACTAAAACTAAGAAAAAGTGGAAGAGCCATAACAGAACTTAAAACCAATAGTGAATTAATTGTAAGAGCAGCCGACAAAGGGGGGTCAGTCATTTGCCTGAAATATTAACAAACAGCTACTTAAAGATGTTCACACTTACCGTAAGTTGTCATCGTATCCCACCAGCAGGGCCTGACTGGCCTACCGAGATACTGGGAAAATTCCAGGGAGGCCGCTGTGGGCCAGCTGCTTCTTGCCTCACTCCAGCATACAAGGTCCTGACACTGGTATCAGGACCTTGAATGCAGCGGCCAGGGGCAGTTTGAACGTCTGTTTGAACGTGGACCGAGGGCTTGGCCGGGTAAAAGCCCGCCGCCATTGATGCTACTGAAGATCCGTTCTAGATCCCATCCTGGATCTCATCCTGGATCCCCACGCAGACAGCGCTGCTTTCTGCTGTAAGCACGGCTCACGCACATACAGCAGAAAGCCTCCTCTCTGCGTGAGCCGCATCTGCGGCCTTCACAGAGAGGAGACGTGATCTCCGCCTCCATTCAGTGTAGATGCCACTGATGTCACTCAGCAGCGCCTGCACTGTGGTGGAGAAGATGCAGGCCCCTGCTGCGAAGGAGATCACTACGTGGGACATACACCCTGTTCCAAATTATTATGCAAATGATATTTAAGTGTCACAAAGATTAAATATTTAGTTTTTCAGTTTAACTCATGGATGGTATTGTGTCTCAGGGCTCTTTTGATCACTATAAACAATCTCGGACACCTGTGATAATTAGTTTGCCAGGTGAGCCCAATTTAAGGAAAACTACTAAAGGTGGGTGTTCCACGTTATTAAGCAGAGCACAATTTTCAAGCAATATAGGGGAAAAAATTATCTCTCTGCGAAATAGTTCAATGCCTTGGACGAGGTATGAAAACATTAGATATTTCACGAAAACTTAAAGGTGATCATAGCACTATTAAGAGATTTGTGGCTCATTCAGAGCACAGAGGGGTACGTGCAGATAAAGGCACATTGAGGAAGATTTCTGCCAGATCCATGCATTGGATCAAGAGAGCAGCTGCTAAAATACCATTACATAGCAGAAAACAGATATTTGAAGCTGCTGGTGCCTCTGGAGTCCCACAGACATCAAGGTGTAGAGTCCTCCAGAGTCTTGCAACCAATGCTCACTAGCAGAAACAGATGCATTGGGCAGAAAAATACACGAAGACTAATTTTCAAACAGTCCTGTTCACTGATGAGTGCTGTGCAACCCTGGATGGTCCAGATTGATGGAGTAGTGGATAGTTGGTGGACGGCCACCCTGTTCCAACAAGGCTGCAACATGAGAAAGGCGGTGGTGGAGTCATGTTTCAAGCCAGAATCATGGGAAGAGAGCTGGTCGGCCCCTTTAGGGTCCCCGAAGGTGTAAAGATGACTTCTGCAAAGTATATGGAGTTTCTGACTGACCACTTCCCTGGTACAGAAGGAAGAACTATGCTTTCCGTAATAATATCATCTTCATGCATGACAATGCACCATCTCATGCTACAAAGAATACCTCTGCATCAATGGCTGCTATGGGGTTAAAGGGACCCCCGGGATCTCAGCTGCGGCACCCCGCTATCATTACTGCACAGAGCAGACTCGCTCCGTACGTAATGACTGGCAATACAGGGGCTGGAGCATTGTTACGTCACGGCTCTGCCCCTCGTGTTGTAATGGTCCGCCCCCTCAATACAAGTCTATGGGAGCGGGCGTGGTGGCCATCACGCCCCTTCCCATAGACTTGCATTAAGGAGGCGGGCCGTGACACCACGAGGGGGCAGAGCCATGACGTCACGATGCTCCAGCCCCTGTATCGCTGGTCATTACGCATGGAGTGAGTCTGCTCTGTGCAGTAATGATAGCGGGGTGCTGCAGCCAAGATCCCGGGGGTCCCCAGCAGTGGGACCCTGGCGATCTGACATCTTATCCCCTATGCTTTGGATAGGGGATAAGATGTCTAGGGGAGGAGTACCCCTTTAAAAGGAAAGAAAGTTATGGTGTGGCCTCCATCCTCCCCTGACCTCAATCCTATTAAGAACCTTTGGAGCATCCTCAAGCAGTTTACATCGAAACAGCAGCTCTGGGAGGCTATTCTGACATCTTGCAAACAAATTCAAGCAGAAACTGTCCAAAAACTCAAAAGTTTAAGGGGTCCTATGTTAAAATGTAATGTTACCTGTTAAAATGGTTAAAAAGTTAAAATGTTGTTAAATGTTCTTTCTCTTAAACACTACTTCTACCACTATGTCTGTGTTATCATTGGATATAGAAAAAGCCTTTGATCGTGTCTCCTGGAAGTATCTTACAAAATTTGGCTTTTCAGCACCCTTTGCACAAGTACTAGCTCATTTATATTCCTCCCCTACAGCCTATTTGAAACTCCCCACTACGTCCCCTCAAACTATTTCCATCCACCGTGGCACCCGTCAGGGGTGTCCTCTCTCACCCATGGAACCCCTGGTGGCGATGATTAGAGGTCACCCAGACATCAAAGGCATCCGAGGTGCCATCCTCGGAGTACAAGGTGTCCCTTTTGGCAGACGTCCTTCTTCTGACATTAACTGAACCTCTAGTGTCACTGCCAAATCTTTTGGCCCTTCTGGATACTTTCTCTGCCTGCTCGTGTCTTTGATTTAATGTCACTAAATCTGAAATTTTTCATTGCCAGGTTCCCCTACAGCTGCAAGACCTTATTTTCCATAATTTTGGTTTTAAAAACTCTTCTTCGGGTCTTTGTTATTTGGGGGCAAAACTTACTCCTTCTCTTACTGCCCTGTATAGCCATAATTACCACCTGTTCTAGCCCCTGCCTCCCAGTGCACCCTCATACTCTGAGTGTCCACTTGAAAAGGGAGGGACTGCAGTACTAGCAACTTGGACAGGAGCACATTCAGCTTCTGTGCCATTGGATAAGTGGGCGCATAAAGCAAGAAGTGGCTGCAGTGAAAAAGCTCGTACTTGTATCTTAAAATCGAGCTGCCGGTCCACCACCAGGCGAGATACCACCTGTTCCAGCCCCTGCCTCTCAGCGCCCCCCTGACTGTGAAAGTGTGAATGTTTCATTTAATCAGTTATGGTTCATTGTTAATGCTCCAAGCTGTTTCATTGGATTCTTGTGATAATTCCACAGGTAATATGATATCGACGTCCATAGGGCCTCAGTCTTGAAAAGATTACATCAATTTTTTTTATTTTATTAAAATTTAAGATTTATATTAGATTCCCAAGTTTAATGTCCCGGTGTTAACAAATACTGTATGACCACAAAACCCAAACTAACAAGGAGTCACATGGCGGCACAATGACAGAGCCTAGAGGTGGCAGCAGCATAAGGAGATCATAATCTGACAGATTGACAAAGCCTGGAATTGGCAGCAGCAAGAGGAGACCATATAGTGGCTGAATAACACAGCCTGGAGTTGGCGGCAGCATGAGGAGACTATAGGACTTCACACTCCCTAAGATTAAAGGATGACTTTTCAAATTTAAATTGAAGATTTATGGTAGCTAGTGCTACCATAAAAATTATTAGTTAATGTCCCAGGCTCAGCAGCATCATTAAACCATATAGTGGCTGAATGATACAGCCTTAGGGATTGTGAAGCCCTATTGAGGAGACAAGAGGGCTTCACAATCCCTAAGATTAAAAGATGAATTTAAAAATTTTAATTGAAGATTTATGGTAGCTAGTGCTACCATAAAAAAAATTTAAGGTAATGTCCCAGGCTCAGCAGCATCAGTAAACCATATAGTGGCTGAATGAAACAGCCTGGAGCTAGCGGCAGCATGAGGAGACAATAGGGCTTCACAATCAATAAGATTAAAAAAATTTCAAATTTAAATTGAAGATTTATGGTAGCTAGTGTCAAGTTGATTAAAATAATTCTGACTGCCGATCAATATATATATATTAATACTTATATATTTATATGTAATTTCTAATGCTGAAAAAAGATATCTGTTACCTTCTTTTAAACTAAGCACCATGTTTCTGAGTTTGCAATCTGCTTGTGACTAAGTAACCTTGGAATGACGCCAGAAGGCCCAAGATGAGATGTTGGAAGTCAAAACATTTGAGGAAGATGCAGATAGTATAAGAAGGGCAAAGAACTGGAATTTTCCAGTATTAGAGCGAGTGGGCTGCATAAATGAACTTTGACCAAGAAAGAAATAAAATACTAAATATGCTAATATATACAGAGATGAAGCTCAAATAACCAATCAAAATGTAACATGTTGATTTTTGACATCATAACTACCCATCCTCTTTTTTCGAATGTAAAAACCAAATGTACTTCCTGAATTAAACAGAAACTCTTTGAGAACTCTCTGGGAACATTTTCCTAGTTTCCTGCTGAGAAAAAGTTTTAATACCAACATCCTGTCTGGTGTGAATCCCTTGCTCCAGCCCTCAGCAATATGCAACAGTGGTCACTCACATTTGAATGCCTCACCTCAGGCCATCCTTGACAGTGCTACTATAAAATTTTTAGGTAATGTACCAGGCTCAGCAGCATCAGTAAACCGTATAGTGGCTGAATGACAAAGCCTGAAGCTGGCAGCAGCATGAGGAGACAATAGAGCTTCACAAACCCTAAGATTAAAAAATAAATTTTCAAATTTAAATTGAAGATTTATGGTAGCTAGTGCTACCATAAAAACTTTTAGGTAATGTCCCAGGCCCAGCAGCATCAGTAAACCATATAGTGGCTGAATGGCACAGCCTAGAGTTGGCGGCAGCATGAGTAGAACATATAGTGGCTAAATGGCACAGCCTAGAGTTGGCGGCAGCATGAGTAGAGCATATAGGGGCTGAATGGCACAGCCTGGAGTTGGCAGCAGATGAGTAGACCATATAGTGACTGAATGGCACAGCCTGGAGTTGGCTGCAGATGAGGAGACCATATAGTGGTTGAATGGCACAGCCTGGAGTTGGCGGCAGATGAGACCATATGGTGGCAGAATGAGACAGCCTGGAGTTGGCAGCAGCATCAGGAGTCCTAAAATTGACCCGGTGACAGAGTGGTGCGGTGGGTGGCAATACCAGTACCCAGTGACGAAGGTGGGTGAAAAAAGGTCTGATGCAGAGGAATGTTTGTAACTGGGGAGCAGCGCCTTAAATCTGTTTGGCACTATCCATATTTGTGAAGTGTTGGTGTGGCACCATGGTCAATCTACTCTGATGCATCAGGCATTGGTGGTTGGAAATGCTGGCTGATCAGTGCCTGATTCATCTTCACAAAAGTCAGTCTCTCCACATTTTTCAAGGACAGACAAATTCTCCTTGGGGTGACTATGGCACTCGCCACACTAAACACCCGCTTTGATGACACACTACTGGCCGGGCAGGACAGCTTTTCAAGGGCAAACTCTGCTAGTTGCGGCCACAAATCAAGTTTGGCTGCCCAGAAGTCCAGCGGATCTTCAAGGTGTGTTGGCATGGAAATGTCAAGGTATGCCACCACCTGCTGGTTCAGGTCCTGCTCCAGGTCTACCTGCTGCTGATGAGATGCTTCACTATGCGGGTGAAGAAAGGTACTCATCAGTGACTGTAGACTCAGGCTGCGGCTGATGGAGCTGGTACTGCTCCTGCCCCCCACCCCTCCCCAGCAGCCATACAAGTGGAA
Source organism: Hyla sarda (assembly GCF_029499605.1). Classification (NCBI taxonomy): domain Eukaryota; kingdom Metazoa; phylum Chordata; class Amphibia; order Anura; family Hylidae; genus Hyla; species Hyla sarda. The sequence continues at coordinate 11,626,045 of NC_079189.1, forward strand.
GGTGAGCACAGAGGGCCCCCCGAGTCAGACCTGCAAGAGGATGGACGATGGCGCCAATAGGATGTCTCTGTGGTAGGTCAGTTTGTCCTCCCTCTCAGTGGGTGTAAAAAAGGCCCCCATTTTGTGGCGGTAGCGAGGGTCCAATAAGGTGGAGAGCCAGAAGTCATCCCGCTGCCGAATGGTGACAATTCGGCGGTAAGTGCGCAAGCAAGTGAGCATGCATCGTGCCATTTGTGCAAGTGACTTGGAGCAACTGCCTGACTCCGTCTCCACTGCATACTGCCACAGTGTGTCTGGGTCCTCTGTCTCGCCTTCCTCGTAACCCTCTAGCTCCTCTAGCTGCTCCTGCTCCTCCTCTCCTGTCAGAAGACTAGAAAATCCACCCATTTCGCAAAATCTAAACTGTGCTCCACTGTGCCCCTCCCCCTCCTCCAGTTCAGCCCCCCCAGGGCCCATGTGGCCGTGAGATGTAGGCACCACATCTCCATTGCCCTGACCATCCATCCTTTCCAACAAGTGTTGTAGGAAATAAAGCAGTGGAATGACGTCATTCATCCCATAATCCTGGCGACTGACTAATAATGTGGCTTCCTCAAAGGGCCTAAGCAAACAGCAGGTGTCACAATTGAGCTGCCACTGGTTAACATTGAAGTTACACAGGGGAGTCCTCCTATCCGCTTGGATCATCAAGAAATCGGTGATGGCTTTTCTCTGTTCGTATAGTCGGTCCAACATATGGAGGGTGGAATTCCAGCATGTGGCAACGTCGCAAATCAGACTATGTTGGGGGACACCGTTCTGATGCTGCAGCTCAAGGAGGGTGTGCTTTGTGGTGTACAAGTGGCTGAAGTGCATGCAAAGTTTCCTTCCCATTGTTAGGATGTCTTGCAAATGTGGGGAACACTTAAGGAAATGCTTGACAACCAGATTGAACACGTATGCCAAGAAGAGCGCGTGGCTCAGCCTTTCTTGTTGCAGCGTAGGCAAGATGTTCTTCCCTTTGTCAGTCACCATGGTTCCCATTTCCAGTTTTAGTAGAGTAAGTCATGTTCCGATCTCTTTATGAATGACTTTTAGCTGTTGCTCCCCTGTGTGACTCCATTCGCCAAGGCAAACCATGTGAAGAACAACGTGACACCGCCGTGCCTTGCACACATGATATGCTGAAGGGATGCTGAGACTTGTCTGTGCAGTGGAGGCTGAGGACATGGTGGAGGATGAGGAGGCGGAGTCACACACTGTAACAGGACCAACTGCCTGAGAGCGTGGAGGAGGAAGCGGCGTGACCTGTTTAAGTTGGTGTTGTGGCTGTGCAGGAACCACATTCACCCAGTGGGCCGTAAAGAACATGTATTGTCCCTGACTATAGTTACAGCTCCAGATGTCGGCGCTGCCGTGCACTTTGGTACACACCGACAGGCTCAAGGACTGGCCCACCTTCTCTTCCACAAAATTGTGCAGGGTTGGTACTGCCTTCTTCACAAACAAATGACGGTTTGGCACTCTCCACCTCAGCTCGGCACAAGCCATCAATTCTCTGAAAGGTGCAGAGTTCACCACTTGAAAAGGGAGGGACTGTAGCACCAGCAACTTGGACAGGAGCACATTCAGCTTCTGCGCCGTTGGATGAGTCTGTAGTCTCTTGGACATGGCTTCAGCTGAGGTGGTGGAGCCTTGGCTGGCTGAAAGAGGGAGCGGCATGCCATTGGGTGATGCAGCAGGCTAGACCACTACATCGGAGCTTTATGGTATTGCAGCATATGTTGACGCAGGGCCGTGGTGCCAACATTGGGACCCTGGCCACGCTTCACCTTCTACCAGCACATCTTAGATGTGGCTATGTTAACCTCCTCTGGATGCTTGATGAAAAACTGCCACACTGCCGAGTAGCTGATTTTCCCACCAACAGTCCGCACTAATTGACTTCTACTGCCGCCGTCTCCAGGAACCCCTTTTCTACTACCTCCCGGGAAGGTAGGCTGCCGCAAAGCAGGGTGTTTCCCCTGGGCACGTTTGGCTCCAAAAGGTCCACTTCTGCCACCATGCTGACTGCCAACCATTCTACCACCTTGCTGGCTCAGATGCTGCCTCACGAACAACCTGCAACCCTCTTCTCCTGATGATGATGAAGTCCCTTCTGCACCCGGCTCCCAATTGCAATCGGCATCATCGTCATCAATAAGTGTCTGCATGTCACTGATGTCCTCCTCAGGTTCCTCAACAGTGTCTGCTTCAGGACCCTGAACGCTGGCAACACCACCTCCCACGTCACTCTCCTCATCACTACTTGCCCGCCTAGCAGAGGAAGCGGCGGATGTCTCCTCCACTTTTTGGCTGGGCAGTAGCTGCTGACTGTCCTCTATTAGATAGTCCTCACTGAATAGTGGAGCTGAACCCACAGCATAAGATACTTCTTTAGGCAAGGGAACAGCATAGGACAGCGCCAATGGGAGGACAGGGACTGCTCCCGGGCCATGCCACCTGAGAGTTGTGTTTGAGGAACCCACCGACTGTTGACTGGGGGTATCAGATGTCTCTTGTGATGAAGTGGATGAAAGTGTTAAACAATTGACCGCTAGCTGATACCGGGAGCTCAGGCCTCTCTCTGCGACTCCTGCTACCACTTGACCCTAGTCTGCTGCGACTTCTGCCTGCGCCTGATGAAGTTAGGCCTCTGCCACTCCTCTGTGCACGTCCTGGCACTTCTCTGCCTGACATGCTTAGTGCGTATATGAGGGGAGTACAATATGCTTCACTACGCTGAAAACAGTAGTTGTCTAGAACAGCAGCAGGTGTGTACGTATGACTGTCCTTTCACAGTATCTAGGCCCTTGACAGATTAGCAGGTACAAAATAGTCAACACCAACAACAAAAGCGTCAGCAACAAGGATGTATGAAACATTACAAAAGTTTATTTATTGAGAATCATATAAAAAATGCATCATAGCAATTAAAAAGCACAGTGTACACAGCTGGAATAGAAGGCAGAAACATACAGGCTCAAAGTGAGGGGTATTTGAATAAAAAGAACGCTGACAAACGTTGCATAAACGAGGGACTCATATGGAGAGGTGCAAACTATGCAGTAAAATACAATAAACTGAGTACAAATGCAACAGCGGTCAGAAAGAATGACAGGTGTATATTACCACAACCGAGCCATGTAGTTACCTGCACCTACCCCAACGCACGTTTCACGCCAATGCGCTTCGTCAGGGGACGTCAAAATAGTACCAATAAAAACTACAGATCACAGCACAAAAAATGAGCCCTCATACAGCCCCGTATAAGGAAATAAAAGAGGACAATTTCAGGTATACTAATTTGTACAAAAAGTTATAATTATTTTTTTAAGTAGTAAAATAAAACAAAACCTATTGAAATTGGGTAATGTTGTAATCGTATGGACCTACAAAATAAAGATAATAATTTTTAACAAAAAAGTGCACTGCGTTGAAATGGAAGGCCCCAAAATGTTTTCCAATTTCACCCCACAAATAATTGTTCACAGTAGATTTGGTAGTAAAATGAGTCATTTCAAAGTACAATTGGTGGCACCAAAAACCATTCCTCATATGGGTCTGGAAAGTGGAAAATTAAAAGTGTTAAGACAAAGAGTAAAAAAAAATTACAACAATGAAAAATCCCTGAATCCTTAAAGGGTTCATTTCATTCTTATAGATCAGTTATGGAGCCCGAGATCCACTTCTGAGCAACAGAAAGCTGTATCCAAACTTTTTCCGAACCGTCCAGAACTATGAGACACAACATGTAGCAATTGCAAAGTTAGTTAAATTTTTGGGATGGAACTGGGTCGGGGTAATAACCTCAAAGGACTACCCTGGAGAACGTGAAGCCGAACATCTGCTCCGAATGCTCAATAAATATGGGATTTGCACTGAATTTACACTAAAAATATCTCTAATCAATTTTTCTAAAACAAATTTCCGAGATCTAAAATCCTCATCTTCTGAGATTTTTATTATTTGCGGAACATTTTCATTTAATTTTATGAGCACTTTTAATTCTATAGCACATATTCTGAGGAAAAGAACAATTATCCTTCCAGCCCCATGGTCATTTGCTATAGAACTCATACACCATGATATGGATGATAGGTTGGATCGTAGTTTGGTGTTTTCTCCTCCAAGGCATTACATCCCTGGATTACAGGAACTTTTATCTACTTTTCATCCATCCAAACGGCCAGATGATAAGTTACTGGAGGACATCTGGATTTTGTTTCATCGGTGCTTCTCCCTAAATGAGTTAAAAAATAAGCTTGTTTCAGCATTTACTCATGTAATCCTTCATAACTGTACTGGAAGGGAGACATATGCAGGGTTTTCAGAATATTATGGAGAGCCAGGGGCTTACAATGTGTATGTGTCAGTCATGAGTATGGCACAGGCTCTCCATGAGTTATATACCTTCTTACAGATAATGGGAGAAAAACAAGTGAAAACATTTACATTTCGGAATAATAAAGTAAGTGCATAAAGCACAAACATCAACATATATGTACACACACCCACTGGCCACTTTATTAGGTACACCTGTTCTATTACTTGCTAACACAAATAGGTGATATAGCCATTCACATGGCCGAAACTCAATGCAATAAAGCACGTACTTGGTCAAGACAATTAGCTGAAGTTAAAGGGGTTATCCAGGAAAAAACTTATCTCTCTATCTCTCGCTCTCTCTCTCTCTCTCTCTTTCTCTCTCTCTCTCGAAAGTTAAACAGATTTGTAAATTACTTCTATTAAAAAATCTTAATCCTTTCAGTATTTATAAGCTTCTGAAGTTAAGGTTGTCCTACCCTTTTGCTCCTCTGAACTCCTCCTTGGTTTGCCCTGGCTTCAGCGTCATCTAAGTGCTCTCTTATGACACGTGTCTCAGGAAACGCCAAGTTTAGAGGCAAATCTCCATAGCAAACCTCTTCTAAACTGGGCGTTTCCCGAGACATGTGTCATAAGAGAGCACTTAGATGGTGCTGAAGCCAGGGCAAACCAAGGAGGAGTTCAGGGAAGCAAAAGGGTAGGACAAAGAACTCCAAACTTTCAGTATGCAGAAAGCCAATGTCCATCTGTAGAGGTGGAGTGCGGTACTGGACAGTAGTAGTAAGTCTCTCTTTGTTGACTGTAGAGATGAAGAAAGGCTTCAACAAACGGACCACAGGAATTTGATGCTTGTCTATCAAGGAGGCATGGATGAAATTGCCAGGTAGATCCAGAATCCAAGAAGGCTGTGGCAGTGAAGGAAGACTTGGCAGGCACAGAAAGCTGCACAGATACCGTCAGGCGTGGAGAGGAAGAATCCACACCTAACAACGTCTCTCCTACGTTTACTAGGTGCGTGCGTTTCCCAGAACGCGGAAGACGGAGAGGACAGTCTCTGAGGAAATGCTCGGTACAAATTTTCGTGTCTGCGACGACCGGTCCACTTGCATGGCTTCCACGGTGGGAGGCCCAGAGAAGAGGTGCAGTGGATGCTGAAAAAACGGAGACAAGCGAGTATAGCATCCTGTAAGAGCCTTCTCTCTTTCTTGGAGGAGTTCCTCTTGTCTTTCTGAGAAACGTTTGTCAATCCTTGTGGCCAGGAGAATGAGGTCACCAAGGTTAGCAGGTATCTCACGTGCAGCTAGAACGTCCTTAATCTCACTGCTTAGTCCCTTCTTGAATGTAGCACATAGGGCTTCATTGTTCCAATTCAACTCTGAGGTGAGAGTACGGAATTGGATGGCATAATCACCCACAGAAGCGCCTCCTTGGGTCAAATTTAGTAAAGCTGTCTCTGCAGAGGATACCCGGGCGGGTTCCTCGAATACACTCTGAAACTCATGACAGAAGCGCTGGACGGAGGTTGTGGCAGGATCAGAGCGGTCCCACAATGGTATAGCCCAGGCCAGGGCCTTCCCGGTGAGCAAACAGAGTATGAATGCCACCTTAGCATGCTCAGAAGGAAATAGGTCGGCCGACATCTCGAGGTGCAGAGAAAACTGGATAAGGAAACCACGGCACGGTTTAGGATCTCCAGCATACTTCTCAGGCAGGGACAGGAGTACTCTGGAAACAGTTGCTGGCAGAGGAGCAGGAACAGGCGGTGGAGTAGGCTGCTGCTGGGTAGAGATGATCTGCTCCAACATGGCGGACATCTGCTGGAGCTGGCGGGCCTGCATGGCAACAAAAATAGGCAGATCCTTAGGATCAGGTACCTCAGCGGAATCCATGGCCGGATCTTACTGTCACGGTCCGGTCAGATGGCAGGAGGTGGATCCACTGGACCAGAGGAGAGATGGCGTGGGCTGTACCAGGGGAACGGAGTCTAAGGGATTACTGGTTTTCAACAGAGCCCGCCGCAAAGCGGGATGGTCTTACTGCGGTGGTAATCCCCAGGTTGTTCCTCCCGGTAGCGACTCAACTCCTCTGGTTGCTGAGATAGACGCGGTACAGGAGGGATAGGCAAAAGCGTAGTCAGACGTAGCAATGGTCAGGGCAGGCAGCACAGGTTCTAAGGCGGTAGTCACAGGCAACGGGTCGGCAACAGGCAGGGTAACACTGGAACAATAGGATACGCTTTCTCTAGGCACAAGGCACAAAGATCCGGCAGGAGGCTGTGGGAGGAGAAGGTTTTTATAGGCAGTGCTGGAGCGCTGCCTGGGGACACATGCTGTGAGCGCTCCGAGGCCAGCAGGGGCCCGGAGCGCTCAGCGTAACAGCAGCAGGAAACGCTAGGAGAATGCTTGGGTGTATGGGGAGAGGTATTAGCAGTAGAAGGAAATTGCTCATGCCGCTTTACAGATCATTGACCGGATCTCCAGAAGAATATAGATACTTTGGAGAGAGTTCAGAGAAGAGCTACTAAACTGATATATGTACTGCAGGATGAAACGTATCAAGAAAGGTTAAAGGACCTTAACATGTATAGAAGAAAAATGGGACAAAGGGGATATGATAGAAACTTTTAAATACATAAAAGGAATCAACAGAGTAAAGAAAGAGAGTATATTCAAAAGAAGAAAAACTACCACAAGAGGACAAAGGTTTAAAGGTAAAATCAGAAAGAATTACTTTACCTAGAGAATAGTGGATGCATGGAATAGCTTTCCTGCAGAAGTGATAGCACAATAAAGTGTAGGCGTTTAACCTCTTAAGGACCAAGGACGTACCGGTATGTCCTGAGTCCGCTCCCGTTCTATAACGCGGGGCCATGGCGTGGCCCTGCATCATAGCGGGTCAGGCCCGGCACCTAGCAACGGCCGGGACCTGTTGATCACTGCGTCTAAAATGAAACTAAGCTACTCCTGGCTAGCTCAGCGGGCTGTTTGGGATCGCCGCAGTGAAATCGCTGCATCCCGAATAGCTGTAGGACAGCAGGAGGTATCCAGGTATGAGCAGTCAAGCGGCAGAATCATTGATCAATGGTTTCCTATGAGAAACCATTGATCAATGTAAAATATCAGTGTGTGCAGTGTTATAGGTCCCTATGGGAGCTATAACATTGCAAAAAAAAATGAATAAAAAAGTTAATAAAAGTTTGAATCACCCCCCTTTTCCCATAAAAAACAAAAAAAAAACTGTGTAAATAAAAATAAACCTATTTGGCATACGCGCAAAAAAATTCCAAAGTCCAAAATAGTGTATTTTTGGTGACTATTTATATCATGAAAAAATGAATATAAAGCGATCAAAAAGTCCAATCAATAAAAAAAATGGTACCACTAAAAACTTCAGATCACTCCACAAAAAATAAGCCCTCATACCGCACCATACACGGAAAAATAAAGAAGTTATAGGGGTCAGAAGATGACAATTTTTAACGTATAAATTTTCCTGCACGTAGTTATGATTTTTTCCAGAAGTCCGACAAAATCAAACCAATATAAGTAAATATAAAAGCGAAGGTGTAATCTTTACCAAAAAAATTACTGCGTAGAAACAGAAGTCGCCACAATTATTTTTTTTTCTGTTTCTTCGTAGATTTTTGGGTAAAATGACTGATGTCATTACAAAGCAGAATTGGTGGCGCAAAAAATAAGCCATCATATGGATTTTTAGGTGCAAAAGAGTTATGATTTTTTAAAGTTAAGGAGGAAAAAATGCAAAAACGGAAAAGTGCAAAAACGGAAAAAACCCTGGTCCTTAAGGGGTTAAGCTTGTATGAGATAGGCATAAGGCTATCCTTCATATAAGATAGGGCCAGGGACTATTCATAGTATTCAGAATATTGGGCAGACTAGATGGGCCAAATAGTTATTTTCTGCTGACACATTCTATGCCTTTTTGCATTCACTTCCAGGCAGTAGAGGAGAGAGATGGTGTCTGGTAACTATAAAAGAAAGTATACTAAGCGATTGTCTGAGCTAGGGATTGTGTGTCTGTATACAAGAGTGTAAGTATAAAAGTGAGAGGGACTTAAAATTAAAAGACTTTACATTCAGGGAGTTTAATTGAAATATTAGATTTTTTTCTGTTAATTTTTGCAATCCCCAAATCTAGTATGACCTCCATGTTGGAAAAGGCAGTCCAGTGTGCATCTTGCACAATGTATGCAATCCTTGAACAGCAGTTTGAGGGTGCATATTGTTGTGCGAGATGTGTGTGAGTTGTTCAATTGGAAGCCCAGATCCTGGATCTAGAGTAGCAACTGGCAACACAGAGACGCATTGACAACTTGGAGAGGAGTCTCCTGCTCACTGAGCAAGTACTCTCTGGGGTAGAGGTCGGGAGGATAGTGGGACAGAGGTGCAGTAAAGTCAGTCAGCAAGCTGGGTTACAGTTGGAAAATGGGGTAGAGGGAAAAGTGTCAGGGAGGGTAGTCCTGATCTGGCACACCCCAAAAAGTTTGCCTGGTTGTCAGATGAGGGGGATGCCATTCCAGAGCTAGCAGGACTCTTCCTCTGACCTCTAGGGGGGTGTCTGCTCCAGTAAGGAGCGATTCAATTGACTCAATTATTAGGGGGACAGACAGGGCGATCTGTCACAAAGACCAGGATCGCTGAAAAGTGTGTTGTCTTCCATGTGCTTGAGTTTGGCACATCGCGGATCAGGTTGACAGGTTGCTGGGTGGGGCTGGAGAGTACCCAGCAGTCATGGTACATATTGGCACCAATGACAAAGTAAGAGGTAGGTGGGGTGTCCTTAAAAATAATTTCAGGGACTTAGGCCGCAAGCTTAAGATTTAAACAATAACAAAGATGTGGTCTCAAATGGCAGGAGGTGCTCAACCCCAAATGCAGTTGTGCATATATACTGGGGGAGTAGATCCTGCCCTTGTAGTCTGTTCCTAAGGGCGATCCCCAGCATAAAAATGCATACAATGGGGGATGCCTGCAACAGACTACAAGTGCAACAATGGCATCCTACACCATATAAACGGTGTGGATGTGTAATAATTAGAATAATACAATACAGGAATTTAGGTGCACTACTGTGGTATTTCAGAAAATATTATCTTGGAGGTCCTTGCCTTAAGCTTGCGGCAATACAGGAATTTAGGTGGACTACTGTGGTAGATGAATACATTGACATTGGCTATCCCTCCACACTGATGTTAAAATTGAGACATTCCCCAGTATATCCTTATATGAAGGACATACCAGAGCCCGCACACCAACGCCAAGGTTTCTCAAGTGGCACGGGACCTAACGCTAACCTACCTGTGCTAACCTACCACGTCTTTGTTGTTGTTTAAATCTTATACTTGGAGGTGTATGAACTCTACATTTAATGTGCCTTGATCACTATTAGGGCAGCATTAAAGGGGTTCTCCGGTGCTTACACATCTTTTCCCCTATCCAAAGGATAGGGGATAAGATGCCTGATCGCGGGAGTCCCGCCGCTGGGGACCCCCGAGATCTTGCACGCGGCACCCCATTTGTAATCAGTCCCCGGAGCGTGTTCGCTCCGGGTCTGATTACAGGCGACCACCGGGCCGGCGGCGTGGGACGTCACGCCTCCGCCCCCATGTGACGTCACGCTCCATCCCTAAATGCAACCCTACGGGAGGGGGCGTGATAGCTGTCACATCCCCTCCCGTAGGCTTGCATTGAGGGGCGGAGCGTGACGTCACACGGTGGCTGAGGCGTGACGTCACACGCCGACGGCCTTGTGGTCGTCGGTAATCAGACCCGGAACAAACACGCTCCGGGGACTGATTACAAACAGGGTGCCGCGTGCAAGATCCCGGGGGTCCCCAGCGGCGGGACTCCCGCGATCAGGCATCTTATCCCCTATCCTTTGGATAGGGGAAAAGATGTGTAAGCACCAGAGAACCCCTTTAATGCTGCCCTAATAGGGATCAAGGCACATTAAATGTGGAGTTTATACACCTCCAAGTATAAGATTTAAACAACAACAAAGACGTGGTAGGTTAGCACAGGTAGGTTAGCGTTAGGTCCCGTGCCACTTGAGAAACCTTGGCGTTGGTGTGCAGGCTCTGGTATGTCCTTCATATAAGGATATAAGGATATACTGGGGAATGTCTCAATTTTAACATCAGTGTTGAGGGAGAGCCAATGTCAATGTATACATCTACCACAGTAGTTCACCTAAATTCCTGTATTGCCGCAAGCTAAAGGCAAGGACCTCCAAGATAATATTTTCTGAAATATTACCTGTACCACGAGCCACACCAGAGAGGCAGTGGGAGATTAGGGAGGTAAACAAGTGGCTCAGAAGCTGGTGTAGGAAGGAGGGGTTTGGGTTCATGGAGAACTGGGTCGACTTCGCTGTCGGATACCGGCTCTACCGTAGGAACAGGCTGCACCCCAATGGGGAGGGTGCAGCTGTGCTTGGGGAGAAGATGGCTAGAAGGGTGGAGGAGTGTTTAAGCTAGGGACTGGGGGGGAGGAAACATATAACATAGAGGGGGAAGATAGTTTAGAAAGAGAGGGGGGACTTATTAATGTACCTGGGGGTGGAGAGGAGGGAGGGATTAGAATAGTTACTAGGGATTGTCTTCATGGGAATAAAAAACATACACCCTTAAATTGCATGTTGACTAATGCCAGAAGTCTGTCCAATAAAACAGAGGAACTGGTGTGGCTGATGTCTGAGGAAAATTATGACATAGTGGGTATAACAGAGACTTGGTTGGATGATAGCTGTAACTGGGCGGTCAACATAGAAGGTTATAGTCTATTCAGGAAGGATTGGCCAAAACGGAAAGGGGGAGGAGTTTGTCTTTTTGTGAAATCGAGTCTGAAGGCCGCACTGCGGGAGGGAAACGATAATGTGGAGTCATTATGGGTAGAAATATATGGAGATAAAAATAAAAAAAATTCTGATAGAGGTTTGCTATAAGCCACCAAACATAATAGAAGAGGCAGAAGAACAATTACTGAAGCAAATAAACAAGGCAGCAAATCACAATGAGGTAATAATAATGGGGGGACTTTAACTATCCTGATATAAACTGGGCGACTGAGACCTGTGAATCTCATAAAGGACACAGGTTTCTGACTATAGCTAAAAACAATTATGTGTCCCAAATGGTGCAGAGCCTGACCAGAGGGGGCACCCTACTAGACTTAATATTAACCAACAGACCTGACATAGTAACTAATGTGCAGGTAGAAGGACACCTAGGAAATAGTGATCATAATATAATACATTATAACTTGTTCGTCAATAGGGGACTTTCTCGAGGGGCCACAAAAACAACAAAATGGATTTTCTCCTGTTCTGGACAGTTCCTAAAATGGACAACAGAGCTCAGCAGAGAGCACTGTGGTCAGGACATCACAGGAAATGCATTTCTTTTTTGGATTTCTCTTTAGTATACAGCCCCTAAAAAGTACTGGAAGGATTAAGATTTTTTAATAGAAGTGATTTACAAATCTGTTTAACTTTCTGGCACCAGTTGATTTAAAATAAATAAATAAATAAAGGTTTCCACGGGAGTACCCCTTTAACAATATAAATTGGGATAATGTCCTAAAAAATAAGAATAATGACACTAAATGGGAGACTTTTTAAAATATCTAAAATTCTCACTGTAAGATGTATATACCTTATGGGAATAAAAGGGTCAGAAATAAAAGAAAACCAATCTGGATGAATAAAAATGTTAAGAGGGAAATAAATGACAAAAATAAAGCATTTAAACTACTAAAACTGGACGGCAGTGAAGAAGCATTAAAAAGATATAGAGAAAAAAGTAAAATATGTAAAAAAAAACAGACAAAAGCCGCAAAAATAGAGACAGAAAGACTCATTGCCAAAGAGATTAAAACTAACCCCAAAATGTTTTTTAACTATATAAACAGCAAAAAGATTAAAAGTGAAAGTGCTGGCCCTTTAAAAAACGATAAAGAAGAAATTATAAATGGGGAGGAGGAAAAAGCAAATATATTAAACAAATTCTTCTTCACTGTATTCACCGAGGAAAATCAAATGCCAGGTGAAATACAGCGAGATAAGGTAAACTCTCCAGTACAAGTCACCTGTCTAACCCACGAAGAAGTACAGGTCACCTGTCTAACCCAGGAAGAAGTACAGTGCCGCCTACAAAAAATCAAAATAGACAAATCGCCAGGTCCAGATGGCATGCACTCCCATGTTCTAAAGGAATTAAGTAATGTAATAGACAGACCCCTACTTTTAATATTCAGGGACTCTATAGTAACACGGACTGTTCCCCAGGACTGGCGCATGGCAAATGTGGTGCATATATTTAAAAAGGGGTCAAAAGGTGACCCCAGGAATTATAGACCTATTAGTTTAACCTCCATTGTATGTAAATTGTATGAGGGTTTCTTAAGGATGCTATTTTGGAGAATCTTGATATAAATAAATGTATGACTCCATATCAGCATGGTTTTATGAGGGATCGGTCCTGTCAAACTAACCTGATCAGCTTTTATGAGGAGGTGAGCTCCAGACTGGACCAGGGGCAATCACTGGATGTCGTATATCTGGATTTTTCCAAAGCATTTGATACGGTACCACATAAAAGGTTGGTGCATATAATGAGGATTGGGCTGGGGATAAATTTGTGCAAGTGGGTAAGTAACTGGCTCAATGATAGGAAACAGAGGGTCGTTATTAAGCATACTTATTCTAATTGGGTGACTGTTACTAGTGGGGACCACAGGGGTCAGTCTTGGGTCCTGTTCTATTTAATATATTTATTAATGACCTTGTAGAGAGGTTGAATAGTAAAGTAGCAATCTTTGCAGATGATACTAAACTCTATAAAGCGGTAAACACTACAGAGGACAGTGCACTGGTACAAATGGATCTGGATAGGTTGGAGGTTTGGGCTGGGTAGTGGCAGATGAGGTTCAACACTGATAAATGTAATGAAATGCACATGGGGAGAAAAAATCTGGGCTGGGATTATGTATTAAATGGGAGCACACTTGGGACGACTGACGTGGAAAAGGACTTGGGAGTATTAGTTAACAGTAAATTTAGCTGTAGTGCCCAGTGTCAGGCAGCTGCTGCAAAGGCAAATAAATAATTGGGGTGCATCAATGGGGCAAAGATGTCCACGACAAGGAAATAATTCTACCACTGTACAAATCCCTAGTCAGACCACACATAGAAAACTGTGTACAGTACTGGGCACCAGTGTACAAGAAAGATATAGTGGAGCTGGAGAGGGTTCAGAGACGGGCAACCACGGTAATACGGGGAATGGGAAGACTACAGTACTAGAGAATTAGGAATTTTTTAGTTTAGAAAAAAAGAAGGCTTAGGGGAGGCCTAATAACTATGTATAAATATATCAGGGGTCAGTACAGCGATCTCTCCCATGATCTATTTATACCCAGGACTGTGCCTATAACAAGGGGGCATCCTCTACATCTGGAGGAAAGATGGTTTCTACACCAGCACAGTGAGAATGTGGAATTCTCTGCCTGAGGAGGTGGTCATGGTTAACTCGGTAAAAGAATTTAAAAGGGGTCTGGATGCATTTTTGGAGAATAATAACATTACAGGTTATGGATACTAGATCTATAGGAACAGAAGGTTGATCCAGGGATCTATTCTGATGCCCTATTTGGAGTCGGGAAGGAATTTTTACCTTGAGTACGAGAGTTTTCTGCCTTCCTCTGGATCAACTCAGTAGAGACTCATTTGGGTTATAGGTTGAACTTGATAAACTTTGGTCTTTTTTCAACCTTATGAACTATGTACTAGAACTAGATATGTAGGAAGGTATATAGAAAGGTAGCTAGATAGGTAGGGAGCTAGGTGGATAGCCAGATAGCAATGTAGGTAGCCAGGTATATATGTAGGTGGGTAGCCAAATAGCTACTTAGGTAGCCAAGTAGGTAAGTATTTTCCCTAGGTAGAAACCCAATCCAGTAGTTAGATATGCCCCCCCCCCCCCCCCTTTGTGTCAGGATACTGCTGTTACCTGTACTAGTACTGCCATCAACATTCTTACTGGCAGAGGACATGGCAGGGGGTGTTTTTTCCTCTACAATGTCCAACAATTTGTTTACAATTTTTTTATTGTAAAAATGTTGAGGTTATAGTTATATTTTTTGGGTGATTTATTACTCACCTACTAGTCAACGTTCACTTGCAATGCTATTAATTGTGTTATCTTAAATCCAGGTAAAAATACTTGATTTAATGGAATCCGGATAATAAACATAACTGTGCTTAAGGCTAGGATTCCACTTGGTTTTTTGTGCTGCGTTTTTTTTTGGATTAGAAAAACACCTGAAAAAACGCCAGTGCAATGTCCTGCGTCTGGTGTTTTTTCATTTGTGTGGAAATTTCATTTTTGTCACCTTTTGGCATTTTTTTTTTTGGTACCCAAAATTTGTTGGGTACCAAAAAAAAATAAAATAAAAAAAAAAAAGCATGCAGCAGTGATGGAAAACATTTTATTAAAAGAAATGTATATATTTTATAACAAACTTTTAATTATTTTTTTATAAAGTGTGTGTGTTTCACTTTTTTTTCTCTATTTTTTACATTTTTTATGTACCGTATTTTTCGCCGTATAAGACGCACTTTTTCTTCCCCAAAACTGGGGGGAAAAGTTGGTGCGTCTTATGCGGCAAATACCTGCGGCCATCAACGGCCGGGATCCGCGGCTAATACAGGACATCACCGATCGCGGTGTTGCCCTGTATTAACCCTTCAGACGTGGCGATCAAAGCTGACCGCCGCGTCTGAAGCGAAAAAACACTAACCCGGCTGCTCAGTCAGGCTGTTCGGGACCGCCGAGGTGAAATCGTGGCGTCCCGAACAGCTTAAAGAACACCGGGAGGGACCTTACCTGCCTCCTTTGGACAGGTTTGGAGCGGTGGGGACAAGTGAGTACTACCTCCTATCCAGTGGTCTTCAACCTGCGGACCTCCAGATGTTGCAAAACTACAACTCCCAGCATGCTGGGAGTTGTAGTTTTGCAACATCTGGAGGTCCGCAGGTTGAAGATCACTGTTGGGTGCAGAATCTTTTTTTTTCTAGATTTTGCACCTTTAAAATAGGGTGCGTCTTATATGCCGGTGCGTCCTATAGAGCGAAAAATACGGTAGTACTACTACTCCCAGCATGGAACAGACTGTTCCATGATGGGAGTGGTAGTACCTGTAATATAGACATATCGCCTCGGGTGTCAGTCCTGACACCCGATGCGATCGTCCATAATATAGCAGAGATACGAGCGGGTCTATACATTGCTCGCCTCTCCGCACAATACTCCGGCCAGTGATGTCGATAGAAATTCATATCACTAATTTATATTTTCCGCCCAGAGCTGTGATTGGCAGGATGGTTGCAGCCAATCACAGCTCTGAGGAAAAGATGAATGAATGAGTGGCCGAGTATAGTGCAGAGCAGGGATGCGAGCGCTGTATACAGCCACTCTCTCTCTGCTATAGACAGGACGATCACAGCGGGTGTCAGTAGTGATACCCGCTGTGATCTGTTCTTATCTGCAAGTTCTACTACTCCCAACATGGAGCACACTCTGCTTCATGCTGGGACCTGTAGTATCTGCATTAATAGACAGATCACAGCGAGTGTAACTTCTGACACCCGCTGCGATCTCTCTATTAATGCAGGTACTACAGATCCCAGCATGGAGCAGAGTGTGCTCCATGTTGGGAGTAGCAGTACCTGCAGTTATGGAAAGATCACAGCGAGCATCACTCCTGACACCCGCTGTGATCCACCTGTATAATGTATAGATGTGGGCGCTCTCCTATGGTCCCCTGCAGAGCTGTATATATACACATATTCCTATTTCTCACAGAGAGCTGTGATTGGCTGGAACCATCTGGCCAATGACAGCTCTGCGGGAAATATGAATAAGTGTAAATATACATCAGGGCAGGGGACCATAGAAGAGTGGCCGGCCGCATCTATATATTATACAGGAGAATTGCAATGGGCGATCTGTCTATTAGTACATGTAGTACTACTCCCATCATGGAACAGTGTGTTCCATGCTGGGAGTAGTAGTACTAAAAAAAATTAAAGAATAAAGAAAAAAAGTGAAAAACACACACACAATATATTTTTATAATTGTCGGCTACATTTTTATTTCCCCGCCCACATAAATTGATCCCTGTTTAAAAAGTAATAACATTTTTTTTTATAAAAAAATATAAATTTCGTTAGATACAATCTTTTTAAAAAAAACATTTTAATGGTACCCTACGAAATGTTATTCAAAACAGGTATTCCCATCACTTTTTGAGATTGCAAAAGTCCAAAAAAGATTAAAGACCGCCCGCAAAAATGCCAAAGTTAAAACCCACATATCGTTTTTCTTGGTGTTTTCTCACTCCCATAGACTTCTGTTAGAGCAAAACGCCACGATTTTGACTAAAAAACGCCGGTTTGAGCGACATACAGCATTTTTTTCAAAATGCCAAGGAGCTGGAAAAAATGCAAAAAAAGTGAAAACACCAAAAGGATCAAAAAACGCCAAAGTGAAAAAAACGCCAAATGGAATTAGAAATTTGTGATTTCTCATTGATTTACAGCTAACATCTGGCCACAGCGTTATTTGGCCAAAAAAAACTCCATGCGGCAGAATTGGCGTTTTTGCAAAAAAAAAAAACAAGTGGAATCCTAGCCTTAGACTAATAGTGAATTTAAGTCAAATGTTCTTTTTTTTATTTTTTTTTCTTTCTTCATTAAGCTGAGACTCTTCCTAAATAAAATGACATTTGTTAGTCATTACAATGAATACTTTACCTTTAATGAGAAAGGAGAAATGCCTGAATATCTGGAGGTCAAGAACTGGGTCAGGAAAGAAAATAAACAATTTAATCAGACCACATACGACCTCTTTTGGCATAATGTGGGCAGCTTCAATCCATCACTACAGGATGATGAACAGCTGATTATATTCCCAGAGAAGATACAATGGAGACATGGGAAGGTGCGAAAAAACCCGAATAAAAGATATTTGACCATTTTTTTTCCATCTTCGTATTCTAAGAGTCATAACTTTTTTCTTTTTCTGTGCACAAACAAGTTTATCTTGTTCACTGATCACTGAATTATTGTATTCCCTTACGTCCTAACCAGTAGCACAGATGGGGTATTCCACCCCCCGCGAACTGGTAGGACAGATGGAAGTTTTATTGAACCTAATTAAACAATCAGTAAGACACACCCACAACCCCCTGTATAAGTAAGAGGGTCATCCTCTGCCTCATTGTGTTTTTTTCTGTCCTCCCGGACAGTGGGACAGATGGTGACCCCCTTACTCCTGTTGGAGGGGGGGGGGGTTACTTACTTGCAGTTCTGGGCTTAGTTTGCGCCCATCTGCTCCTATCCTCGGAGCCGCGACTCCAATCGCGGCCCCGGCCGGAAGTGCGTCAGCGGCGTCTGACGTCACTTCCTGTTTCTCTCTTTCGCTCCCGGCTCGGTTTTTTGCGCCGTTTTTGCCAATAATGCGGCGAAACCGAGCGAGGAGCCTCTTCTATAACCCTCTAACTAATAGGGTTCCTTTTCCTCCTGTTTTTTGTAAGACAGGATTTCTCTTTCTGCAACTCCGCCTTGTGGGCGGAGTCTTGTTTTGGCGCCAGCCAGGAGGATATTTAAACTCCCCCTAGGCTGCCATTCAGCCTCCTAGAGCGCAGAGCTGTTGGTACTTCCACAGTCCTGTCTTTTTGAGTCTTAGTAGTGCATCCTTGCGGATACTACTGTTTCCCTATCTCTCTATCTTACCTGGTCTCTTGCTGAGAACTTTGGGTATTTTTATTATATTTTAGCTAGCCGCAATTTTTTCTTGCCGCTACATTATCTAATCACTCCTCTCATATTTACCTAGATATGTCGACCGAGGGCTCAGGGGATCGTGAAGGCTTGGCAAAAAGATCCGCCAAGCGCAAGCACCTCTCTTGCCATGACTGCAATACTCCCCTGGAGGATAATTATGAATTTTCCAGGTGCCCTCCTTGTAGGGCTAAGTCTCTACCTTCCCATCAGACTGAACCTACAGTCCAGGATATGTATGTGTGGGTCTCCTCTAACATGTCGGCTATGCAAGCCTCTATTGAGGAGCTGAAACACGTTGTCTCTCAGAAACACGCCAGACCTTCTTCACCTCCCAGAATGGAGATGTCTGTGGATCAGGAGAGAGAAGATTCCAAGTCCTACGAAGCTCTGGGTTCCTTGCCGAGGTGACCTTTCCAGTTTCCCATCCTGCCCCCCAGATTCCAGTTGGTGGTCGTCTTCACCACTTTTCAAGCGCCTGGTCCCTCCACATTCAGGATCCTTGGGTCCTGAGATTAATCTCGGATGGTTATTCGATAGACCTCGAATCAATTCCCCCATCCAATTATGTGGAGACAAGAGTTTTTTCACCAATCAAACAGGGGGCGCTAGAAACCTACATTCTGGAATACATCCAGAAGAATGCCTTAGAGGAAGTTCCTCTTTCAGAGCAGGGGTCAGGAATTTATTCTCCAGTCTTCCTAGTTCCCAAGGTAACAGGAGACTGGCGGATGATTATAGATCTGAGATATCTCAGAATGTGAAGCACAAACGCTTTCGTATGGAAACTATTCAATCTGTGGTCAACCTCATCTCGCCAGGGGATTACCTGGCTACTCTGGATCTAAAGGATGCTTACCTTCATATTCCTATTCATCCGGTATCCAGAAAGTATCTAAGGATCGCAGTTCAGGTAGGGGGAGTTCTAAAACACCTCCAGTTTGTAGCCCTCCCGTTTGGAATTTCTTCGGCCCCACACACATTTACCAAAGTGGTGGTAGCGGTAGTCGCTGCTCTAAGGCTCCAGGGGCTCAGCATCGTTCCCTACCTAGACGATTGGCTCCTCAGAGCTCCTTCTTCTGCGATCCTGTCCCAACATCTGCAACTAGCAGTATCCTTCCTTCACCAGTTAGGGTGGATAGTCAATTGGGCCAAATCCAATTTCCTCCCAACTACCTCAGTGAGGTTTCTCGGCTTCATAGTCGACTCAATCTCCATGACACTCTACCTCTCTCCCGAGAGGAAATCTCGGGTGCAGGAATCGGCCCTTTTTCTCTCTGTACCCCGGAGAGTTTCCATTCGCACTCTCATGCGGATGTTGGGACTTATGTCCGCTACCGTGGATGCGGTTCCTTGGGCTCTTTGGCATCTACGCCCTCTTCAGAGGTGCTCGCCACTTGGAATCTCAGGCCCTCGGGCCTAAACAAGTGCCACTCCCTGTCTTATCGAGTCAGGTCCTCTCTCAGATGGTGGTCTCACCTCGAGGACGGCAAGTCAATGATCCAACCCGCTTGGATCATACTTACTACCGACGCGTCCCTTGTAGGTTGGGGAGCGCATCTCTTGGATCTGTTAGTGCGGGGATCTTGGTCTCCTCAGGAGAGAGGGTTAACCTCCAATCTCCTCGAGATTCGAGCCATCAGATTAGCACTCCTCCACTTTGCTTCTCTTCTTCAAGGGAAAGCAGTAAAGATCCAATCCGACAGCATGACGGCTGTATTGTACATCAACAAGCAGGGAGGCACTCGATCACAAAGCCTCCTCAGAGAGGTGGGTCTGATCTTGGATTGGGCAGAGAGGAACCTAACCCACCTGTCGGCAGTTCACATTCGGGGATCTCTCAATGTGATCGCCGACCGCCTGAGCAGAGGACTTTCAACTGGAGAATGGTCTCTCCATCCAGAGATGTTCAAACAAATAATACTCAGGTGGGGTATGCCAGAAATAGATCTTATGGCAACAAGGTTCAACACCAAAGTGGTGAGATTTTGTTCCCTGTACAGGGAAGACAACCCAGTAGCAATCGATGCTCTCTCAATCCCATGGAGGTTCAGGCTGGCCTACATCTTCCCTCCAATTTCCTTGATCCCAAGGGTATTGATGAAAATCAGGCAGGACCAAGCCTCTGTCATAGCCATAATTCCATTTTTGGCCCAAGAGAGCTTGGTTTACCCAACTCTTGCAAATGAGTCGGGGACAATTCTGGAGGCTTCCCCCAGAGCAAGCACTAGTGTCGGGGGACACTCACAGCTGTTCAAATCTTCAAATGTTCAACCTGACAGCCTGGAGGTTGACCAGTCCCTTCCACATCTAGAAGGGCTTTCTAGTGCGGTCTTGAATACCCTCTCGCATTCCAGAGCTGAGTCCACTAACAGAGCCTATAAAAGAATTTGGACAACTTTTCAGTCTTGGTGCTCCAAGAAACAACTACCTGGACAGAGTCCAGCTGTTGCCACAATCCTCAACTTTCTCCAGGAGGGATTAGACAAGAATCTATCTCCTTCCACACTCAGAGTTCCACACCCAGCATGGGACTTATCGATGGTGCTCAAGGGGTTAGCATCTCCCCCCTTTGAGCCCTTGGAGGAGGTGGACATGAAGTTTGTTACCATTAAAATAACTTTTTTACTGGCAATCACTTCAGCCAAAAGGATTGGGGAACTTCAAGCGCTCTCGGCACTTGAACCATATACTAAATTTTTGCCGGATCGAGTGTTACTCAGATTCATGCCATCCTTTATACCTAAGGTTCCATCATTCCAAAATATAAATCAAGTTATATCCCTGCCAGTATTTTCTCCTCCTCCATCCTCCAATGAAGATAGTGCTCTTCATTGTCTAGATATCTCGAGATGTCTCCAGATCTATATAAAAAGATCTTTGGAGTTTCGGAAGGATGAAAATCTGCTAATTCTCTTTTCAGGACCCAAGAGAGGTCTTAAAGCTTCAAAGCCCTCCATCAGTAGATGGGTAAAAGATGCCATTCGTATTGCCATGGTATCCCAAGGTAAGGAGCCTCCTGAGTTTGTAAAAGCTCATTCCACCAGGTCTGTATCTACCTCCTTTGCGGAAAGGAGTCTTGTTCCCTTGGAACATATATGCAAAGCTGCTTCCTGGAGTTCACTCTCCACATTTATCACCCACTACAGACTTGACAGTAGATTGGCCGATTTTTCCTCATTTGGACGGACAGTATTATCTGCCGTCAGGCATGAGAGCCCTCCCTCATAGGGTTTCTGCTTGCCATTTCCCCATCTGTGCTACTGGTTAGGACGTAAGGGAATCGTTAATTTCTAACGATAATTTGTTTTCCCTTAGTCCTAACAGTAGCACAACTTTCCCTCCCTAGTTAAGTTATTTTCTTCTATTATTTACCTTTAGTTCTTCTTGTTACTACACAATGAGGCAGAGGATGACCCTCTTACTTATACAGGGGGTTGTGGGTGTGTCTTACTGATTGTTTAATTAGGTTCAATAAAACTTCCATCTGTCCTACCAGTTCGCGGGGGGTGGAATACCCTATCTGTGCTACTGTTAGGACTAAGGGAAAACAAATTATCGTTAGAAATTAACGATTATCACATGAGATTGTAATTATTAAGCACTATGGGGGGAATTCATCCACTGGTGTGCACCTGCAAAATGAAATGTGCAGAGTGTTTTTATTTTATGTTGCTTAAAATTGTGGGCTACTTAAACCCCTTAAGGACCCAGCCAATTTTTACTCTAGGACCCGGCCATTTTTTGCACATCTGACCACTGTCACTTTAAACATTAATAACTCTGGGATGCTTTTACCTTTCATTCTGATTCCGAGAATGTTTTTTCATGACAAATTCTACTTTATGTTATGTAAAATTTTGTCGATACTTGCATCGTTTCTTGGTGAAAAATTCCAAAATTTGATGAAAAAATTGAAATTGTTGCATTTTTTTAACTTTGAAGCTCTCTACTTATAAGGAAAATTAATATTCCAAATAAATTACATATTGATTCACATATACAACATGTATAATTTATGATTGCATCATGAAGTTGACATGTTTTTACATTTGGAAGACATCAGAGGGCTTCAAAGTATAGCAGCAATTTTCCACAAAATGTTCAAAATCGAAATTTTTCAGGGACCAGTTCTGTTTTGAAGTGGATTTGAAGGGCCTTCTTATTAGAAATACCCCACAAATGACCCCATAATAAAAACTGCACCCCTCAAAGTATTCAAAATGACATTCGAAAGGTTTGTTAACCCTTTAGGTGTTTCACAGGAATAGCAGCAAGTTGATGGAGAAAATTCAAAATCTTAATTTTTTACACTCGCATGTTCTTGTAGACCCAGTTTTTGAATTTTTACAAGGGGTAAAAGGAGAGAAATCTTCCTAAAATTTGTAACCCAATTTCTCACAAGTAAGGAAATACCTCATATGTGTATGTCAAGTGTTCGGCGGGTGCACTAGAGGGCTCAGAAGGGAAGGAGCGACAGTGGGATTTTGGAGAGTGAGTTTTTCTGAAATGGTTTTTGTGGGGCAACAGCTGTTGTAGTTTTGCAACATCTGGAGGGCTACAGTTAGAGACCACTATATAGTGGTCTCAAACTGTACCCTCCAGATGTTGCTAGGCAACTTACCAGCTTCCGTCGGATCCAGCCGCACGACATTGCCGCCCGCCGATTTCCGTCGCCTGCTGCCTCCGACGCCCGCCCGGACGGGTAAGTGGATCTTCTGAGCCGGTCCCCGTAGTCTCCCCGTCCTGCCCCGCCTATTGTGGGAGGGCAGGACGGGGAAAACAAAAGTTAACACCCCCGCCCCCGATCTGCTATTGGTGGTCGCATCTAGACCATATATAGCTGGGATAGGAGGAGTGGCACCCCTGCCACCTCACTCCTATCCCTTCAGGGGGATCGTGGGTGTCTTAGACAACCGCAATCCCCCTTATATTCCGGGTCACCATAGACCCGTAATGACCCAGAATCGCGCAAATCGCAAGTGTGAATTCACTTGCGATTTGCCTCGATCGCCGACATGGGGGTGGTCTGATGACCCCACTGGTCGTTTGCATGGGTTGCCTGCTGAATGATTTCAGCAGGCATCCCGGTCCGATCTCCGCCCGGCGCGCAGTACCAGGGTGTCATGACGTACGCGTACGTCAAGGGTCCTTAAGGGGTTAATGTTGTCTTAGTTAGGGGGTTTGCTTAGCTGATGCGCCGTCTGTTTGCAAAGGGTGCACATATTTTTTTGTGCAAATGTTCCCCAGTGACCATAGGAATGTTGGCATAGGAATGTTTGTGAGCTTTACACTTTTTTAATTTTATTTATTATCCTTTCATTTGAGTAAGTTTATGAAGTGACATGCGCAACATAATACATTTTATACAGCAACTGGGAAAACCACAAACACTTGCGCAGAAGGTTACATATTGTGCAAAAATCTGCGCTTATGATAAATGTCCCTATGATTTCTAAGATGTATATACTGTATAGGAGCACTAGTATAACATGCACTTTGCTTAAAAAAGACCTTACAGAAGGGTTGAAATGTACACTGCTCCAAAAAATAAAAGGAACACTAAGATTACACATCCTAGATCTGAATGAATGAACTAATCGTATGAAATACTTTAGTGTTTACATTAAATGTGCTGACAACAAAATCCCACAAAAATTATCAAAGGAAATCAAATTTATCAACCCATGGAGGTCTGGATATGGAGTTACACTCAAAATCAAAGTGGAAAACAAGGGACTTCCGGTTCCGGCGCAGCCGATGTAGGCTGCTACTGAGAAGAACTCCCGCACCCCCCCAGCTCATACCTGCCCGGTACCGGCCACCTTTTGGTCACCGCGGGTCCCCCCCAGCCTTGTGAGACCTCAGTGAAGCTCCCGAAATGGAGCGCTTCATACAGCGCAGCGGAACAGCTGCAATTCCGGCGCTCCCGGCTGCTCCAGGAAGTGCGGCGAAGATGGCCGCCACGAGTGCCTCCCGTGCAGAAAGCGTAGCGCATGAAGATACACGCACTGCGGGGAAGGCTTCCTCACTTCCACCAATGAACTCTCTGGCCGAGGACCATGAAATGGAGGTAGGACAACCTCTGTTACAGCCCCAACAATCACAGGCACAGATAAGCCTACCTTGCACAGCCACAGGCGGAGATGAGCCTGTTAGCAGCCCCCCTGTGGATCCTGGCCTCCCACAGCTGTCCACTTCTGCTCAGGGAGCCCCTATGACAATAGACTACCAGCTCCTTGCCTCTGAGGTGGCAGCACGTATCACCCCCAATGTGCAACATATTGTGGAGGAAGTTTTAAAAGCTACACTGCAGAACCTTCAGCTGGAAGTTGAAGCACACTCCGGTCGCTTGAGTGAGGTAGAGCAAAGAGTGTCTCACCTGGAAGACTGTGACGTCATTGCAGAAAGGCGACTGCACATTGCTGAATCTGAGCTTGCTAGAATGAGTGAAAAGTTAGAGGACCTCGAAAATAGGTCCCGGAGAAATAATTTACGAATAGTGGGGGTTAAAGAAACTGTGACGCAACAGGATCTGCAGCACTTTTGTGAAAGGGACCTCCCTTAAACTCTAGGTCTCTCTCACCCATGCCGGGTAGAGAGGGCTAACAGGATAGGTCCCGCTTCCACTTGCTCCAGAGACTCTCCAGCAGCTTTGGCGAATGGACCGCATCAAGTGATACTTCGCTTACTTGATTTTAAGGACAAAGTTGAAATACTGCAAGCATACTGGCGCTTACAGCAACCGCTTGTGATTCAGGGAATGCGCCTCCTACTCTTTGAGGACTTTTCTGTGGACATGGCAAAATGTAGGAGAGCTTTCAGCGCCATTTGTTCCTCACTCTATAAAGCGAACGTACGATTCCAACTTCAATACCCGGCGACCTTACGGGTGTTTCAAGCTGATGGAACAGTAAAGGTATACAAGACACCTGAGGAGGCAGCCTCTGCACTTGAACAGATCCCGCCATCGCCCTCGCAACACTCAACACGGACAAGATCGCCAAGATGCTGCTGGTCGAGATCGCCCAGAGAGACTCACCGTGCTCAACTATCTAGATCGGCCACGAGAGGAAATGAGGGATCCCCTGCTCCAAAAGACCACCGCAAACGATTCCGCTCTCCTAGGAGAGGACATGGAGGTGGTCGTCAATCTTCACCAGACTGAAAGGTTCCGCCTCGGCTACCTTGATTTCACAGTGGACAAGATGGACTTCTGGGACATGATCGGGTCTGGAGGCCAAACACAGGTTTTCTATGTTTTTTTTCTACAGTGACTTTTTCTGCTGACATTTCACTATTGGGGTTTTTTTTATGTGCCTTTTTTTTTTGTATGCTCCTCCCATATACTATAGGATGTATAGCTTTTGGGGAAGGTTAAAGCGCCCTTATTCTTATAGTCGGGGACCTTTGCTAGTCTAGATAATTACCTGGGGGGAGGACGGAGGCTCGCTATGTTATACTTTTACTTCACACTCAGTCTCCTTTGTCGCCCGAAAAAAGGAAGTCCTTTACTCATAGGCAGGGTATTCACACTGACCGAATACCCATTGAGCTTCATTTTATGACATTGTTCTCTTTCTTTTTTTGTTTATTGTTTGTTTATTGTTCTTCTTATGAGCTAACACTTGTTGCCCCCAGATGCCAGGTTTTCTATACTCCTGTCAGAGAGGGTACCCATGGGATTGTTTTCATCAAAGGGAGGCAGCTTGATAATATTTTCTATGATGATATATTTCTCACTCTTGTAAATGGACTATACTATGCTGTATACTGTCCCATGAGATTGTTCCCACTACTAATACAGTCTATTGGTTAAGATTTTATTGTGTTATGTCAAGGGTTTACGCTCCCCCCATAAACGCAGGCTCTTCCTACGATACATAAAATGATTCCACCCAGACATAGTGCTACTCCAAGAGACCCATTTAGCAGGGGATGATTTTTTTTAGAATGCACCAACAGTGGGTGGGGCAGGTTTATGGCTCGCCGGCAAAGGAGGGGAAAGCGGGGGTTCTTACCCTACTCCACAAATCATTCGCAATCACCCTGATTTCTCACACGGCAGACACTGACGGACGTTTATCCCATCTAGTTCTTGAACATAACGGGGAAACCTTTAACATCTACAACGTGTATGCACCTAATGGTGAAAACAGATCCTTTTATCATGACCTCGCAGCCACAATTCAGAATGACGTGTTCCCCGGGAAAATCCTGGGGGGTGACCTTAATACGGTTTTGGACCCACTAGTAGACCGTAAGAGCACTCATATTTCCCGTCAGCCTGTAACTACCAGAGCCAGGGACTGTGTCCTCCACCTATTTCTGGAACAAATAGATATGCAAGAAGTATGGCGTTTGACCCAGATGACAGGACTTTTACCCACTTCTCCAATGCCCACCACTCATGGTTGAGAATAGACTATTTCTTAATTAGCTCTGAACTCTGTCATAGAGTGGACTTCGTGGACACTGAAGAGCTGGCTCTATCAGATCATGCTTCGGTAGTACTGCAATTTTATCCATCTTGCCCCCATGGGTCTGATATATTGTGGAGATTTCCATCTTTGCTAGTGAAAGATGATTCCTTTGTTGAGGAGTTGATGGCGTGGTGGTTGGAATATGCAGTACACAACGCAACGCACTGTTCAAATCCAGTTTTATATTGGGAAACTGGAAAAGCGGTACTTAGAGGCAGGCTAATAGCTCACATGTCCACCCTAAAACGTACTTCCCTTACTAAATTTAACTAAGCTAGTACACGATTACGTAATGCTTAGAATCTATTTCTTGCCTTCCCTACAGAATTACACAGAGAGGAATGGAAGGCGACCAGGGCAGATTTTGAATTATGGCTGGATAGGCGTGAGAGGCTAAAACGTTCACATTTTGAAGTAGATCTCTTTAGATATGGGAATAAAGCAGGTCGGTTAATGGCACGATTGGCGAGAGGTAAACACCCCCCTACACACATAACGGCGTTGAAAGACGCCAACGGAACATTAAAAACGGACCCCCATCTTGTAAATAAAATCCTAGCTAACTTCTATACCAAATTATATGAGGACTCTCCCTCTGATCTATCTGTGGGTGCGGACTTCTTACGAGGAGTAACCTTACCTAAGCTGACGGATGACCAGAGAGAGATCCTCAATGCCCAGATAACGGAGGAGGAAGTCGCCCTTGTAATCCGACAGTTACACAATAATAAGGTGCCTGGCCCTGACGGATACTCAGGGGAATTCTATAAGTCCTTCCTACCTCAGGTATCCCCGGCCCTAGTTGAGGTGTTCCGTGAATACATGTCCTGCCAATTGTCTAATGACTCCTCTATGGCATATATCAAAGTCCTACCAAAACCAGGCAAAGATGTAACAGACCCTAGTTCCTATCGTCCTATATCCTTAACTAATCAAGATATCAAGATACTTTCTAAAATTGTGGCTGATAGGTTAGCGAGCTTTATGCCCACACTTGTAGGTTCCCACCAGGTGGGATTAATCAGAAACAGGTCGGCCACCATGAACATAAGAACAGTTCTGGTGGTACTGGATCGGCTGCAGCATCATCCCCAGCCGAGCGACAAACCTTGCTCTTCTAGCATTGGATGCCGAAAAGGCTTTTGATAACGTACTCGGGGACTGGCTGGGATGGTGCTGGACCGAATAGTACTTCATGGGTAGTGTTGAGCAGCATAGGCCATATTCGAATTCGCGAATATTCACGAATATATGGACGAATATTCGTCATATATTCGCGAATATTCGTCATATATTCACGAATATTCTCGTTTTATTTTCGCATATGCGGAAAATTCGCGCATGCGAAAATTAGCATATGCGAAAATCAGCATATACAAAAGTAGTATAAGCGAAAATTCGCATATGCGAAAATTCGCACGCCAGTCTCACACAGTAGTATTAGAGCCTTCTTTACACCATACAAACTGGAAGCAGAGAGGGGTGATCACTGTGATGTGTACTGTGGGAAAGAAAAAAAAAAAAACGAATATTCGTAATTACGAATATATAGTGCTATATTCGCGAATATTCGCAAATTCGCGAATATGCGATATTCACGAATAAAATTCGCTTTGCGAATATTCGCGAGCAACACTATTCATGGGGCATTCGGAACCTATTTATCCGGGATTTATCGGGCCCCACTGGCACGGGTGTATACCCAGGGGATACTGTCAGCCCCTATATCCTTATTTAAGGGAACGAGACAGGGATGCCCACTCTGTCCCCTCCTATTCGATCTAGCTCAGGAACCTCTTGCCAGATCTCTACTAGTTTCCAACGTATATTCAGGAATTCCTATTGGGGGAAAAGAAGTTAAGCTCACCATGTTCGCGGATGATGTCCTGTTATTTATTAATTCACCGGATATGTCGTTGGGGCGTATTCTAACACATCTTCGCATTTTCGGTACATTCACGGGTAATAAAATAAATCTTAACAAATCGGAATTACTTGCCCTGGGCACTAATCCCCCGCGTTGGTTACCCTTAGTTCAGGATGTGGGAATTAAGATAGCATCCTCCTCCGTTACATATCTAGGAATAAAAATAGTGAAAACCCTGAATACTGTTTATAATCTGAATTATCCCCCACTCTTCTCTAAAATACGTGCGGAAATCTCGAGATGGGGATACCTCCCACTCACCTTCATGGATAGGTGCCATTTGCTCAAGATGGTGAGTTTCTGCAGACTCCTTTATCCCTTACAAACCCTTCCCTTATTACTAAAACACACCGACATCAGGGGTCTCAATTCAGCTTCCACCAAATTTATTTGGGCGGGCAAACGGCCTCGGATCGCCTTAGCCAAACTCATGTTTAGCAAACAGGAGGGAGGCCTTAATTTTCCAAACGTGAGGGGATATAGTCTGTCTTGTTTGCTCAGATTTGTAGTCGACTGGATACATGGTTCCTCCTTTGACGCCATCATTGACTTAGAGAGAGAATTAGCGGCACCGTGGAACTTAACAGCCCTTCTCCACACTGCTTATGCCAAACTCTCCCCCCTAGTTAAACACTCCGTCTTGCTTCGAGACACGGTGGTGACGTGGAAGGAGGTTCGGAAACTATTTCAACTTCCCTTCTTAATTTCCAAACACCTTCCCTTAGCGGGAAACCCTGAGTATCCAGCGGACATCCCATCCCGGATTCTAACGGAATGGACATCCAAAGGATTGACCATGGTTCGTCATCTTGTAGATGGTCTGAGCAAGCAATGGCTCTCACCACAAGCTACCATGTCCAAATTTGAGCTACCCCCCTCTCATACTTTCCCGATAATCCGCCTACACTCCTTCCTAACGTCACGCTTAAGAAACATGTCTAAGGAATCTCTTTATCACGAATTTGATAGGCTCATAGGTACCAGTCCTCACAAATTGACCATATCGATCATTTATCCTACAATTAGAAGGGTACTGATCAAACTAGACTCTAATGAGATGTTCTCATCATGGTCATCCTGGGTTCAGGAGGATGATATCTCTGAATGTGTGTTGCATGGCTGGCAGATGGTTCGTCGCCACATTATAAACGAACGATGGCGAGAAACGTATTTTAAATTTGCCCATAAGGCTCTATACGGATTTAATATCCTCCCTTCCCGGGATTTTCCTGATAGGATTACGGCCTGTCCCAAATGCTACACCCCCCTGACTAATATGTGGCACGGTGTATGGACATGCTCGACTATAGTGGAGTATTGGAACACGGTACTGCTATATATCAAAGACACTTGGGGACTGACTTTGCCTTACACCCCCAGAGCTCTATTGTTCAACCAATGTAGACCTCCAGAATTGGCCCACACGCACACAAATACACCTAAATGGCCTCCCCTAGTCCACATTGTCCTATTAGTAGCACTAAGATGTATTTTTCACAACTGGATATCCCCGATAGCGCCTTCACTGACTATGCTTAAATCTCAACTGAAAGTACTCTGTGGGATTGATAGGTTGGATACAGAACGCCATAAAGACACACTGCAAAAAATTTTAATAAGTGGGAAGTATTCATTCTTTAATATTATACCGACAGCGGAAATAATCGATATAGTTGCACCGTTTAGTTCTACGGAATGGTATTGTTTGGGTTCCCTGGGGGATACATTGGGTGGTTTACGCCTTCCTGCGTAACCGTAGATGTAGGTTTTGTTTTGTTTTTCTCTCCCTCTCTTTTCTCCCCTTCTGATTACTACAGACATTCCATAAAGGTCATTGATCCCATTCTCGAATTGTTTCACACTACTGAGCATTCCCCTCTGTGAAATGATTGTTTGTATTCTATCTGACGCAAGTTCTTTTGTTCTCTCTTCAAGCATATTGTAGCCCGCAAGAGGGCCTTTCATGACATCATTGTTACTTTGTTT
Source organism: Hyla sarda (assembly GCF_029499605.1). NCBI lineage: Eukaryota > Metazoa > Chordata > Amphibia > Anura > Hylidae > Hyla > Hyla sarda. The sequence goes on from NC_079189.1 coordinate 11,656,646, forward strand.
TGTTGTTTGTATTTACAAAATCAAATAAAGTTTGTTTGAAAAAAAAAGTGGAAGACAACACTACAGACTGATCCAACTTTGATGTAATGTCCATAAAACAAGTCACAATGAGGCTCAGTTGTGTGTGTGGCCACCACGTTCCCGTAGGACCTCCCTACAATGCCTGGGCATGCTCCTGATGAGGTGGCGGATGTTCTCCTGAGGGATATCCTCCCAGACATGGACTGAAGCATCTGCCAACTCCTGGACAGTCTGTGGTGCAACGTGGCATTGGTGAATGGAGCGAGACATGATGTCCCAGATGTGCTCAATTGGATTCAGGTCTGGGGAACGGGCGGGACAGTCCATAGCATCAATGCCTCCCTCTTGCAGGAACTGCTGACACACTCCAGCCACATGAGGCATAGCATTGTCTTGCATTAGGAGGAACCCAAACAACAAAGGAGATACGTCTGAAAGACATTAAAAGTAACGACAGGCAACAAACAACCTGACCAGGAACCTTACATGGGTGGGTGCTGTGTCCCCCAGTGAAGGCTACGAGAAAGATATTTTACGGTGAATACAAAAAAATCTCCTTTTCTTGGTCGCTTCATTGGGGGACCCAGAGACCATTGGATGTACTAAAGCAGTCCCCGGGGTGGGGAGAACAACCACCAGAGAAGGGCAAGTCAGGCCAGAGACTGAGCCATACCCCTTTGCAGAAGAAAGTGGACAAGGCCCAGAGGAATCTGGAATCCAACCACCCGTAGCCCCCACCCCCCCACCCCCCCAAAAAAAAAAAACAGAAGTGGTGAGTCAGGACCCAAAGTGGAATAATCGTGCGGAGACTGGGTCCCGACAACCGACTAAAAACTGAAAGAAATTGCTTCCCGGGAGGCCTGCTAGGCCAAACTAGCTCCCAGGAAACTACCTCCCAGGAAAGGATGTAGGACCGGCGAGGCCTGGCCAGAACAAAGAAGAGAAAGCGACAGAAGAACCCAAATTCTGAGACTCATGGCAAGGAAACGCCAGCTCCCAGATAGAAATGAGACGGAAGGCACGAATGGAGAGCCCTGCCAGGAGGCCAGCTGCAACTGCAAGACTGAGGCCGAGGAGGGAGAAAGACAAGAAGAAGACAGCTGAGCACTCCCAGCAGAGGGAAAGAACTCAGAAGGATGCAGACCAGAAGCTGCCAGCAAGAAGGAAGAGAGATACAGAGCAAGAACCACATCCAGGCCCGAATTAAAGGGTGACCTGGCCTGGAAGAAGGCTAGGGCATGGAGCCCGCTGCCGACCACACAAACCAGGAGGCCCAGGTACAAAAGCCACAGGCCCAGTGCCATCCTGCGAGAAACCGGGAGGAAGAGAAAAACTCAAAGAACACTGTATCGCCTTGATGGGCAGGGAAAGTGTGTGATGGGAGGACTACACCCATCGAAGAAGTGCGCATTGGCCAGACAGGGCCAACCAGGTCAACCGAAAGGCCCTCGGCCACGAGGTCCGCATAGCCCAAAAGGGAGATGAAGGGATGTAAACAGGCCGGTAAGGAGGTAAGAGCTGATGGGAACCCCCCGAGCAGCTGCCATCAGAGGTGCCCAAAGGCAGGGAGAGATCACGGATAGGTGGGGGGGACCATTCCCCGTAGGTAACAGCGGAGAGGGTTAGGATAGGAACTCCGCTAATGTTAGAGACCATGCAGGGAAACCCCCCTGAGACAGCAACTGTAACAGCCACTTGGAAAACAGCACATGCAAGAAGGTGCTGAAAAGGCAGAATATCAAGGGAGAGGGTCCAATCGAGTCTGAGACCTTCAAGGAAGGAGTAATATACCCTACATAGGAATGGCAGGCAGAGGAACAGGCATCGCTACCACTGAGCTTTCCGCGCTGCCCAGCCCCCGCAGAGACAAGGGTTGAGAGGATAGACAAGGCTGAACAAGCAGCAAATTCCAACAGTCAGAACAGACTGGATCACTCTGGAAGGAAACAGTCCAGAAAAACAGTTACAGAGAAAGAGACAGAGGGGACCCAGCCACGGTGGCAGTACAGCCGAAGCAATAAGTCGTAACAACAGAAGACATGTTCTAGATGCGGGAGGTCGCCCACTAAGACTGTTGTCCAGTTCGGAACAACAGACCTACACCCAGAAGGAGGAATGAGAGAAATGACATGCCGCCATCGAGCCAATGGAAGCCCGCACAGAAGAGCAAAAGGAGGAAGGTCCTAAGGCACTCCATGCAAGAGACCGCTAGAGAGCTAGAACAGAGAGTAAACCGAAAGCACCCCACCGCAAAGGGAAAAAGCGGTCAGAAAAAACAAAACTGCACAAGGACCGCCAGGACGTCTCCTAAGCAAGAGCTACCCCGAAAGAGAGTGCCACCTGAGGGTAGGGGTAATCAAGTAGGAACCCCGTCAAGAGCGCCAGCACCCCACCCTGAAAAAAAACGGGAAGGGTGGCAAACACCCTAGCAGTGCCGAGAAGAAAGGCAAGGCGAACAAAAGCACAGCAACAGCTGTAACTATGCAAAATCCAGCAGCACTCCGCCAACAGGGAGGTGGATGGATGGGATAGGAAGAATAGGAACCAAGAAATAAACCATCTGAGACTAGAAGGTCGAAGGACGACGGCTGCAAGAACACAAACAGGACCATACCAGACCTGCAGAACTCCCTCTAGGAAAGGGATATGGAAGGGCTGAAAACAGGCAGCCCACCAAGTTACCCCGTGGATGGTAACTGAAGGGCTAGCCAGACGGCAGGACTCGTTATAGGAGGGATCGCCTAAGGCTGCCAATACATCAGCTAGTAGAGGAGAAATGCAATGACCGTGGCAATGGTAGTAGGTAGCCAGACCCCTAATACTCCCTCCATGAAAGGGAGAATGCAATGGAAGAACCAGCCGGAGGAGAAGGTTCACAAGCTCCCCATCACACCCCCTGTGGGAAGTGAAAAGAAAACCCTTAACAAGCCAAAGGCAGAATCAACTAAACCCCAAGATAAAGTTACTATCGCCTTGATACCCAGCAAATGACTCGCCCCACCTAGGAAGGGGGGGGGCAAAATGGCTGTAGTGGCCAGCACAGGCACGCTGCAAACCTGGCCTTTTTAAAGCAGGGGGGAGTGTGCTGGCTGTGAGAGCTACAGCAGGTAGCCTGCGAACACCCCTTGAAAACCACTGAAACTCCACAAAGAAGGGGGAGAAATGGACTCCATGACTGTCCAAGTGCCCGGTGAATGTGCAGGGTCACTCCACAGGGCCCTTCATTCTACAAACAGGATACCAGAACCGCCAACATGAAAGAAGCAATCATAGCATGGGCTTCCGGTTAATGTGAAGTACAAGAGTTACCCATTAAGGTGGTCATCCACCAGAGGGCTGATAACGGGGCTTCAGTTTTGCCAAACCAGCAACTCACCATTGCTCCATCTAGGAGCCCTCTAGAACCATAGCAGATACCACTGAATAGCAAGGTTGCACCAGTGGCAAAGTGGGCGCTGCTGCTATAGAATGTACCTCACATACAGCCATTGGACACCTCCAACCGGAAGGAGGGGGGACCGAAAGCTCAGCTGCAGTGCGGCAGATCACACGCTCCTCTGGACATTGTAGAGTGCCCATTTTATTCACATGGTGACCCCTTCGGCATCACCCACATGCAGTGGAGTACCGGAACTGCAGCTGCGGTAGACATTACACCCTCCATGGGCATTGTAGAGGGTCCACATAAAACTATAGTGGAGTACCAGAACTGCTGCCGCGGATACGGCAAAAGTCACGCACTCCATGGGAGACGTAGAGGGTCCTTTGTACACCGGCCAACTCCCACTCACAGTGGAGTGCCGGAACTGCAGCTGCAGATGTGGTAGACATTGCCCTCTCCATGGGCATTGTAGAGGGTTCATTTGACATTGGTCCACGTACACTTATAGTTCGGTACTGGTAGTGCAGCCGTGGATGCGGCAAACATCACACACCCCATGGGAGGCATAGAGGGTCCATTGTACATCGGCCAAACTCTCACTCACAGTGGAGTGCCGGAACTGCAGCTGCTGCAGATGACACGCTAACCATGGACGCCATAGAGAGTCAATTTGATGCCGGACTAGTCCCATGGAAGCTGCAGAGAGTCCGCTGCACATGCCGGGGCACCCATTTCAGCCACCTGGCACAGGTCGTGAGGTATCAAAACTTCAGCCGCGGCAGACTTGCTTTGGGTGACCGGCGGTGAAAAACGGGCAGGGTTCTGCCGGTTTTCCTGGTATGCCCCAAGGGACTTTAGGGGTAGAGTGGCGAGCCACACTGATGAATGTTCCCAAGTCTGGACCTCTGTCAAAACTCCATACCCCAGTAACATGACCAACAGGTCGCCATGGAAAAACAGGCCGAGGCCCGAAATAATCACTCAGTAAACAGAAACGAAGAAGCACATAGTGCTGACTCTAGCTCCACAGCCCATGTATGCAAAACGCTACAGTGCAAAAGTCTATATGCTGCAAAACGGCAGACCAAGGGTAAAGCACCTCAATGTTTAGAAGGGGACAGTCAGGATTTATCCCACTGCGGTCAGCGACTTTCCACTGCAGCAGGTCACTCATGTTCAGAGCAGAGAGTAGAGGTGAATTGGTGCACTGTACTTGAAGATACTACTATATCAGTTTGATGGAAGAAAGTTCCGCAAGCGGCTCCTGTTCTAATGGCACATTAATATACGGTCCCCAGAGAGGAAACCTATCAGATAAATGACGCATGTACCCGAAGATATTGCCATCACAGGTCAATAACGCCAGAAGTAAGCTTCCAAATCGGCCCCAGGTCTCAAAAATCCCCAGATAGGGGGCATATCAGAAGTTAAACTGATAAGAACAGATACTACACTAGATTTTAGCCAAAAATCTAAGAAGCAATATGAATGCCCTCAAGGCATGGAAGAGCATACTAAGCAGCAAGAGATCCAAGGGCAATACTCCAGACTGCTAAAATGATAGGAGCATGAGAAATGGGCATAGAAAAGCTATGCAGCTGCAATAACAATTTTTGGCTACTAGAGAGGGGCCTAACATAGTAGAGAGATCATTGCTGAACAAATTAGCCATTCAGCCACTGGAGAGCGCTGAGCGCACCTGAGAAGCTCTGTTTTTTTATTTTTGAAAACAGAAACCCAGGAAGAGGGGCGTGGGGAGAAGCAGCACCGCCCAATCAGGGCGGGGATTGAGTGCACGCTGTCCCCGTCCTCCTGGGGGAGAGAAAGACAGAAACGGCAGCCACGGGCAGATAATGGAAGCCCAGTGGCTGTGGCATGGAGAATAACAGGGGGCCGGCCGCGGGCATGCAGGCGGCCGAAAACTAAAGAAAACTACAGCCTAAAAGACTCCCCCACCGCCAGATGATTAAGTGGTGGTATGGCGTAACCAAAGAGTGCGGAGTCTGCACTGTGCAGGTTCCGCTAGAAAGGATGGCCGTGCTGCATAAACTGCAGAGGGGAATGAGAAACCGACTCCTGGCAGCCAGCCAGGTACAAGGCTCGCGGCAGCCATATGGGGGAAGGGAGAGAGTCCCATAAAAAGGACCCAGGGGCCATGAGATGCCCAGATCACCACCACCATAATGGCAGCCTTGAAGGAGCTAAACTGACCAGTAAGGGAACCCCCAGAGGGGAGTCGACCCTCACAAATTGAGACCCTAGGGACATAGAGGAAGGGGGGGGGGGGGGTGCATGCTCACCCAGACTCCATCTTCCTATACTCACCCAGGGTGGCTTCGGCCAGCTTATAACCACGCTGCATTGTGCCAAGCTGCCATAGAGAAGCGGGCAGGGGCAAGTTGGGGACCCGGACCCAGGGTACTACCGCCAAGTGCTGGCCGTTGGCGAGAAGGGGTTAACGGCCCATACTCTATGCACTGTGCCCCTTCATCGCATGTGGGAGATCAGGTAGCACCATGCTCCTGTCGTCCAACCTAGAAAAATGACAAAGGGAAAAAACCTTAACTTAACATCCCTAGCTAGAAAATAATAAAACAAAAAAGACCAGATCTGGAGAGAGCTCCAGACCTGTGTCTGCCTCCTACTGACACTAAGCAAAAACTGATTAGCTCTGTGCCTGTAGGCGGGCTATATTCTGCTGGGAGGAGCCGACTTATTTTTTTGCCTGGTGTCAGCCTCCTAGTGGCTGCAGCATAATACCCATGGTCTCTGTGTCCTCCAATGAAGCGACCGAGAAAAAAAACAAACTAAAAAACAAACAAAAAAACAAACAAAAACAAAATAAAAAATGACACACTGAATGTTGGGGTGCAAGTTCCTAATTTTGATCCAATTGTTCTTGTCCTTCCTGTTGTGCTTTTAAACAAAGTTTTGATCCTTTTATTACCTTACAATTCTTTATGTACTATATAGAAAAAAAGATATAAAATAAATATCTTAACTGTATAAAAAATCAGTTCCACATATGATCACAGGTATTTAAGGCCATCTATGTAATTGACAAACTATTCCCTGAAAAAATAGGGTAGAAATAATTTAATATATTTATTTTTCCCCTAGATTCCAGTTGGTTTATGTTCTGAACCTTGTTTTCCAGGAACTCGACGATCTAAAAGAGAAAGCTATCACTCCTGTTGTCATGATTGTATTCAATGTCCAGAAGGACATATCTCCAATGTATCTGGTAAATATCACTTACTTATAATATATATACAGCATGAATGGAGTCACTTTATTTTAGAAGGAGGGATTGAGAATAAGATATTTTTAGGTGTCAAACGCACCTGTAACATTCAGCAGCAATTCTGCCAATGTTCTCTCCGAGGGTAGGGTCACACGTAGTGCATCTGCAGCAGGTTTCCAGCAGCTGAAATTCCGCTTGTGGATGTTACGCTTCATAAATCTGCAAGTGGAACTTCTGCGTCCAAAAGTCCATCCAACTTCAATGGGTATCATCATAATTCACTTGTAACCTCAGGCCTATGGCCAGACTCGCTGGCCGTGAGCGCTCTCCTCTCATAACCCCGCTGCCGGCGGGACTGGGGTCCCTGCTCCTCCCCGGAGCGCTCGCGGCGTTCCCCTCTCTGCAGCGCCCCGGTCACTGACACTGCCGGCGGGGATGCGATTCGCATCGGATTTCTCCTTCTGCCAACTCCTCCTTCTCAGCTGTGGCCTTCTTGGACTCTGGTTCTGCGGGAAATTTTATTTTGGCCTCTTTTGTTAAAAGGTTCAACATCCCTGTGACCCGTCTTGTCAAGCCGCTCTACATTTCCTCGGTCAACGGAGTAAAATTGGACTGCACTGTGCGTTACCGCACAGAACCCCTGCTTATGAGCATTGGACTGCATCACAAAAAAATAGAATTTTTTGTTCTGCCCAACTGCACCTCTGAAGTCCTCCTCGGTCTGCCATGGCTCCAACGCCATTCTCCTACCCTTGACTGGACCACCGGGGAGATCAAGAGCTGAGGTGCTTCTTGCCACAAAAAATGCCTCACGTCTGCTCCCAGTCCCGTCAGTCAAACCTCAGTGTCTCCTCCTATACCAGGTCTCCCCAAGGCCTATCAGGATTATGCCTATGTTTTTTACAAAAAACGAGCAGAGATTTTGCCTCCTCATAGCCCCCTTCCTGGTAACATTCTGCCCCGTGGCAAGCTTCACCCTCTGCCCCCCCTCCCCATTCCCACTTCTTCTGGACTGCCTGCCATTGATGAATTTACCCAGGACTTCTCTGTCTTCCAGAAAGAAACTCAAGAATCGCTCCCATTGACCTCGTCTCATGTGAAGCGACAAGCGGACAAAAAGAGGGGGAGTCCTAAGGGGGAGTGCTCCGGGTCCCTGCTCCTCCCCGGAGCGCTTGCGGCATTTCCCTCTCTGCAGCGCCCCGGTAAGACCCGCTGACCGGGAGCACTGAACTGACACTGCCGGCGGGGATGCGATTCGCATAGCGGGACGCGCCCGCTCGCGAATCGCATCCCAAGCTACTCACCTGTCCCGGTCCCCAGCTGTCACGTCCTGGCTCGCGCTGCTCCGATCCTTAGGGGGCGCGTGCGCCAGCTCTCTAAGATTTTAAGCGCCAGTGCACCAATGATTGGTGACTGGCCCAATTAGTCTAATTAGCTTCCACCTGCTCCACGTCCATATAACCTCACTTCCCCTTCCCTTCCTTGCCGGATCTTGTTGCCCTTGTGCCTAGAGAAAGCGTTTACTGTGTTTGCCTTACCAGTGTTCCAGACCTCTTGCTATCACCATTGACTACGAACCTTGCCGCCTGCCCTGACCTTCTGCTACGTCTGACCTCGCCTCTGTCTAGTCCTTCTGTCCCACGCCTTCTCAGCAGTCAGCAGGGTTGAGCCGTTGCCGGTGGATCCGACCTGGTTGCTACCGCCGCAGCAGGACCATCCCGCTTTGCGGCGGGCTCTGGTGAATACCAGTAGCAACCTAGAACCGGTCCACCGGTACGGTCCACGCCAATCCCTCGCTGACACAGAGGATCCACATCCAGCCTGCCGAATCCTAACAGATGCTCTCCCTGTTTGAGATCCTCTGATTAACCTGAGTGAACTTATCCATTTAGCCACCCGTACTGATGTGGGTTTGGAAAGAGAACCTGCCTGATGGGCTCCTGTGTTCCAACCTCCGCCTCTTCCGTCTTCTTTGCCTCCAGCCAAAGAGGCTATGGAGGTGGATCGCTTTTGCCTAACGCATCAGGAAAGATCCCATCGATGCAATGAGAATTTGTGCCTATATTGTGCCAGTCCGGAGTACTTTCTCAATGACTGTTCAATACGTTCTCCGTGTCCGGGAGAACGCTTGCATCTTGGACAAGTAAGAGTGGCGTCCCTAGATATGAATATTACCTCTCCTCGTTTGACCATTCCAGTTCAGGTCTTTTCTTCTGCAAATACGTCTTTCAACGCTTCTGCATTTTTGGACTCTGGTTCCGCTGGTGACTTCATTGGTGCTACCTTGTCCAGAAACTTCGTCTTCCAGTGACTTGTCTTGCCAAGCCCTTGTACTTTTCCTCTGTTAATGGACAAAATCTGAACTGTAAGGTGCTACACCGCATTGAACCTCTCATGATGCAATAGGAGATTTGCATAAGGAAAACATTGTGTTTTATGTGCTACCACATTGTACTTTGGAGTTTCTTCTTGGTCTTCCTTGGCTTCAACATCATTCTCCTCAACTAGACTGGAAATCTGGTGAAATCACATGTTGGGAACAGTTTTGGCAAAATCATTGTCTTGTGCCGATCCAGTCTAAAACTCTTTCTTCACCGCCTCCAAGGCCTGCTAACAAAAACTTCAGAGCTGACGCTTTTTACAGGTCCTCCGATGTCGCAGGTTTGGACTCCACGACGGGGCTGATCGATTGATTCCTTCAGCTCCTGTCTATCTTCAGCATCTTCCTCTAGGGAAATTCTTGTGCCAGCCAAACTGAGACATAAAATCCTGAATTGGGGACATTCTTCTTTGCTGCCTGTTCACCCTGGAAAACGGAAGACTATTCAACTGATCTCTCGGCATTACTGGAGGACGCACCTTGAATGCGATGTCACTGATTTTGTTCGTTTGTGCATTACCTGTGCACGTAGCAAAACTATTCTACAGAAACCTGCGGACCACTTACAGCCTTTGCCCACTACTGAAACACTCCAAGAAGAGCGGGAGACTAAAGGGGCGGGGTACTGTAACATCAGCGCTCTGGCCAGACTCGCTTGCCGTGAGCGCTCTCCTCTCATGTCCCCATAGCCGGAGGGGCCGGGATTCGCATCGTGGGATGCGCCTGCATGCAAATCCCAGCCCGTCACTCACCTCCCTGTTCTTCCGTGTTCTCAGTCCCGGAGCTCTATGATTTAAAGGGCAAGTACACCCTAATTAGTGTCTTCACCTGTTTGTTCCCTATAAGTGTGTGCACCTCCCCCTGCCCTGTGCCGGATCTTTGTTGCCCTAGTGCCTGAGAGAAAGCTACTGTGTTACTGTGATCCTGTCTATCCGTGTACCTGAACCTTGTTCCGTGACCTGAACCTGCTACTGTGCCGCCTGCCCTGACCTTCAGCTTTCCTGACCTCTTCTTGTCCTTATCCATCTGTACCACGCTTCTGTTACGCCGAGCGCTCCGGGTCCCCGCTCCTCCCCGCAGCGCTCGCTACACTCTCGTTACTGCAGCGCCCCGGTCAGATCCACTGACCGGGTGCGCTGCGATACCGCCTCCAGCCGGGATGCGATTCGCGATGCGGGTGGCGCCCGCTCGCGATGCGCACCCCGGCTCCCGTACCTGACTCGCTCTCCGTCGGTCCTGTCCCGGCGCGCGCGGCCCCGCTCCCTAGGGCGCGCGCGCGCCGGGTCTCTGCGATTTAAAGGGCCACTGCGCCGCTGATTGGCGCAGTGGTTCTAATTAGTGTGTTCACCTGTGCACTCCATATATATACCTCACTTCCCCTGCACTCCCTCGCCGGATCTTGTTGCCCTTGTGCCTAGTGAAAGCGTTCCCTTGTGTGTTCCTAGCCTGTGTTCCAGACCTCCTGCCGTTGCCCCTGATTACGATCCTTGCTGCCTGCCCCGACCTTCTGCTACGTCCGACCTTGCTTCTGTCTACTCCCTTGTACCGCGCCTATCTTCAGCAGTCAGAGAGGTTGAGCCGTTGCTAGTGGATACGACCTGGTCACTACCGCCGCAGCAAGACCATCCCGCTTTGCGGCGGGCTCTGGTGAATACCAGTAGTGACTTAGAACCGATCCACTAGCACGGTCCACGCCAATCCCTCTCTGGCACAGAGGATCCACCTCCTGCCAGCCGGCATCGTGACAGCTTCATCCCAGCTACCTGTGTGGATGAGTCGTGCCATAGGTAGCGACCTGGGTGCCGCCTGCCGAAGCAAGACATTCCCGCTTTGTGGCGGGCTCTGGTGAAAACCAGCTGCACCTTAGACTCCGTTCCCTGGAATGGCTCACGTCATCATCCACACAGGCCCAGAGGATCCACCACCTGCCGTGACCCTTATATCATTTGTGGCTTTTCAGATGAGGAAATTCTGCCTGCGATATTCCAAGTGGAATTTCAGCTGTGAGAAACCTGCTATGGATGTACTATGAGTGACCTTACTCTAAAGCAGGGGTACTCAACTATTCTTAGTGAGGGTCCCCTTATCCAGGTCTGCCACTGGTAAAGGTCCTAGCAAAGCGCTGAGGCCTGATTCACACCTAGTGGCCGCAGTGCTATGAAGGAAAAAGGTAAAACAATTGAAGTCTGGAGAATGTAAATGTACTTTTCCTGTATTTTCTGAATACTGCCAGAGACTGTACCCATGAATAAAATACTGCCACATTGTTTGTCCCTGAAATTAATATTGCCACATTGTATGTCCCTGAATATAATACTGCCACATGCTGTACCCCTGAATATATTACTGCCACACGCTGTACCCTCTGAATATTATAATGCCACACACTGTGACCCTGAATATATTACTGCCACACACTGTACCCCCTGAATATCATACTGCCACATACTATACCCCTGAATATATTACTGAAGCACGCTATGCTCCTGAATATATTACTGCCGCATGCTATGCCCCTGAATATATTACTGCCGCACGCTATGCCCCTGAATATATTAAAATATAGTAATATACCAGGGGCACAGCATGCGGCAGTAATATATGTAGGGGCATAGCGTGGGGCAATAATATATTGCCGCATGCTGTGCCCCTAAATATATTACTGCCGCATGCTTTGCCCCTGATATATTACTGCCACACACTATACCCCTGGTATAGTGCTGCTACACGCTGTGCTCCAGGTATATTACTGCCACACGCTGTGCCCCTGGTATATTACTGCCACACGCTATGCCCCTGGTATAGTGCTGCCACACGCTATGCCTCTAATATATTAAAGACACACACTGTACTCCAGGTATATTACTGCCACTCGCTGTGCCCCTGGTATATTACTGCCACTTGGTATCCCCCTGTTGTAGTACTGCCACATGCTATATCCCTGGTATAGTACTGCTACATGCTATGTCTCTGGTATATTACTGCCACACAATATGCTCCCAAATATAATTTTAACAAACACTGTGCCATGTACCAACTAATTGTACCATTAAACAATGAATGATACCACCATGCCCTCTCAATGAATGATACCACCGTGCCCCCAGAATAAATGATGCCACCGTGCCCCCAGAATAAATGATGCCACTGTGCCCCCAGAATAAATTGTTCCACCGTGCCCCCAGAATAAATGATGCCACCATTCCCCCAGAATAGATTATGCCACCATGCCCTCAGAATAGATTATGTCACCATGCCCCCAGAAAAAATGAAGTCACTGTGCCCCCAAAATAAATGCAGTCACTGTGCCCTCAGAATAAATAAAGTCACTGTGCCCCCAGAATAAATGATTTCACCGTGCCCCCAGAATAAATGATTTCACCATGCCCCCAGAATAAATTAAGTCACTGTGCCCCTAGAATAAATGAAGAGAGAAGAAGTAGAAAAAACTATCTCCGCTAGGCGCTATCTCCAGAGGAACAAATAAAAGGGAGGGAAATCCTCTTAGATATCAATAAAACTTGTTTATTAAATAAACAAAGAAATAAAATAAAATTACAGACTACATCAAAAGCAAGACACATTTCGGGTGTTTTACCACCCTTCCTCAGTTGCAGATGTGTTGCAAACAGGCGCCCAAATAGGTGGGAGTGGTCACTGAGCACAAACTTTTCAGGTCCAAATGTAGAAATAGGAATGCAAAATAATACATACAATATAGAAGAGGGAAACATGTAATAATAATAACCTAATGGGTGAGAACAAGTAGAATTAAAATCAATAATAAAAGTTTAAAATTTTAAAATTTTAAATTCCAAATGTGGATACATAGAAAGAAAACAACCGGGTCATGACTCGGAACCAAAAGGTATACAAAAGGTAAAACATGCCTGTAATATACAGATTAAATACAATAAAATACAATGGGAGGCATAAGTGGGGAGAACTATCAACATAAAAAGAATACTGAGATGGCGATGTATAAGATCCCGCTGCGCTATCTAAGGGGAGACACGCAGTGTAGTGAGCCAATAGGCTTAAAGGGGAGACACGCAGTGTAGTGAGCCAATAGGCTTAAAGTAAATAGATGGCACATGTGCTGGATCATAGAAAAACATCAGCGCATACAGCGCTGATAGTAAACATAAGCGCGTGTAGGGCTAGTAGTGAGCATAAGAGCACGTAGCGCTGCTGGATTGAGATGTGACAGTGTATGAATGAATGGAGGGAAGAGAGAGGGTAGAGGTTCAATCAGCATTCAGGGTTTAAACTGATACAATGTAATGATACAGTGTAATGATGATTTGAGTGAAATAAGAATTAGGATAGAAATGGAAAGGGGAATAGAATAAAATAAAATAAGAAAAAAAAATATATAAATAAAAATAATGATAAAATAAAAAAATATATAAATAAAAATACAAAAAAATATAAAAAATAAATAAAAGATAAAATAAAATAATAATGAAAATAAAAATAATAAAAATATGAAAATAAAAATAAATGAAAATAAACGTAAAGGTGGAACTAGAAAAAAGAAGAAAAAAAGGGAGAAAAAAGGGAGAAAAACGAGAAAAAGAAAGGGAGGGAGAAGGGAAGAAAACAACTAATCATAATAATAGTGAAAATATAAAGAGAGAAAATAACCACATGGAGAATATAAATTAGATCACATTTTCAATAAATTCGTTTAAAGCCAGTGAAACTAAGGTTTTCATCGATTAATCCAGTAGTTCTCTCGTTTCCTAAGCGAGCTGAACCGTTGATTGGTATCCTTGGCATCGATTGAAAACTTTAGTTCCACTAGGTTTAAAGGAATCTATCGAAAATGTGATCTAATTTATATTCTCCATGCGGTTATTTTCTCTCTTGGCTTGCAAGTCTCCCAGAGTACCCCACTCACAGGGATGATATGCTTTACCTCAAGGCTTTATCCAGGTGAGAGTCCCATCACAGACCCTCACAGACAGCCATTTGATCCACAGAATTACACGAGGCGCTGGCCTCTGTATTTTTTTTTTTGCTTCTTTCTCCTCAAAGAATAAATGAAGTCACAGTGCCCCCAGAATGCAGGAAGTCACTGTGCCCCTAGAATAAATGAAGTCACTGTGCCCCCACAATTATTGATGCCACTGTGCCCCCACAATTATTGATGCCTCTGTGCCCCCAGAATAAAGGAAGTCACTCTGCAACCACATAAACTGTCACTGTGACTCTTCAGCTGCTGCAAAATACAATTCCCATCAGGCATAGACAGACGGTGATGATGGGAGTTGTAGTTCTGTAACAACATGGGAGTCACAGGTGGGGGAATGACTGCTCATCTGACAGCATAGGCTCCCCCGTCCCAAGTCCAGTGCTGCTCCGCTGCTCTGGCCTCTTCTGGTCAGGCCTGGCCAGAGCAGATGATGCAGGCAGCGCTTATCACGTCGCCTGCATCACAAGAGAAGCGCGGCCGGGCAGGGACACAGTGTTCTCTATCTACGGGCCATGGCTATTCATTTGTATCAGTGTCTTAAAGACACCTACACAAATGAAAGAGGGGAGAGCAGCGGACGGTCTGCATGACTGGCGGCCGTGGTCCGCCAGTTGAGTGTCCCTGCTCTAAAGGATTTTGGGGGGAAATACTACCCATGTACAGGATAGGTCATCAATAGCTGGTACTGTTTTTGGAAGAATTTAGTTCTGTGTTTCTATCTCTGGATAATCCCTTTAATGTCAGTATCCCTGGTGGTCTAGGGCAGTGGAAGGGGGAATTGTAAGAATTCCTCATGATCAAAGAAAGTGAATAAGTAAATGTAAAGATTCTTGAGGCGAAAATAAGTTAAAAGGATAATGTTAGTACTGTATTTGTGGTGATCTAGGGGTGCTTTTGTGGGGATGAATTTTTAGGCAGTAAATTGTAGTGGAAGGGTTATGGTTACATGCCTGGGCTCCAATGAATACTTAAAGGGAAACTTGCAGCGGGTTCAATTTCACTAAACTCTATACAGAACAAAGAGGGAACAGTGGAGGTGAACTGGATTACAACCAGGTATCATTTATCTGGATTCACAGTCCAGCTCGGGATATACCCATTGTATCAGCCTCAATAGCTAATAATCAGCATGCTGCCTCCATTGTGCAATAGGCATCTCTGAAACAGGACCACAGATTCAGATAAATGATACCTTGTTGTAATCCGGTTCCCCCGCACTATTACTCAATGTATTTGGTTAACTGGATGTGAACCGGATGCCAGTTTTATAGAATCATAGAATGTTCCAAGAGATAAGAACCATTTGGCTCATCTAGTATTCCCAATATTCTGATTACTATAAACAGTCCCTGGCCCCATCTTATATGAAGAATAGTCTTATGGCTATCCCCTACATGCTTAAAGAGTACCGTTGACCAAATAAAAGTTTAAATATAGTGTTCCTTGTGTAATTAGCAGACACTTTCCTATTAACTTGCTTTTAAAATTATCAACATAAATATGAGCTTTATTGAAAGCTGCACAGAGCCTCACTGAAAGCTGCAAAGAGCTTGAGGTCTTCTATTCATCACAGCGCCGCAGTGATGTGAGGGTGGAAGTGGTCCCCCAGCAGGCTTCAGTGATGTCATGTCTGCTGGGAAACGCCCACTTTCTCCTGCTGGGAGATTGCACTATGTGAGCAAGAAGAATGGTAAAATACAGAGCTTTTTAAAGCTCTGAATTTTTTTTAAGGGCAGGAGGGGTATTAGGAGTAGTTAGGGAACATAGCCTGAGTTAGTTTAGAAAAGTTTATTTGGTGAGAGTTACTATTTAAACTCCTCCACTGTTTTTGCAGCTACCACTTCTACTGGAAGGATGTTCCAGCATCCACTACTCTCTCAGCAAAGTAATACTTTCCGATATTACTGCAGAAACCTTTAACCTTTAAAGGATAAGTCTCATACGTTAAAACGTATTCCCTATCCGAAGGACTTTTAGATTGTAGGGGGGTCCGAGCACTGGGGCCCCCGCGATCTCCTATAGGGAGCCCCTGTGCTGTAGCACAGGAGCGCTTCACGACCCCACCCGAAGCGGAGGTCACCACGCCCCCTCCATTAAGCTCTATGGGAGAGCTGAAGGTTACCGAACGGCTCTCCCATAGAACTATGTGGGGGGAAGTGGCAGCCTCCGCTTCAGGCGGGGGGTCGTGACGTCTTAATGCATGAGACTTATCCTTTAAGTCTCTACCTTTGTCCTGGATGTAAACCTATGTTTCCTTATTAGTCTTAGGTATGATTGCAGGGAAGGAATAGAGAGTACAGTGTAGCTTTAACAGCATGACCATCACATTACTTATACTATCACACCACTAATAAGTCTGACTTCTCTATCTACTCTATCTTGCCTTTTTACAAATGTAGATGCCCTTCACCCATTTCTAGTTTAAAACACTACAACATTTCTGAATCTGTCTACTCATAGCATATCATCTTGAGATATAATTTACCTTTCCTTCTCGATTAGTATATTTTATAAGTCACTCTGCTGATTCACATGGAACACAGCAAAAATTCAAAAGCATTTAATAGTAATATCAACAACAAGTATCATTGTTATTATATAACTTTTAGATATAAAATAGTTAAATTCCGCCTTTTCTAAACACTTCTAACATTATATTATTATCATTAATTCATCTTATGTCATATTATTTCCAGATAGTGAAAACTGCCAAAAGTGTCCTGAGAATCAATGGTCAAATGAAAAGAAAATTGAATGTCTTCCAAAAATGATAGAGTTTCTCTCATACAAACAGGACACCATGGCAACAATTTTTTCTTCCATATCTGGACTATTTCTCATCATAACTGTCTCTGTAGCCGGGATTTTCATCTCATTCTTGAATTCTCCTATAGTAAAAGCCAATAATCGGAACATCAGCTTCATTCTTCTTCTATCCCTGAAGCTGAGTTTATTCTGTGTGTTCCTGTTCATTGGTCACCCAGATGATATAACCTGCATGTTACGACAAATCTCCACCGGAGTCACCTTCACTGTTGCGGTGTCTTCTATCCTGGCCAAGACCATAATGGTTTCCATCGCTTTCAAAGCCACCAGACCTGGAAGCTTCTGGAGGAAATGGATGGGGGTAACACTGCCCAATTCTGTAGTATTGATCTGCTCCCTTGTTCAGGTTCTGAATGGAATTATTTGGTTGTCGGTTTCTCCTCCATTTCAGGAGCAGGACATTGACTCTTACCCTGGAAAGATCATCATTCAGTGTAATGAAGGTTCTGTGGTGGCTTTTTATTTCATGTTGGGTTATTTGGGGTTTCTGGCAGCGGTTAGTTTTGTTCTGGCCTTTATGGTGAGGACATTACCTGATATCTATAATGAAGCCAAGTATATCACCTTCAGCATGCTGCTGTTCTGCAGTGTGTGGATCTGTGCCATCCCAGCGTATCTGAGCAGTAAGGGGAAGGACATGGTCATAGTGGAGATATTTGCTATATTGGCTTCAGAGATTGGGATTCTGGGCTGTATATTTTTTCCTAAATGCTACAATATTATTATGAGGCCGGAGATGAACAGTAGAAGGCAGTTCCTTGAGAAACAATAATTTGTGTAATTCATAGTTTTTTTTTTCATCTTATATCACCAATACTGTATAAATAAACAAATAATAAAAGAAACGAAACATCAAATAATGTTTCAGTGTTGCTTAATGCAGTAACAATGAACTAGGTCAGGGATCCTCTAATTGCTGAGGCTTGGGTCAGATTGTAAAGAACATATTAAAGAAGTGAATTAGTTAAATAAGCGTCAGAAACTATGGACCTTCTAGGTTCAAAAGATAATGAACTGGTAAGTAGGAATTATGCAGAAAAAGAAAAGCAGAGTTATTTTTTTTCCAAGAACAGCGGCACATGCACTCAGGTTGTGTGTGGTATTACAACTCAACTCTGTTCACTTTTAATGGAACTAAACTGTAATACCACCAGGAGAGGTGTGACACAATTTTTGGAAGAAATTGGCTTTGTTTCTCAATTTTTATTGTTTTATTTTTGCCCAAGAAAGCAGCTTTTTACTGTCCAGTTAGCAGGCTGAGTCGCAGAGGCGGGATCTTTACCTAAGCTTCTAAATGTTACAATATTATTATGAGGTCGGACAGTAGACGTCAGTTCCTGGAGAAGCCCTATCTGATTTACTGATAATATTTAGTACATTAATAATAACTTGGCTTTGTCACATTATACTGTACAAATAAACGAATCCTAAAGAACAGATTCCACAATTTTATAAAGTATAGAAAGAGATTATCCAAAGAATTGGAAATAAAAATAAAGTTCCGGATTAATACACACCACTGTTCTAACACTATCCTCTTTTCCTTAGAAGGTCTGAAAATGAATTAAATACAACCCTAGAGGAACAACAACACCCAGCAGATTTCACCATGTCATAATTTATTTAACAAGTACAAAAAAAGTAAAAGAAAAGCTAGCAGTCATAAATTATTGCAAAATATCCAAATTAGTATGAAAAAAATTAACTATTGTATTGCATATAAAGGACACAAGACATATAAAATCATTTAAAGTCAGAAAAACAGAGTGGAGGCAAACAGTCTTCTGTCTACTACACTCACCCCTGCAGGGGGGCTCAAAGGAGTAAGAATAGGTTCACAAGATCCAAAAGAAAATAACTAATAGGTTTTCCAAATATGCAAAAGTAGGAGGTACCTCACACTCTTGAAAAAGCCAGTTCCTACTGGCGAAACGTTGAGTCAGAGGATAATAGATTTTAGCTCAATCCCTGTTTCTGAATATGGATGGACCACGGAGATGCGTGATGCTAAGTCTGTAGACGGCATCAGAGCAGAGTACTGCAAACACATCTCCGCGGTCATTACATCCATGCATAGGATGCTATAGAACTGAAATATAACAAATAAGGGATTGTAATTTTAATCACACACTGCCACCTGGTGGCAATTGAGCACCCTTAATTATTAGTTGTAAAAAGAATAAAAGTTAAGTTTTAGACCGGAGGGTCTTTTTTCAGGGTTTACCTGAGGGGACTCACATCCCCAAGGTTGTCTAAGATGGTGGATCCACATGTGAGTACATGGGGCAGGGGATTATGGGAGGGCGGGAAACAGCGGCGGGAATGAAGGTAGGCGGGCTGACCCTGAACCACATGTGAGATGCAGCCTATCAGTGTCCACTGACCCCTGTGATGTCACAGCCCCTATATAATCGGCAGCCATCTTGCTTCACTTCATTTCATCTATGCACTCAGATGGAAAGGACGGGACTGCGTGTGTGTGAATAGCTCATACCACAGCGTTACACTGCAACTGCTAGTCACATCAGCATTAGGGAAAGGCAGGAGTGCAGAGTGCTGTGCTGTTACTCTGAGAAGGATCATTGATTGCTAAACCTCCTATTTACGTTATTGAGCATTGCAGCAGAGAGGGGCAGATAGCTGTCAGCTGCCTCATACAGATCTCCAAGCTGCCTGAACTTTCTGAAGCATCTTATCTCCTCATTTTTCAGCCCAATTGAGTTTATTTTTATTTGCTCCACAAATCTTCTGTTGCTCAGAATTGTGTGACAGAGTGCAATTTAGGGATTAATCCCTGGATTTTTTTTTTTGTGGTGCTGCACTGTTGGGTCCTGCTGCTGTTCAGAAATACGTGATTGTTCAGTGGACTGTAGTGCATTTGTACCATTTTGTACCTGTTAATCTGTCAAGGGGCTACATACTGTGCAAGTTCAAACAATAATATTCACCGCCTGTTTTTTTTTTTTTTTAAATAGTTTTTTCTGCGTATAGTTACGCATATATAACTGCCCTCATCAGTGCATACCGCATAGGTACATCCAAGTATTGTACCATTTAGTACCTGTTAAGCTGTCAAGGTGTTCCATACCATCAAAGTCCAAACAATAGTATCCACCGGCTGGGGTTTTAATAATACAGATTTTTTTCTGCTAATAGTTGGGCATATTACTGCCCTCATCAGTGCATATTGCATACGTACATCCAAGTATTGTACCATTTAGTACCTGTTAATCTGTCAAAGTGCTCCATACCATCAAAGTCTAAACAATAGTATCCACAAGCTGGTGTTTTACAAAAATACAGATTTTTTTCTGCTAATAGTTAGGCATATTACTGCCCTCATCAGTGCATACCGCATACGTACATCCAAGTTTTGTACCATTTAGTACCTGTTAATCTGTCAAGGTGCTCCAAACCGTCAAAGTCCAAACAATAGTATCCACCGGCTGGTGTTTTACAAAAATACAGATTTTTTTCTGCTAATAGTTAGGCATATTACTGCCCTCATCAGTGCATACCGCATACGTACATCCAAGTATTGTACCATTTAGTACCTGTTAAGCTGTCAAGGTGCTCCATACCGTCAAAGTCCAAACAATAGTATCCACCGGCTGGTGTTTTACAAAAACACAGAGTTTTTCTGCTAATAGTTAGGCATATTACTGCCCTCATCAGTGCATACCACATACGTACATCCAAGTATTGTACCATCTAGTACCTGTTAATCTATCAAGGGCCTACATACTGTTCAAGGACGTAAGTAATCACCTGCTGCTGTTCTAGACAAATACTGTTTAAAGAGTAGTGTAGCGTATTGTAATACACTCATAAATGCACTAAGTATGTCAGGCAGAGAAGTGCCAGGACATGCACAGAGGAGTGGCAGATGCCTAAATACTTCAGGTAGAGTTGGCAGCAGACTTGGGGCGAGTGGCAGCAGGTGTCGCAGCAAGAGGCCTGAGCTCCCGTTATCAGCCAGCGGTCATGTCTCCACCAGCAACCCATCTGCCGTCGTGGATTGGTTAACACGCTCATCCACATCATCACAAGTGACATCTGAAACCCCCAGTCAACAGTCGGTGGGTTCCTCAGACACAACCCTCAGTTGGCATGGCCCGGGAGCAGTCCGTGTCCTCCCATTGCCTTTGTCCTATGCTGTTCCCTCTCCTAAAGAAATATCTTGTGCTGTGGGTTCAGCTCCACTATTTACTGAGGACGATCTAATAGAGGACTGTCAGCAGCTACTGGACAGCCAAGAAGGGGAGGAGACATGCGCCGCTTGCTCCGCTAGGCGGCTAAGTAGTGATGCGGAGAGTGACGTGGGAGGCGGTGTTGCAAGTGTTCAGGGTCCTGAAGCAGACACTGTTGGGGAACCTGAGGAGGACATCAGTGACGTGCACACAACTGTTGATGATGATGAAGCCGATCCCAATTGGGAGCCGGGTGCAGAAGGGGCTTCATCATCATCAGGAGAAGAGAGTTGCAGGTTGCCCTTGAGGCAGCAAGGCGGTAGCACGGTTGTCAGTCAGCGTGGTGGCAGTAGTGGAAATTCAGGAGCCAAACATGCCCAGGGGAGACCACCTGCTTTGCAGCAGCCTACCTTTCCGGGAGGTAGTGGAACAGGGGTTCCTGGAGACGGCGCCAGTAGCAGTCAATTAGTGCGGACTGCGGGTGGGAAAATCAGCTACTCGGCGGTGTGGAAGTTTTTCATAAGGCATCCGGAGGAGGTTCACGTAGCCACATGCAAGATCTGTTGGCAGAAGGTGAAGCGTGGCCAGGGTCCCAATGTTGGCACCACGGCCCTGCGTCAACACATGCTTCACCACCATAAAGCGGCCTGGGAGAACCGTAGCTCTGATGTAGTGGTCCAGCCTGCTACATCACCCAGTGGCCATCCGCTCCCTCTTTCATCCAGCCAAGGCTCCACCACCTCAGCCGAAGGGAGCTGTGTGTCAAACCCTCCTTCTGTCGCTCCTGCTTCTCCCGCTTTTAGTCAGCCATTCCGCCAACAATTCATCGGCGAAGCCATGTCCAAGAGACAACAGTATGCGCCCACTCATCCAACGGCGCAGAAGTTGAATGTGCTCCTGTCCAAGTT
Source organism: Hyla sarda (assembly GCF_029499605.1). Lineage (NCBI taxonomy): Eukaryota > Metazoa > Chordata > Amphibia > Anura > Hylidae > Hyla > Hyla sarda. The sequence continues at coordinate 11,678,575 of NC_079189.1, forward strand.
GCTGGTGTTGCAGTCCCTCCCTTTTCAAGTGGTGGACTCTGCACCTTTCAGAGAATTGATGGCTTGTGCCGAGCCGAGGTGGAGAGTCCCAAGCTGTCATTTCTTTGCGAAGAAGGCAGTACCAGCCCTGCATAAGTTTGTACAAGAGAAGGTGGGCCAGTCCTTGACCTGTCGGTGTGTTCAAAAGTGCACGGCAGCGCCGATGTGTGGAGCTGTAACTACGGGCAGGGACAATACATGTCTTTTACGGCTCACTGGGTAAATGTGGTTCCTGCACAGCCACAACAGCAACTTGAACAGGTCACACCGCTTCCTCCTTCATGCTCTCACTCACAGGCAGTTGGTCCTGTTACAGTGTGCAACGCCGCCTCCTCATCCTCCACCGTGTCCTTGGCCTCCACTGCACGTCCAAATCTCGGTGGCCCTTCATCGTACCATGTGTGTAGGCCACGGCGGTGTCAAGCTGTTCTTCACATGGTTTGCCTTGGCAAATGGAGTCACACAGGGGAGGAACTGCTAAAGTTCATTCGTAAAGAAATCCGAGTATGGCTTACTCCACGAAATCTGGAAATTGGAACCATGGTGACCGACAACGGGAATAACATCATGTCCGCGCTGCGACAAGGAAGTGTTGGCACACGTGTTGAATCTGTTTGTCAAGCATTTCCTCAAGTCTTCACCCCATTTGCAAAACATCCTGAAAATGGCAAGGAAACTGTGCATGCACTTCAGCCACTCGTACACCGCCAAGCACACCTTCCTTGAGCTGCAGCGTCAGAACGGTATCCCACAACATAGTCTTATTTGTGACGTTGCCACACGTTGGAATTGCACCCTCCATATGTTGGACAGACTATACGAACAAAGAAAAGCCATCACTGATTTCTTGATGATCCAAGCAGATAGGAGTACTCCCCTGTGTAACTTCAATATGAACCAGTGGCAGCTCATACGTGACACCTGCCGTTTGCTGAGGCCCTTTGAGGAAGCCACATTATTTGTGAGTCACCTGGATTACGCCATGAACGACGTAATTCCACTCCTACATTTCCTACAATAAATGATTGAAACCATGGCTGGTCACGGCAATGGAGACGTTGCGCCTACATCTCAAGGCTACATGAGTCCTGTGGGGGCTGAACTGGAGGAGGATGATGAGGGGCAGAGCGGAGCACAGTTTAGGTTGGATGAGATGGCCGGTGTTTCTAGTCTTCGGACAGGAGAGGAGGAGCAGGAGCAGACAGAGGAGCTGGAGGGTTATGAGGAAGTTGAGACAGAGGACCCAGACACACCGTGGCAGTATGCAGTGGAGATGGAGGCTGGTCGTCCCTCAGAGTCACTGACGCAAATGGCACCATGCATGCTCAGTTGCTTGTGTAGTGACCTCCGAATTGTCAAAATTCGTCAGCGGGATGACTTCTGGGTCTCCACCTTATTAGACCCTCGCTATCATCCCAAAATGGGGGCCTTTTTTACACCCACTGAGAGGGAGGACAAACTGACCTACTACAGAGAGATTCTACGTAGTCAGTTAGCTGATGCCTATCGACCACATGGTCCATCCACTCGCAGGTCTGACTCGGGGGACCCTCTGCGCTCACCTTCCACTGCCATGGCTGCTGGGGAGGGGAGGGGTGGGAGGAGCAGTACCAGCTCAATCGCTGATGAGTAGCTTTCTTCACCCGCATAGTGAAGCAACTCATCAGCAGCAGGTAGACATGGAGCAGGACCTGAACCAGCAGGTGGTGGCATACCTTGACATGGCCATGCCAACAACCATTGAAGATCCGCTGGACTTCTTGGCAGCCAAACTTGATTTATGGCCACAACTAGCAGAGTTTGCCCTGGAAAAGCTGTCCTGCTGGGCAAGTAGTGTGCAATCAGAGCGGGTGTTTAGTGCGGCTGGGACCATAGTCACCCCAAGGCGAACTCGTCTGTCCACCAAAAATGTGGAGAGACTGATGTTTGTCAAGATGAATCAGGGATGAATCAGCCAGGATTTACAGCCACCAATGCCAGATGCCTCAGAGTAGATTGACCATGCTGCTACACCAACATTTCCCAATTATGGTTGGCTATGAAACCCTCTTGGGTTATCAATTAGGGTTATGAAACCCTCTTTGGTACTGTGATTGCCTGCTCCTGGCTCATCCTGTGTCTTTCAGGAACTACTTGCCTCACTGATGCTTCTGGCCTTGGGCCTTTAATTTTTGGATGTTTAGCAGTAGCTAAATATATGCTTAATGCAAATGTCAACATTGATCTTTAAATGTAAGGGGCTATGAAACCCTCTTGGGTACTTCGAATGCCTGCTCCATACTCATTCTGTGTCTTTCAGGAACTACTTGCCTCCCTGCCCTCAGGTCTTGGGCCTTCAATTTTTGGATGTTTAGCAGTAGCTAAATACTTGCTTAATGCAAATTTCAACATAGATCTTTAAATGTAAGGGGTTGGTTATGAAACCCTCTTGGGTACTGCGAATGACTGCTCCTGACTCATTCTTTGTCTTTCAGGAAATAATTGCCTCCCTGATGCCTCAGGCCTTGAGCCTTAAATTTTTGGAAGTTTAGCAGTAGCTAATTCATGCTTAATGCTAATTTCAACAATGATCTTTAAATTCTCGGCGCTCTGCTAGGGCCTTCTCCTACCCCGCCGGGGCCGATCCGAGGACCTCACTAAACCATTCCAATCGGTAGTAGAGACATGCGGTGTGTGTACAAAGTGCAGGGACTTAATGAACTCGAGCTTATGACCTGCACTTAGTTGTGATTCTTCTTTCCTGGAAAAATAATTGCAATCCCTATCGCGAAGGGGGTTCAGCGGGTTACCCACACCTGTCGGTGAAAGATAGACACACGCTGGTCCGTTCAGTGTAGCGTGTGTACAGCCCCAGACATCTGAGGGCATAACACACCTGTTATTGCTCGATCTCGCGAGTGATCGTGCAATGTAAGGGGTTATGAAAGCCTCTTGGGTACTGCTGATGCCTACTCCTGACTGCTGCTGTGTCTTTCAGGAACTACTTGACTTCATGATGCTTCTGGGCTTGGGCCTTTAATTTTAGGATTTTTGAAATACATACATACATGCTTAATTTAAATTTCAACATTTATGGTGCAATGTATGGGGTTATTAAACACTCTTGGGTAGTGTTTTTTTCAAATTTTCTGATAATTATCACAGTAATAAACTTGAATTTTCCACAATAATAACCATTACACCATTGAACGATTGTTGCGTGTGATTTTTTAAGTAACATTTTAAAAAAAATATGCAGAGGGATGAACTCTGCTTCTTTATTTCATAAAAAATAATTTTATAGAAGAATGTATTTTGGTGGTCCACCGTCCTGCATTATAGAGTCTTCTGGACTCTTGGATATGCGCTTGTTCTTAAACAAAGTTACCAAAAAACAAGAATGGCCGCTCAGGGCTATGGAGACGTTGCACCTACATCTTACGGCCACATGAGCCCTGTGGGTGCTTGTGAGATTAGGTCCTTTGTACCCACACGGTGGGGTCCAGGACACAAATTTTGATTTAAATTTCAAATAAAAAAATCACACATTTCAATGGTCTCCTCATGCTGCAGCCAACTCCAGGCTGCGTCATTCTGGTAATATATAGAGAGCACTCGCTGTCCTAAATTTTCGTTACAATTCTTTGTCAAAAATATTTGTCTTTTTTATTAGGGATTGTGAAGCTTTGGTGCGTACTCATGCATAAGCCAACTCCAGCCTGTGTCATTCAGGCAATATATGGTTTACTGATGACGCTGCTGGGCCTGGGTCTGGGAATTTCAAATTTTCTCATAGGTAGCACCCGCTATCCAAAAGTCTTCTTCATAAATTTCTACAATTGTTCTGTTTTTTTGGAGGGATTGTGAAGCCCTAGTGTGTACTCATGCATCAGCCAACTCCAGGGTGTGTCATTCATGCAACATATAGGTAGCACCCGCTGTCCTAAATATTCTTGAATTTTTTTTTTTTTAAATGGTTGTTATTTCTTTGGGATTCTGAAGCCCTGGTATGTACTCAATGCTGCTTCCTGCTGCACTCTGTCAGCCTGTTGGTCCTGTGACAGTATGCTACTCCGCCTCCACATCATCCACTGTGTCTTAAGCCTCCACTGCCCGGACAAGTCTCAATGGCCCTTCAGTATACCATGTGTGCAGGTCACGGCGGTGTCACGCTGTTCTTCACATGGTTTGCCTTGGTGAAAAGTCTTGGAAACAATGGCCGGTCAGGGCAATGGAGACGTTTCGCCTAAATCTCACAGCCACAAGAGCCCTGTGGGGGCTTGTTGGATTTGGTCCAAATCAAAAAATGATGGCGCTGAAAGGCCTGGGTCTGGGAATTTCAAATTTTCTCATGGGTAGCACCCGCTATCCAAAATCTTTTTCAAAAATTTCAAAAATTGTAGTGTTTTTTGGGGGGGATTGTGAAGCCCTGGTGTGAACTCATGCATCAGCCAATTCCAGGCTGTGTCATTCAGGCAATATATGGGTTACTGATGCCGCTGTGGGGCCTGGGTCTGTTAATTTCAAATTTTCTCATGGGTAGCACCCGCTATCCAAAATCTTTTTCAAAAATTTCTAAAATTGTGGTGTTTTTTGGGGGGATTGTGAAGCCCTGGTGTGAACTCGTGCATCAGCCAACTCCAGGCTGTGTCATTCAGGCAATATAGGGGTTACTGATGCCGCTGTGGGGCCTGGGTCTGGTAATTTCAAATTTTCTCATAGCACCCGCTATCCAAAATCTTTTCCAAAAATTTATAAAATTGTGGTGTTTTTTGGGGGGATTGTGAAGCCCTGGTGTGTACTCGTGCATCAGCCAACTATAGGTTGTGTCATTCAGGCAATATATGGGTTACTGATGCTGCTGTTGGGCCTGGGTCTGGTAATGTCAAATTTTCTCATAGGTAGCACCCGCTATCCAAAATCTTCGGTTTAAATTTCTTAATTCATCTTTTAATCTTAGGGATTGTGAAGGCCTAGTGCCTACTCATGCTGCTGGCAACTCCGGGCTGTGCCATTCAGCCACTATATGGTCTCCTCATGCTTCAGCCTCATCCAAGCTGTGTCATTCAGCCACTATATGGTGTCCTCATGCTGTCAACACCTACACGCTGTGCCATTCAGTCACTATATGGTCTCCTGACACTGATGCCACCACCAGGCACTGTCATTGTGCTGCTGTGCGGCAGTGATTCTAAAAGCAATGCCGGTAATCTGCATATTATTCTGAATAACAGTATTATTTCACTACCCCAGCACACTCCATATGCGTTTTAGAACACAGCAACGTGTTCTATACCCCTATACCCCTATAGAGGCTGTATGTAGGCTAGAAAAAGCCTTTTTTAATATAGATTTGCCGCAAAAAAATTCGGATCGAAACAAACTTTTTCGGAAAATTCGGCGAATCGGACGAATCGAATTTCTGAAAAGTTCGCTCATCTCTAGTCCCAAGCAATTGTGAGGCAACTAAAAGACTTGTTACTTGTACAGACTGTTTTCTGTTATTTCCCTGATTAAAAGCTGCAGTAAAGTTCCATCCAGTTTAAAGAACCTCCGTTTGTGGACAATCCTTTATTCCTCACTATCGCTCTTGGGACGGGTGGCGATAGGATAAGCATATATAGAGGAGCCCTTACCCTGGCGTCACGAGTGACTAGGGTTAATCAAGCACCATATAATTACCGCAAAGCTACAACCCATATACCCTACACCCCTACAAGCTTACCACATCAGTATTACCTCATACATCATACATTAGTGTAATATCATCTTCTATATTATATATATGATCCGTATTACCTCATACATCATACACTAGTGTAATATCATCTTCTATATTATATATAGGATCAGTATTACCTCATACATCATACACTAGTGTAATATCATCTTCTATATTATATATGATCAGCATTACCTCATACATCATACACTAGTGTAATATCATCTTCTATATTATATATATATGGTCAGTATTACCTCATACACTAGTGTAATATCATCTTCTATATTATATATATATGATCAGTATTACCTCATACATCATACACAAGTGTAATATCATCTTCTATATTATATATATGATCAGTATTACCTCATACATCATACACTAGTGTAATATCATCTTCTATATTATATATATGATCAGTATTACCTCATACATCCTACACTAGTGTAATATCATCTTCTATATTATATATATATGATCAGTATTACCTCATACATCATACACTAGTGTAATATCATCTTCTATATTATATATGTATGATCAGTATTACCTCATACATCATACACTAGTGTAATATCATCTTCTATATTATATATATATATATGATCAGTATTACCTCATACATCATACACTAGTGTAATATCATCTTCTATATTATATATATGATCAGTATTACCTCATACATCATACACTAGTGTAATATCATCTTCTATATTATATATATATATGATCAGTATTACCTCATACATCATACACTAGTGTAATATCATCTTCTATATTATATATATATATGATCAGTATTACCTCATACATCATACACTAGTGTAGTATCATCTTCTATATTATATATATGATCAGTATTACCTCATACATCATACACTAGTGTAGTATCATCTTCTATATTATATATGATCAGTATTACCTCATACATCATACACTAGTGTAATATCATCTTCTATATTATATATATGATCAGTATTACCTCATACATCATACACTAGTGTAGTATCATCTTCTATGTTATATATATGATCAGTATTACCTCATACATCATATATTAGTGTAATATCATCTTCTATATTATATATATGATCATTATTACCTCTTACATCATACACTAGTGTAATATCATCTTCTATATTATATATATGATCAGTATTACCTCATACATCATACACTAGTGTAGTATCATCTTCTATATTATATATATGATCAGTATTACCTCATACATAATACATTAGTGTAATATCATCTTCTATATTATATATATGATCAGTATTACCTCATACATCATACACTAGTGTAGTATCATCTTCTATATTATATATATGATCAGTATTACCTCATACATCATACACTAGTGTAGTATCATCTTCTATATTATATATATGATCAGTATTACCTCATATATCATACACTAGTGTAATATCATCTTCTATATTATATATATGATCAGTATTACCTCATACATCATATACTAGTGTAATATCATCTTCTATATTATATATATGATCAGTATTACCTCATACATCATACACTAGTGTAGTATCATCTTCTATATTATATATATATGATCAGTATTACCTCTTACATCATACACTAGTGTAATATCATCTTCTATATTATATATATGATCAGTATTACCTCATACATCATATACTAGTGTAGTAACATCTTCTATATTACCGTAATAATTTCCAAATACTGAAAATTGCCAAAAGTGTCCTGAGGATCAATGGCTGCATGGGAAATAAGATAAATGCCTTCCAAAAGTTATAGATTTTCTATCATATGCACAGGACATAATTACTTCAGTTTTTCCTTCCATATCTGGACTATTTCTTATCATAACCGTCTCTGTATCAGGGACTTTCCTCTCATTCTTGGACTCTCCTATAGTAAAAGCCAATAATCGGAACATCAGCTTCATTCTTCTTCTATCCCTGAAGCTGAGTTTATTGGGTCGTCCAGATGATATAACCTGCATGTTACGACAAATCTCCACCGGAGTCACCTTCAGTGGGTAACACTGCCCAATTCTGTAGTATTGATCTGCTCCCTTGTTCAGGTTCTGAATGGAATTATTTGGTTGTCGGTTTCTGCTCCATTTCAGGAGCAGGACATTGACTTGTGGTGTCCTGGTACTGTATTACATACCGTATCTAGTGTAGAGGTCCCCAAAGTCAGAGTAACTACGTTCAGGTAGGGTTCCTCAGGTGGGACAGCCCCTAGTCGCCTCACCTCAAGTCTAATTTTTTAATGTTAATACGTGTGTATATCTAATAATATATATTTTATAATAATATATAGTACTTACCTTGTTTAGCGTCGCAGGACCTTTGGTCATGTGACCATGTTAATAACCTCTATGGTATGTTGGAGGACCTTTGGAGGTCCTTGGGTCACGTGTTACCCACAAGCCTTTGTAATGGTGACTGACATCAGTATGGACCAATTAGCATTAGTCCAGCCCCTGCCCATATAAGATAGCTGTGTCCAATTCTCGCTTTCTTGGGTTGCTGCTCTCGTGGATGCCGGACTAGCAGGACGGTTCTGCGCAACTTTCAAAGACAAGCTAGGCCAGAAAACCTACCGGCCTCAGCTGAACCAAAACCATGAGTTCTAATCTAAACCCCACTAATGCTAGCGTGACTACTGGACCGCAACTAAATCCCCTAAATCCAGTGGAACAGCGCACAATGCTTAAAGGCTCTAAATGCTAAAGTCCCAACCTTTGTCAATCTCCAAGGAAAGCAGTTGTTATGCTTAGAGACTGTTCTGTTATTGAAGCTTGCAGAAAATCTTCAAAAACTCTCCGGTTGTGGACAATCTATTATTATATACCTCCCTATCGCTTTTGGGAAGGGTGGCGGTAGGACAAGCATTACTGAGGACCCCTCGCCCTGGCGTCACGAATAGCAAGGGTTAACAAGCACCCTTTAGTTACCGCACAGCTACGCTCCCCATACCCTACATCCCCCAGGCTATCACAGACTCTTATCCTGGAAAGATCATCATTCAGTGTAATGAAGGTTCTGTGGTGGCTTTTTATTTCATGTTGGGTTATTTGGGGTTTCTGGCAGCTGTGGTAACCTTGGGGGGTCTAGGGTAGTTGGGGTTTTGCTGTTCTGGATAATAAAGGGCGCTGTTAACCCTTGTCACTCGTGACGCCAGGGTGAGGGTTAAATACTGTAATGGTGCTGGGCCTATCGCCACCCTTCCCAAGAGCGATAGGTGAATGCGTAATAAATGGATTGTCCACAACCACTGTTTAACTGAAAACTTGCAAGAACTTTTACTGAAGATTTTCTGTAGCAGGCAATATCAATAACAGTCCAGATAACAGAGTCTCTTTATAGTTGAGCAGCGATTGACAGTTGGTTGGGATCAGATAAGCTCAGTTTAGCTTTAAAAGATTCCGTAGCATAGATCCTCTGGATTTAGGGGTGCATTTAGGTCCAGTGATCTTGCGGAGAGTAGCGGGGAATTGTAGAAATATAACAGCTTTGGCATAGGCCGAGGCCGCAAGGCTTTGGCCTAGTAAACGTGCTTGAAAGTTGCGGAGGTCCTACCTCATTCAGTGACAGCAACCCAAGAGAGAGAATAATGGCCGCAGCTCCCTTATATAGGCAGGGGCTGGCCGTTTTGGATTGGTCCATAACAACTGTCACTCACCGTTACACGGCATTATGGGTGAACACGTGACACAAGAACCACCTAAGGTCCTTCAACATACCATAGAGTTCTGAGTAACGGGTCATATGACCTAAGGTCTTGCGATGCCAAACAAGTGAGTAATGAAATATACATATTTACAATGATAATTTCTATAAATATTAACTTACTAAGGGGTGACAAGGGGCTAACTAGGGAAACGGACCCCCACAGTCCTAGGGACTCTGACTTTGGGGACTAATAACCAAGGTACAGTATGAAATACGGTACCGGGACACCACAGCAGCAGTGAGTTTTTTGTTGTTGGATCTGACGGGTACGCTTTAATGTTTTTCAGGTGTGATGCTATATGCTATAATGACCACAAGATGTCAGAATTGAATAAATTATCTAAGAACTGTCTTTCATGTTCTTCCACCACTGGGTGGCAGCAGAGCTGCATTAATATTTTTGAAAGTTACTTTAGTGTTAAAAGAAAAAAGGATTGTTGCTGTGTTAGCGAGAAAACTTTTAATTGCTCTCAATAGACGAAACAAAATAGCAATCGTGCAGATGTAATATCTCTTAATTACTGACAATATACCAGCTACTATACCTTCATAACAGTCACGATGGCCCTTTCTCTTACACAAATGGGTAAGGGAACCTACATGCTTAGGTTTGGTGGAGACCCCACTGAAGTGACTAGTTATGGGTAACAGCTGTTTCATGTATAATTGACCCAGTATCTCCTGTACACAGTGTCCCCCTGTATTCTGCAGGGATCCTGGGTGTAGTTGATAACCTGAAAAGCTCTGCAGTGCAAAACATTCGGTTCCATTACAAATAAAAGGAGCCGACTGGATTGATAGCAGAGATGCCAGGAATACCAGCCAATAATCCTCACACCCGGCTTGCCAGGAATGTCAGGAGCTGCCTCCTCCTCATAAGTGAAATAAACTGGGATGAAAAAACTCTTGGAATTTCTCCTCCTCATTATCGTCACTGACTCCGGCAGCATCTCCTCCATCCCCGACTAGAATCAATAGAGAAAAATATGAATATATATCAGAGCTGTGTACAGGGCAGGAAAAGTGATGGCCCCTGCTGGATTCTTCCTCTCTGACAACCTGTTCACCTGTGCTGCTGTGTCTTGTCCATAACTTCTCCTGATAAACTGCAACTGGAAGGGGTACCGGGTCTGTAGTGATATCACTAGGAGATGTACCGGGCCTGTAGTGATATCACTAGGAGGGGTACCGGGCCTGTAGTGATATCACTAGGAGATGTACCGGGCCTGTAGTGATGTCATTAGGAGGGGTACCGGGCCTGTAGTGATATCACTAGGAGATGTACCGGGTCTGTAGTGATATCACTAGGAGATGTACCGGGTCTGTAGTGATATTACTAGGAGGGGTACCGGGTCTGTAGTGATATCACTAGGAGGGGTATCGGGCCTGTAGTAATATCACTAGGAGGGGTATCGGGCCTGTAGTGATATCACTAGGAGATGTACCGGGTCTGTAGTGATATCACTAGGAGATGTACCGGGCCTGTAGTGATATCACTAGGAGGGGTACCGAGCCTGTAGTGATATCATTAGGAGGGGTACCGGGCCTGTAGTGATATCATTAGGAGGGGTATCGGGCCTGTAGTGATATCACTAGGAGGGGTCCCGGGCCTGTAGTGATATCACTAGGAGATGTACCGGGCCTGTAGTGATATCACTAGGAGGGGTACCGGGCCTGTAGTGATATCACTAGGAGGGGTACCGGGCCTGTAGTGATATCACTAGGAGGGGTACCGGGCCTGTAGTGATATCACTAGGAGGGGTATCGGGCCTGTAGTGATATCACTAGGAGGGGTGACGGGCCTGTAGTGATATCACTAGGAGGGGTGCCGGGCCTGTAGTGATATCACTAGGAGGGGTGCCGGGTCTGTAGTGATATCATTAGGAGGGGTACCGGGTCTGTAGTGATATCACTAGGAGGGGTACCGGGCCTGTAGTGATATCACTAGGAGATGTACCGGGCCTGTAGTGATATCACTAGGAGGTGTACCGGGTCTGTAGTGATATCACTAGGAGGGGTACCGGGCCTGTAGTGATATCACTAGGAGATGTACCGGGCCTGTAGTGATATCACTAGGAGGGGTGCCGGGTCTGTAGTGATATCATTAGGAGGGGTAACGGGTCTGTAGTGATATCACTAGGAGGGGTGCCGGGCCTGTAGTGATATCACTAGGAGGGGTGCCGGGCCTGTAGTGATATCACTAGGAGGGGTACCGGGTCTGTAGTGATATCACTAGGAGGGGTACCGGGCCTGTAGTGATATCACTAGGAGGGGTGCCGGGCCTGTAGTGATAACACTAGGAGGGGTACCGGGCCTGTAGTGATATCACTAGAAGGGGTACCGGGCCTGTAGTGATATCACTAGGAGGGGTACCAGGCCTGTAGTCATATCACTAGGAGAGGTGCCAGGCCTGTAGTGATATCACTAGGAGGGGTACCAGGCCTGTAGTGATATCATTAGGAGGGGTACCGGGCCTGTAGTGATATCACTAGGAGGGGTGCCGGGCCTGTAGTGATATCACTAGGAGGGGTGCCGGGCCTGTAGTGATATCATTAGGAGGGGTGCCGGGCCTGTAGTGATATCACTAGGAGGGGTGCCAGGCCTGTAGTGATATCATTAGGAGGGGTGCCGGGTCTGTAGTGATATCATTAGGAGGGGTACCGGGCCTGTAGTGATATCACTAGAAGGGGTACCGGGCCAGTAGTGATATCACTAGGAGGGGTGCCTGGCCTGTAATGATATCACTAGGAGGGGTGCCGGGCCTGTAGTGATATCATTAGGAGGGGTGCCGGGCCTGTAGTGATATAACAAGTGGGATGTAGGACCTGTAGATATAGGACCTGCAATCAAATAACTAAGAGGGTGCAGGACCTGTAATTATATCACCAGACGTTTATGGAGGACCTTTAGTAATATCACTAGGAGGGTAAAGGACCTGTAATATCACTTAGAGGGTGCAGGATCCTAATCATATCACTAAGAAGGTGCAGCACCTGTTATTATATCACTAGTGTGTAGAACTTGCAGTGATATAATTTTTTTTTAATGAACAGAAATCTGTGTATCAGACTAGTGTCAATTCGAAACAGTTAAATGGCCATCGTGTGCCGTATCTCTGGTCATTATTGGTGGGTTTCCACTGCAGATGGCAGCCGGCATCTGCTGTTTATGGAGCAGGTTCGGCTCCCAAGCCTACCTTATATTTCAATATCCAAAAGGAAAGAATGCATCTGCACTCACCATAAGTTGCCAAGAATGTCGGACTTTATTGTTAAAGGGAACCAATCATCAGATTTTACCCAATATAACGCTTGGTAAAGCTTTATATAGGGTAAAATCTTTATTTTCACCATTCCCGGGGGACGCTCCTGCCCCCAGGGATGGTGAAGATATGAAGTCATAAACTAGTCACTGCCACCGCCGTAAGTAGTCACCTGGGCGGGGAGCTCTTCTCATCTACTCCGTTCTTTGGCCGGGAGCGACGCCCCCTCCGCTTGATTGATGGGCCGCGTCATCGCTCCACTCACTGAACAGACGGAGCAGAGTGATGACGCGGCCCATCAATCAAGCGGAGGGGGGCGTCGCTGCCGGCCAAAGAACGGAGTAGATGAGAAGATCTCCCCGCCCAGGTGACTACTCACGGCGGCGGTGACTAGTTTATAAGTTCATATCTTCACCATCCCTGGGGGCAGGAGCGTCCCCCGGGAATGGTGAAAATAAAGATTTTACCCTATATAACGCTTTGCCAAGCGTTATATAGGGTAAAATCTGATGATTGGTTCCCTTTAAACGTCCATACATAAAAAAGCAGACTTTACCCAGTGCAGGGAGGGAGAGCAGCTCCACGCAGGGGAGCAGGGGCGTATGACGTATTACTGGAACAACAGCGCAGTTTCGCATCACAGACGCGAACCACCCCTGCTGTCTGACAATTCATGAATTCTCTGATCACATATTTCCATCCATCGATCGGATTTGTAAACTCTTTTGTATTCGGCATGAATGTGCAAAAAGAACAATTCCCACAAGGATAATAAAAAGAAAACAATAGTAGGGGACTGCAACCAGGTACCACCTGGACTATTAGAAAAATAGCTATGTGCAAGATGCTCCTGTATGTTTTTCCCTCCTCGATACTTCACTGAAGGATGCTGAGTAATGAACTCCCTTAGGTCAGCATAAGCAAGTATTATAGGCCAATATTTACAGTATCACCTGCCTATTGTTCTAATCAAATGTCCCAATACATCGGACAACTTTTGGTTGTTGTGCTGATGCTGGCTAGTGAGTTAATAACTCGCTTTGTGGAGTGACCCTAGCCCTTGCAGAGGCTCTTTGTGGGACTTTTTTCAGATATTATCTCGACCTAAATCTCCAACATAGCAAGTTGCTCTCCTGCAGAAAAGCATCATCACTGAAGCAAATCCTTTTTTGCCCTGAAATATTGGCCAGTTGGGATCCTTTTCTTTAATGGGCCAGGATGATGGCTTCCCTATTCCAAGTAGACTTCCTAAAAATCCGAGTATGGACACCACCAGACTTCAAGGAGATCTTCAAATACAAAAAATTTAAGTGACAGTGCCATCCCAAAATAACAAAACGTCGTCTATGTATTTTTCCCAAAATAAAACGTGCTGAGTGTATGCTGATAGAGTGTCTGCGAAAACAATGGTGTCTTCCCACCACCCAATAAAAAGGTTTGATAAATTGGGCCCACATGCTGTGCCTTTTTGTTGTAAAAAAAAGTGCCCGTCAAAAATAAAGTAATTGTGAGTAAGAAGAAATCATAAAAGTGTTAACACAAAATTGTTGTGAACTCGTGAACTGTGTGCCTTTCATGCACAAAAAATGCTTCACGGCCTCCAATCCCAATTCATGTCAAATATTGGTATATAGTGTCTCCACATGAAGGCTGGCAATTAAAAATTTGGTCCACATATAAATTGATGCCGTCAGTAAGATGTTCGTTGCCGGAAACAATTGGTGGCAGTAAGGAGCAGTATTAAGCACTAATAATATCTCATAATATCAGTGAATGCAGAAACAAGTTAAAGGGGTACTCCAGCACTAAGACATCTCATCCCCTATCCAAAGGATAGGGGATAAGATGCCTGATCGCGGGGGTCCCACCACTGGGGACCCCCATGATCTTTCACGCAGCACCCCGCTACCATCAGCCCCTGGAGCATGTTCGCTCCGGGTCTGATGACAGCCGATCACGGGGCTGGAGTATTGTGACATCACGGCTCCTCACCCCTGTGACATCACGCTCCGCCCCCTCAATGCCAGCCTATGGGAGGGGGCGTGACAGCTGACACGCCCCCTCCTGTAGGCTTGCATTGAGGGGGCAGAGCGTGACATCACACGGGGGCAGAGCCGTGACATCACAATACTCCTGCCCCGTGGTAACGGGGTGCTGCGTGAAAGATCACGGAGGTCCCCAGCGGCGGGACCCCCACGATCAGATAGGGGATAAGATGGATAGGGGATAAGATGTCTTAGCGCCGGAGTACCCCTTTAAACTCACGAAACCCAAATAAATATTCAGAAATTTGAAGAGAGAATCCTCAGCCACCCAACAACTCTGTACACTAGTAGCTGGGACATGGGAACCAGGATACTGTATCATTGTAACCAAACTTCAGCTGTGAGAAGGACTTAGTCTGCACAGTCTCTGGATATAAAAAAGAATGTTCACATTCACTGAAGGCAAGAAACTTTATTATAATAATATAATAATAATTATTATAATAACAATAAAACTTTATGTACTGGAGAATGCGCAGACCCTTAACCCCTTAAGGACCATGGACATACGCGTACGTCTAAGCATCCTGGTAGTTAAGGGCCAAGGACGTACGCGTGGGAATTTCGGTCCCTGCCGGGCGGGGACCGGACCGGAGTGACTGCTGATATCGATCACCAGTCACCCCGCGCAAATGCCCAGGGGGGTCATCAGACCCCCCATTCACACTTGCGATTTGCGCGATTCCGGGTCATTACGGGTCTATGGTGACCCGGTGACCCGGAATATAAGGGGGATCGCGGTTGTCCAAGACACCCACAATCCCCCTGAAGGGATAGGAGTGAGGTGGCAGGGGTGCCACCCCTCCTATCCCTGCTATTGGTGGTCTAGACGCGACCACCAATAGCAGATAACTTTCCTTTTCCCCGTTGTGTCCACACAAAAGGCGGGGCAGGACTGGGAAACCGATGGGGACCTGCGCCAGAGTCCACTTACCCGGCGGGCGATGCTACGGGCGACGATCGGTGTCGGAGATCGGCGGGCGGTGGCAATGACTTGCAGCAGGCTCCCTGGATCCGACGGAAGCCGGTAAGTTGCCTAGCAACATCTGGAGGGCTACAGTCCGAGACCACTATACAGTGGTCTCTGTACTGTAGCACTCCAGATGTTGCAAAACTACAACTCCCAGCATGCCCAGACAGCTGTTTGGGCATGCTGGGATTTGTAGTTTTGCAACAGCTGGAGGGCTACAGTTTGAGACCACTATATGGTAGTCTCTGAACTATAGCCCTCCAGATCTTGCAAAACTACAACTTCTAGCATGCCCACACAACTGTTTGTTGTCTGGGCATGCTGGGATTTGTAGTTTTGCAACATCTGAAGGGCCACAGTTTGCAGTGGTCTCTATACTGTAGCTCTCCAGATGTTGCAAAACTGCAAATCCCAGCATGCTGGGAGTTGTAGTTGCGATCCCTCCAGCTGTTACATAACTACATCTCCCAGCATGCCCTTCGGCGATCAGTACATGCTAGGAGTTGTAGTTTTGCAACAGCTGGAGGCACACTGGTTGGAAAATAGTGAGTTAGATAACAGAACCTAACTGAAGGTTTTCCAACCAGTGTGCCTCCAGCTGTTGCAAAAGTACAACTCCCAGCATGCACGGTCTGTCAGTACATGCTGGTAGTTGTAGTTTTGAAACTGCTGGAGGTTTTACAGCAGGGTTTACAGTAAGTTTTCTGCTTCAAGTATTAGGTGCGGCATATTTTTCGCCGCAGCGCAAACTCCTAGCAGGGAACTCACTGTAAACCTCCGCCAGTGCGAATGTACCCTAAAAACACTACACTACACTTTCACATAATAAAGGGTAAAACACTACATATACACCCCCTTACACTCTACCCCCCCCCCCCCCCCAATAAAAAGGAAAAACGTATTTTATGGCAGTGTTTCCAAAACTTTGCAAACAACTGTTGCAAAACAACAACTCCCAGCATTTCTGGACAGCCACTGACTGTCCAGGCATGCTGGGAGTTTAGCAACAGCTGGAGGCACCCTGTTTGGGAATCACTGGCATAGAATACCCCTATGTCTGTCCCTATGCAATCCCTAATTTAGTCCTCAAATGCGCATGGCGCTCTCTCACTTCAGAGCCCTGTCGTATTTCAAGGAAACAGTTTAGGGCCACATATGGGGTATTTCCGTACTCGGGAGAAATTACACTACAAATTTTGGGGGGCTTTTTCTCCTTTTACCCCTTATGAAAAGGAAAAGTTGTGGTCTACACCAGCCTGTTAGTGTAAAAAAAAATTTGCTGGTGTTGCCCTTTACTTTTTATTTTCACAAGAGGTAAAAGGAAAAAAAGACCCCCAAAATTTGTAACGCAATTTCTCCTGAGCACGGAAATACCCCATATGTGGGCGTAAAATGCTCTGCGGACGCACAACAAGGCTCAGGAGTGAGAGCGCACCATGTACATTTGAGGCCTAAATTGGTGATTTGCACAGGGGTGGCTAATTTTACAGTGGTTCTGACATAAACGCAAAAAAATAAATACCGACATGTGACCCCATTTTGGAAACTACACCGTTCACGGAATGTAACAAGGGGTATAGTGAGACTTAACACCCCACAGGTGTTTGACAAATTTCCGTTAAAGTTGGATGGGAAAATGAAAAAAAAAATATTTTTTTCACTTAAATGCTGGTGTTACCCTAAATTTTTCATTTTCACAAGGGAGAATATGAAAAAAGCCCTCCAAAATTTGTAACCACATTTATTCTGAGTAAGAACATACCCCATATGTGGATGTAAAGTGCTCTGCTGGCGCACTACAATGCTCAGAAGAGAAGGAGCGTCATTGGGATTTTGAAGAAAAAATGTGTCCGGAATTAAAGGCCACGTGTGTTTACAAAGCCCCCATAGTGCCAGAACAGTGGACCCCCTCCCCCCCCAACATGTGACCCCATTTTGGAAACTACACCCCTCACGTAATGTAATAAGGGGTACAGTGAGCATTTACGCCCCACAGGTGTCTGACAGATTTTTGGAACAGTGGTCTGTAAAAATGAAAAATTTTATTTTTCATTTGCTCAGCCCACTGTTCCAAAGATCTGTCAAATGGCAGTGGGATGTAAATGCTCACTGCACACCTTATTAAATTCTGTGAGGGGTGTAGTTTCCAAAATGGGGTCACATGTGGGGGGGTCCACTGTTCTGGCACCACGGGGGGCTTTGTAAATGCACATGGCCCCTGACTTCCATTACAAACAAATTCACACTTCAAAAGCTCAATGGCGCTCCTCCTCTTATGAGCATTGTAGTGCGCCAGCAGAGCACTTGACATTCACACATGGGGTATTTCCATACTAAGAAGAAATGGGGTTACACATTTTGGGGGTGATTTTCTCCTATTACCCCTTGTAAAAATGTAAAATTTGGGGAAAAACCAGAATTTTTGTGAAAAAATGTTTTTTTTCATTTACACATCCAACTTTAACAAAAAGTCGTGAAATAACTGTGAGGTGTTAAGGTTCACTGTACCCCTTGTTACCTTCCCTGAGGGGTGTAGTTTCCAAAATAGTATGCCATGTGGGTATTTTTGCTGTTCTGGCACCATAGGGGCTTCCTAAATGCGACATGCCCCCCAAAAACCCTTTCAGCAAAATTTGCTTTCCAAAAGCCAAATGTGACTCCTTCTCTTCTGAGCATTGTAGTTCGCCCACAGAGCATTTTACGTCCTAACATGGGGTATTTCCATACTCAGAAGAGATGGGGTTACAAATTTTGGGGGGCATTTTCTCCCATTACCCTTTATAAAAATGGTAAATTTGGGGGGGGGGGGGGAAACTGCACTTTAGTGAAAAAAAAATTTTTCATTTACTCATCCAAATTTAACGAAAATTCGTCAAACACCTGTGGGGTATTAAGGCTCACTGGACCCTTTGTTACGTGCCGTGAGGGGTGTAGTTTCCAAAATGGTATGCCATGTGGGGGGGGGGGGGTCTGCTGTTCTGGCACCATAGGGGCTTCCTAAATGTGACATGCCCCCCAAAAACCATTTCAGAGAAACTCACTCTCCAAAATTCCACCGTCGCTCCTTCCCTTCTGAGCCCTCTACTGCGCCCGCCGAACACATTAAATACACATATGAGGTATTTCCTTACTCGAGAGAAATTGGGTTACAAATTTTGAAAGGATTTTCTCCTTTTACCCCTTGTAAAAATTCAAAAACTGGGTCTACAAGAACATGAGAGTGTAAAAAATTAAGATTTTGAATTTTCTCCTTCACTTTGCTGCTATTCCTGTGAAACACCTAAAGGGTTAACAAACTTTCTGAATGTTATTTTGAATACTTTGAGGGGTGCAGTTTTTATAATGGGGTCATTTGTGGGGTATTTTTTTAATCAGAAAGCCCTTCAAATCCTCTTCAAACCTGAACTGGTCAATAAAAAATTCTGATTTTGAAAATGTTGTGAAAAATTGGAAAATTGCTGCTGAACTTTGAAGCCCTCTGGTATCTTCCAAAAGTAAAAACATGTCAACTTTATGATGCAAACATAAAGTAGACATATTGTATTTGTGAATCAATATATAATTTATTTGGAATGTCTATTTTCCTTACAAGCAGAGAGCTTCAAAGTTAGAAAAATGCTAAATGTTCAATTTTTTCATCAAATTTTGGAATTTTTCACAAGGAAACGATGCAAGTATCGACAAAATTTTACCACTAACATAAAGTAGAATATGTCATGAAAAAACAATCTCGGAATCAGATTGAAAGGTAAAAGCATTCCAGAGTTATTAATGCTTAAAGTGACAGTGGTCAGATGTGCAAAAGACGCTCTGATCCTACAGTGAAAAATGGCCTGGTCCTTAAGGGGTTAAAAAATGTTTTCTTTTTTTAAATCAACTGGTGCCAGAAAGTTGAACAGATTTGTAAATGACTTCTATTAAAAATCTTAACCCTTCCAGTACTTATCAGCTGCTGTATACTACAGAGGAAGTTATTTTCTTTTTGAATTTCCTTTCTGTCTGACCCCAATTCTCTCTGCTGACACCTCTGTTGATTTTAGGAACTGTCCAGAGTAGGAGCAAATCCCCATAGCAAACCTTTCTTGCTCAGGACAGATCCTGACATGGACAGAGGTGTTAGCAGAGTGCACTTGTGGTCAGGTAGAAAGGAAATTCAAAAAGAAAAGAACTTCCCCTGTAGTATACAGCAGATAATAAGCACTGGAAGGAATAAGATTTGTTAAGGCTAAGTCTCCACTTGTTTTTTTTTTTTTTTTGCAAAACGCAAAGAAAAACGCCAATTCTGCCACATGGTGTTTTTTTGGTCAAAAAACGCTGCAGCCAGATGTTAGCTGTAAGTCAATGAGAAATTGCAAATTTCGAATTCCACTTTGCGTTTTTTCACTTTGGCGTTTTTTTTTTATCCTTTTGGCTTTTTTTCACTTTTTCTGCGTTTTTTTCCGCTCTTTGGCGTTTTGAAAAAATCAGTGTAGTTCCCTCAAACCGGCGTTTTTTGTCAAAATCGTGGCGTTTTGCTCCAATAGAAGTCTATGGGAGTGAGAAAACGCCAAGAAAAATTTTGTAGGGTACCATTAAAAAAATTTTTTCAAAAATATACAGTAGTGAAGAAAAAAATAGTATCTAACGAAATGTATATTATTGAAAAAAAAACTATTACTTTTTAAACAGGGATCAATTTATGTGTGCGGGGAAATAAAAATGTAGCCGACAATTATAAAAATGTATTGTGTGTGTGTTTTTCCCTTTTTTGCTTTATTTTTTACATTTTTTTTTAGTTAGTACTACTACTCCCAGCATGGAACACACTGTTCCATGATGGGAGTAGTACTACCTGTACTAATAGACAGATCGCCCTCTGCGATCTTTCTGTATAATGTGTAGATGCGGCGGCCGCTCTTCTATGGACCCCTGCCCTTACGTATATTTACACTTATTCATATTTCCCGCAGAGCTGTGATTGGCCAGATGGTTCCAGCCAATCACAGCTCTCTGTGAGAAATAGGAATATGTGTATATATACGGCCGTGCAGGGGACCATAGGAGAGCGGCCGCTGCATCCATACATTATACTGGAGGATCACAGCGGGTGTCAGGAGTGATACCCGCTGTGATCTTTCCATAACTGCAGGTAATACTACTCCCAACATGGAGTACATACACTCTGCCTCATGCTGGGAGCTGTAGTACCTGCATTAATAGACAGATCGAAGCGGGTGTCAGAAGTTACACTTGCTGCGATCTGTCTATTAATACAGGTACTACAGCTCCCAGCATGGAGCAGAGTGTGCTCCATGTTGGGAGTAGTAGTGCCTGCAGTTAAGGACACATCACAGTGGATGTCACAACTGACACCCTCTGTGATCGTCCTGTCTAGCGGCTGTATACATCGCTCGCATCCCTGCTCTGCACTATACTCGGCCACTCATTCATTCATCTTTTCCTCAGAGCTGTGATTGGCTGCAACCATCCGGCCAATCACAGCTCTGGGTGGGAAATATGAATTTCTGTTGACATCAGCGGCCGGAGTATAGTGCAGAGAGGCGAGCGCTGTATAGACCCGCTCGCTTCTCTGCTATATTATGGACGATATATGTCTATAGTACAGGTACTATCACTCCCAGCATGGAACAGTCTGTTCCATGCTGGGAGTGGTAGTACTACATAAAAAATGTTAAAAACGTATTTAAAAAATAAAGTGAAACACACACTTTATTAAAAAATAATAAAAATATATACATTGCGTTTAATAAAAAAAATTTCCATCACTGCTGCATCCTTTTTTTTTATTTTTGGTACCCAAGAAATTTCGGGTACCAAAAAAAAACCGCCAAGGTGCAATTTCCACAAAAATGAAAAAAAACGCCGGAAAAAACGCCAGAAAAAACGCATGATGATGTCACTTGCACTGGCGATTTTTCAGGCGTTTTTTAATCCCTAAAAATGCAGTGCAAAAAACCAAGTGGAGACTTGGCCTAATAGAAGTAATTTACAAATCTGTTTAACTTTCTGGCACCAGTTGATTTAAAAAAAGAATGTTTTCCAGTGGAGTACCCCTTTAAAGTAGTGATTTGTTTGGTGACACCAAAAAGAAAACAAAGCTCAGTTCCTTCAGCATTCCTGGGTGTGAGGGATCGCAGGAGTGTGATTACTTGTACATTGCTGAATTATTTGTACAGCAGCCAGGGTCGGGGGTCACTGTGTGTAATTACAGGATACTTAGGACCTTGTGACCCCCCTCCTCCATCTCAGGGGCCACTGACTATGACCCCATCTGCTTTCCTATATTCATCTGGCAGGACATTATGGGAGTTGTAGTGTTTCCCAGTTCCTGATGTCAGGAATGCATGGTATGAGGTGTGTTTTATTGTTTTGATACATCATGTCTGACTATAAACAACAAACCATTGATTATTATAAGCTATGACCATGTATATAGTTATACTGTAATCATACATGTCATCTGATATCAAATCATACTGTATATGTCATACAGTACATTGCTTGGTTTATGAGGCTTAAACTGGCTTAAAGGGGTACTCCGGTGCTTACACATCTTATCCCCTATCCAAAGTATAGGGGATAAGATGCCTGATCGCGGGAGTCCTGCCGCTTGGGACCCCTGGGATCATGCACGCGGCACCCTGATTGTAATCAGTCCCCGGAGCGTCACGCCCCCTCCCATAGGCTTGCATTGAGGGGCGAAGCGTGATGTCACACGCCGCCGCCATTGTGGTCGTCCGTAATCAGACCCGGAGCGAAAACGCTCCGGGGACTGATTACAAACGGGGTGCGGCGTGCATGATCCAGGGCGTCCCCAGCGGCGGGACTCCCACGATCAGGCATCTTATCCCCTATCCTTTGGATAGGGGATAAGATGTCTAAGCACCGGAGAACCCCTTTAAAGGGGTACTCCGGCGCTAAGACATCTAATCCCCTATCCTGATCGCGGTGGTCCTGCCCTCTTCGTCAGGTCATAGACACTTTTCTTGCTGGTAAATGTTACAGAGTAAAATGTCCTTTAATCCGGCATTAAAAGGTTTGAGAGATTCGGGTTTATCATGTACTCTCTGTATACATTGTATATCATGTACTCTCTGTATACATTGTATATCATGTACTCTCTGTATACATTGTATATCATGTACTCTCTGTATACATTGTATATCATGTACTCTCTGTATACACTGTATAGACTCACTTATTCAGGAGAAGAACGGCGGGAAAGAGAATAAGTGAGTCTATACAGTGTATACAGAGAGTACATGATATACAATGTATACAGAGAGTACATAATATACAATGTATACAGAGAGTACATGATATACAATGTATACAGAGAGTACATGATATACAATGTATACAGAGAGTACATGATATACAATGTATACAGAGAGTACATGATATACAATGTATACAGAGAGTACATGATATACAATGTATACAGAGAGTACATGATATACAATGTATACAGAGAGTACATGATATACAATGTATACAGAGAGTACATGATATACAATGTATACAGAGAGTACATGATATACAATGTATACAGAGAGTACATGATATACAATGTATACAGAGAGTACATGATATACAATGTATACAGAGAGTACATGATATACAATGTATACAGAGAGTACATGATATACAATGTATACAGAGAGTACATGATATACAATGTATACAGAGAGTACATGATATACAATGTATACAGAGAGTACATGATATACAATGTATACAGAGAGTTCATGATATACAATGTATACAGAGAGTACATGATATACAATGTATACAGAGAGTACATGATATACAATGTATACAGAGAGTACATGATATACAATGTATACAGAGAGTACATGATATACAATGTATACAGAGAGTACATGATATACAATGTATACAGAGAGTACATGA
Source organism: Hyla sarda (assembly GCF_029499605.1). Classification (NCBI taxonomy): domain Eukaryota; kingdom Metazoa; phylum Chordata; class Amphibia; order Anura; family Hylidae; genus Hyla; species Hyla sarda. The sequence goes on from NC_079189.1 coordinate 11,702,237, forward strand.
TATACAATGTATACAGAGAGTACATGATATACAATGTATACAGAGAGTACATGATAAACCCGAATCTCTCAAACCTTTTAATGCCGGATTAAAGGACATTTTAATCTGTAACATTTACCAGCAAGAAAAGTGTCTATGACCTGACGAAGAGGGGGTCCCGACCCTTGAAACGCGTAGTCTCTAGCGCTGATTAAAGAATTGTGAATATTTTATCTACTGTCCTTCACGGCTTCTTCATTTATCGGGTGAGCGCCAGGAGGATCCAAGTTTATTCCTCTGCAACTCTTGCAGTTCCAAACGTGATTTCCCCGACCGCTACTGTGCTACACAGAGACGGGCAGGATCCAGGCTGCTTCCCGACTTCTTACCCCATCATTGGGTTACAAGCTTCAATAGGTGTTGTGCTCTGCGCCCTCAGGTGAGCGGTTATCCTTACTGCTGCTTCCATTTATCTCTGTACCATCGGAGTAACGGCACATGTCTTTTGCGCTTTTGTCTGTTTTATATCTTTTTCATATTGTACAAGTCTAATGTGAAGTTAAAAACACACCTCAGCTGTTCTGAAATGACATTCTGAACTCACTGCGGTCTCAGGTAGAGCTCGTCATCAGGATACAGCTTCAGCCTGAAGAAGTGCGCCTTGTGCGCAGGAAACAGCCTGTTGCTGCGAGGTTGCTCCTCTGCGCCTACCCGCCTGCGTCCTGTACCGATGATGAAATAAAGCTTTCTGTTACCAAGACCCCCGGGGTGAGTGCATCCTTTCTTTCCCGTCTTCTTGATGAACATTTGCTTCTGCTATTCTTTGGTACCGCACGGATTGTGTGAATTGTCTGCATATTTTATGCTGGGATCGGTTACTATTGGGCAGTAGTTCTTGCTATTTGTAGATTTATATCATGGTACGTGTACTCTGTTTTCAAGACCAGTAAATACCGATAAAAATTAGCACCTTTTTCGGAGACCTTATCATCCACCTGTTAATTGAGACCGTGCACCTATAAATATGTTGAATAATCTCTTCTTTCCAGCACAACTACTGAGGAAATGTATTAATTTAAATCACCCTGAAACGCGTCTAGTTATAGTGCAGAAGATGCACTGCTGTTCTTTGGAGTCCTTTCCAATGCAAGTCATTGGTCGGTGCCGTTTCACAACTTCCCAGCCTTCACCTGTCCAGCTACTCACCTCCTGTTCCTGTTGCTGCTGTTGACGTCGGACGCCATCCACATGAGGTTCCTGAATCTGTGGGCTCACAAGTATCCATGGCGTACATCGTGCGGCATACATCAGGTCCTAAGCATTTCGGAGCAGCCGCATCAGCGCCTGCCAGCGCTCCACTGCCAGCCTGCGTCTACCTCTTGACGTGTTTTGTGCTATTGTTGCATAAGGATGAAAAAAATGAAGTCTGTTTTTAAAGGGGTTATCCAGGAAAAAACTTTTTTTTACATATCAACTGGCTCCAGAAAGTTACAAACAGATTTGTAAATTACTTCTATTAAAAAATCTTAATCCTTTCAGTACTTATGAGCTTCTGAAGTTAAGGTTGTTCTTTTCTGTCTAAGTAATCTCTAATGACAAGTGTCTCGGGAACCGCCCAGTTTAGAAGCAAATTCCCATAGCAAACCTCTTCTAAACTGGGCGGTTCCTGAGACACGTGTCATCAGAGAGCACTTAGACAGTAAAGAACAACCTAAACTTCAGAAGCTCATAAGTACTGAAAGGATTAAGATTTTTTAATAGAAGTAATTTACAAATCTGTTTAACTTTCTGGAGCCAGTTGATATGTAAAAAAAAGTTTTTTTCCTGGAATACCCCTTTAACTCTCGACTACTATGCGGAAGCTATAACTGGTACTATATGAATACTTGGCCGCCGCAATTCTATGCACAGTAGCTGAACAATATGATGGAGGTGGATGGAGTATGTGATGGTTATGATCAGGAGGGGCACCAATTCCATCTGTTATCTCAACGCCCCTCCACTAGGCACACAACTGGACAAAAGTGCCCCCGTCTTCTTCTTCCTTGGTATACAAACATCGGGGGGCTCCTCTGGGTAAATTTAGCCTCTTGTGCTGGTAACACGAGATCAGTGTCCTGGTTAGGAGCTGTCTGCCCAGCTCCACACTGGTAATTATATTGTTCCAGAGACATGTAATGGTTTCCAGAGACGACGCTGGACATCTATCCTCACCACCCAGGACTGCTCACACGTCTCCAGTAGAGATGAGCGAACTTACAGTAAATTCGATTCGTCACGAGCTTCTCGGCTCGGCAGTTGATGACTTATCCTGCGTAAATTAGTTCAGCTTTCCGGTGCTCCGGTGGGCTGGAAAAGGTGGATACAGTCCTAGGAGACTCTTTCCTAGGACTGTATCCACCTTTTCCAGCCCACCGGAGCACCGGAAAGCTGAACTCATTTATGCAGGATAAGTCATCAACTGCCGAGCCGAGAAGTTTGCGACGAATCGATAATGCCTCCCTACAAATACTGCTCCTATACAGTGGTCAGTCAAAATACGATGGTAATCCGTTCCATATGGACCATCGTTTGTTGAAACCATCGTATGTTGAGGGAGCCGTGCAATGTAAAGTATAGGACAGTGGTCTACAACCTGCGGACCTCCAGATGTTGCAAGACTACAACACCCAGCATGCCCGGACAGCCGTTGGCTGTCCGGGCATGCTGGGAGTTGTAGTTTTGCAACATCTGGAGGTCCTCAGGTTGAAGACCACTGGTATTGGAGATTATACTCACGCGTTCCCACCACTCCGGACCGTCACCGCTCGTCACCGCTACCCTTGATGTCGCCGTCCATCGCTGTCGCCGCGTCCCTGTGGTGTCCCCGACGCTCCGGCAAGGCCTCTGCTTCCCCGGCATCCTCGCTCTCCGTCGCCGCCATCACGTCGCTACACACGCTGCTCCTATTGGATGACAGAACGGCGTGCGCAGCGACGTGATGACGACGATGGAGAGCGCCGACGATGCAGGGGATTCCGAAGAGGACGCGTCGGAGCCCCGAGGACAGGTAAGTGATCGTCAGCAAAGGGCACGGGGCACTGTAAACGGCTATCCGGTGGCAGCTGAAGTAGTCTGCGCTGCCGGATAGCCGTTTATGCGATGGCCCCGATATACAAAAGCATCGTATGTTGATGCCCCCTTCAACATGCGATGGACTCTGAGAGTGATCGTATGTTGAAATTATCGTATGTCGGGGCCATCGTAGGTCGGGGGGGGGGGGTCACTGTACATGCATATGCCGTATTGGTATTGGATATGAACACTTTTGTACTTTGTTCCAGGAGCTAAATCTCTGATGGATAAGTTATATGGAGTTGGTATAAGGAATGTGTGTCTTCATGACACTCTAAGCAGACGAGAACAACATCAATGTGTATAGGATCCTATGTCATTCCTTAAAGGGGTACTCCGCCCCTGAACATCTTATCCCCTATCCAAAGGATAGGGGATAAGATGTCAGATCGCCGCGGTGCCGCTGCTGGGGAGCCCCGGGATCCCCGCTGCGGCACTGCGCTATCATTACAGCACAGAGCGACTGGCGATACAGGGGACAGAGCGTCTGGCGATACAGGGGACGGAGCCGCATGACATCATGGCTCCGCCCCTCGTGGAATCCCGGCCCGTCCCCTTAATGCAAGTCTATGGCAGGGGTCGTGAAGACCGCCGCGCCCCCTCCCATAGACTTGTATTGAAAGGGGCGGGCTGTGACGTCACGAGGGGTGGAGCCGTGACATAACGATGCTCCGGCCCCTGTATTGCTCGTCATTACGTGCAGAGCGAACTCGCTCTGTGCTGTAATGATAGCGCAGTGCCGCAGCGGCGATCCCCGGGGCTCCCCAGCAGCGGCACCGCGGCGATCTGACATCTTATCCCCTATCCTTTGGATAGGGGGATAAGATGTCTAGGGGCGGAGTACCCCTTTAAGCAGAAGAATTCCATTCACCAGAGATCAGACATCACTCCCTGGGCTCCACCTATGAAGGAAATGGGTGTAATGCCTCCTCAGGTTGGGAACGGGCAGGGAGGAGTATAGCAGGACAAATGCCACCAAGCAGGGACTTCCTGAGAGGAAACCGTACACAGTCCCAACACGGTAGAACAATTCTGCTTTATGGGCGAGGAACGACACTTCCTGATAGTACAAGTAAATATACCCATGTAACCTTAGATCTCCTTGTTCCAGCAACAAATTGCCTCATAATACTGATAATATGGGGGGGAGATCTATCAAAACCTGTGCAGAGGAAGAGTGGTGCAGTTGCCCATAGCAACCAATCAGATTGCTTCTTTCATTTTCCACAGGCCTCTAAAGAGGCCTGTGGAAAATGAAAGAAGCAATCTGATTGGTTGCTATGGGCAACTGCACCACTTTTCCTCTGCACAGGTTTTGATAAATCTCCCCCATGGAGGGCAAAATCAGCCCCTGGAGTGGTGAGGATGGACCTGACACCTACCTGAGATGTCATTTAGTAAGGTGACAGGAACAATTCATGCAACTTCCAATAAACTAACACGACTTTATGGTCTCTAGTCCACTGAAATGTCAGAATTTTTAGCAGAGGAATATCATGTAAACTTCGGGTGAACTTGCGCGGAGAAGGGGTTAAATAGTATATATGTATATGACTGATGCTTTAGTACCCCCCCCCCCCCCCCCCCTTCTTCTCCTCATTGCTCTTTCATCATCTTCTACTGTTTACACAAGGGTCCTCTCTGGAGAAATAAGGGCTCAGCAAGGATCAGACGGCTCCAGAAATCTGTACTGGGGTCAGAGGTCAATTCGTTCTTAAATTGCTTAAAAAGTTGTTTCCTAAATGGATTTTTACATGGGTTATCAGCTGAATGTTGATAGGAACGTCCTTCATGTAGGACTTAAAGGGGTGCTCAGGTGAAAACCTTTTTTCTTTTAAATCAACTGGTGGCAGAAAGTTAAACATATTTGTAAATTGCTTCCATTAAAAAATCTTAATCCTTCCTGTACTTATTAGCTGCTGAATACTACAGAGGAAATTATTTTCTTTTTTGGAATGCTCTCTGATGACATCACGAGCACAGTTCTCTCTGCTGACGTTATTATAATAATAACACTTTATTTATTGTTGTCCTTAGTGGGATTTGAACCCAAGGCCCCAGCACTGCAAGGCAGCAGTGCTAACCGCTGAGCCACCATGCTGCACTTAGCATATGTCTGCTATGCACGGTTGCTAAAATGGACAGAGATGTTAGCAGAGAGCACTGTGCTCGTGATGTCATCAGTGTTCCAAAAAGAAAGGAATTTCCTCTGTAGCATTCAGCAGCTAATAAGTACTGGAAGGATTAATATTTTTTAATAGAAGTAATTTACAAATATGTTTAACTTTCTGCCACCAGTTGATTTAAAAAAAAAAAAGGTTTTCACCGGAGTACCCCTTTAAAATTGTGCGAAAGGCTTCTTAAAGAAACACTTTGGAAAATGTTTAGAAGTTCTTGTGTATGTCTTGTGCTTAGTTCATTGAAATAATCCCAGTAATTATCCTGGCTTTGTAGAGAGGGAGGGGTGGAGTTTGATCACTGCACCTGGTCATCTAATCAGGCTGCTGGTGCTGGAGGTCATCCAGGTGAACTGATTGGACGCATATATTGAGATCAATTTGCACCATATGCAGTTTGGATGCATTTACTTATTCAAAGTGAGTTTATTTAGAGAAATATTGTCATGAGAAGAAAGTGGTTTGTCCTCTGTTGAGGTGTTAAAGGGGTACTCCACCCCTAGACATCTTATCCCCTATCCAAAGGATAGGGGATAAGATGTCAGATCGCCGGGGTCCCACTGCTGGGGACCCCAGGGATCGCTGTTGCAGCACCCCGCCATCATTACTGCACAGAGCGAGATCGCTCTGCACGTAATGACGGGCAATACATGGCTCTGCCCCTCGTGACGTCACGACCCGCCCCCGTCAATACAAGTCTATGGGAGGGGGCGTGGCGGTCATCACACCCCCTGCCATGGACTTGCATTAAGGGGACGGGCCGTGATGTCATGAGGGGCGGAGCCATGATGTCACGCTGCTCCGGCCCCTGTAACGCCCGTCATTACGCACAGAGTGAACTCGCTCTGTGCAGTAATGATAGCGGGGTGCCGCAGCAGCGATCCCGGGGGTCCCCAGCAGCGGGACCGCGCCGATCTAACATCTTATCCCCCAGCCTTTGGATAGGGCATAAGATGCCAGGGGCGGAGTACTCCTTTAAAGTCTTCAGGTTCTGTTCACATGTTGAATTTAATTAAGTTTTTGCACATTTTTACAGCATTTTGGATGTTTATGATTTTCCAAACTAGCAGTATAAATGACAGCGATTTGCACAAATGCTGTTACAAAGCACAACTATTGCTGTGATTTTGGGAGAACAGAAAGAAACACAGCAAGAAAATCTATGTGTAAACACAGCTTGTGGGGAAGCGTATAACTGCAATATATCCTGATTTCATAGAGATAGCAGTATACAAATAGAGCTCGAGGAGTGGTGTATAACTTATATATATATATATATATATATATATATATATATATATACGCACACACATTACTATACATACTGCTGCTGCTATCTCTATGAGATCAGGATGTGGTGGCCCAGTACAGTAGTTATTCCCCTGTGCCCTTGCGGCCCTGTCAGGCAGCCTCCCTGCAGTGTCCCCTGGGCCCCCGACACCTTTCCCCTTATGTATATATATTTTCTGCCATGTGTTATACTGTAAAATGTATATAAGAGTGTTATTGCTTTAAGAAATGTTAACATGTGATCACCAGTTGTCATGTGAGTTGTCATGTGAGTGTAACCCAGTGAGATATCAGTGACCATGTGACCTAAGGGTGACCTATGGGACTCCACCAGAGTTTCCCCTTTATAAGCCCTGGGAGGAGTCTCTTCTTTCTCTTTGAGCTCACCTCTGAGTCTTTGCTGAGGTGCAGTGCAGTCAAGTCCTAGAGTGTGTCTGGAGTCCCTAGGAGGCCTCAAGTCCGTCCTGCAGCCACAAGCTACAAGTCTACAAGTAAGCTACAATAACAGCTTAGTCAGTCTCAAGTCAAGTCAAGTCAGTCACTGTCATCTATTGTCAAGTCCAAGTGGCCTGCACTAAAATTGTCCAAACCTTCTGCAAGTCCAAGCAAGCCCTAAGGTCTCTGAAGTCACTGGTCACCTCGGTGGGCCTGGCTGAACTGTATAGACTGTTCCATCTGTCACTCATTAAAGCTACCGTGGTCCGTAACTTGGCGTTGGAGTCATTATTGTCCCTGTGCCTAGCCCAGGATCCAGCTGTCAGCACCAGCGGGGTTAATAGGTGCCGACAAGTTGTTGTTTGCTAGGTTACGCCCTGCTGCCTGAGTGGCTGGCTACTGATTGACCACATGTGCATCTCCCTATATAACCAGGCTTCAGTCACTGGGAAGATGCCTGTGTGTTACGCCGAGCGCTCCGGGTCCCTGCTCCTCTCCGGAGCGCTCGCGGCGTTCACCTCCGTGAAGCGCCCCGGTCAGACCCGCTGACCGGGAGCGCTGCACTACTGTCTCCGGCGGGGATGCGACCCGTGCAGCGGGACGTGCCCGCCCGCGGCTCGCATCCCAGTCTCCTCACCTGCCCCGTCCTCCGTCCACTCGCCGGCTCTCTGAGATTTAAAGGGCCAGTGCGCCTGGCCCAATCAGTACCTGCACCTGTGTCCAGGCTTATTTAAACCCACTTCCCCTTCCTGTCCTGGTCGGATCTTGCCTTGTGCTAGTGAAAGCGTTTTGTGTATGTTCCTAGCCTGTGTTCCAGACCTTCTGCTGTTGCCCCTGACTACGACCCTTACTGCCTGCCCTGACCTTCTGCTACGTCCGACCTTGCACTTGCCTTGTCCTTCTGTACCACGCCAGTCTCAGCAGTCAGTGAGGTTGAGCCGCTACCGGTGGACACGACCTAGTTGCTACCGCCGCAGCAAGACCATCCCGCTTTGCGGCGGGCTCTGGCGAATACCAGTAGCTACTTAGAACTGGTTCACCGGTACGGTCCACGCCAATCCCTCACTGACTCAGAGGATCCACCACCAGCCTGCCGAATCCTGACAGTAGAGTCGGCCATGGATCCCGCTGAGGTGCCGCTGCCAAGTCTCGCTGACCTATGCACGGTGGTCGCCCAGCAATCCCAACAGATCGCCCAACAAGGACAGCAGCTGTCGCAGTTGACCGACATGCGTTTTTCTGAAAGACACCAGGAGCTCCGCCAGGAAAAGGACCTTGATCTCTGGGCACCTCTCTCCCAGAATCCTTTGCAATCTACCCCTGTGCCTCCCGCAGAGGAGGCTATGCAAGTGGATCGTCTCGCCTGACCCATGAAGAGAGGTCTCATCGCAGAGATGAAAATTTATGCCTGTACTGCGCTAGTACCGGACATTTCCTAGTGGACTGCCCTATTTGTCCTCCACGTCTGGGAAACGTACGCACGCACCCTGTTCACGTGGGTGTGGCGTCACTTGGTGTAAATTCTGCCTCTCCACGTCTGACTGTACCTGTGCGGATTTCTCCTTCCGCCAACTTCTCCTTCTCAGCAGTGGCATTCTTGGTTCTGCAGGAAACTTTATTTTGGCCTCTTTCGTTAATAGGTTCAGCATCCCAGTAACCCGTCTCGTCAAACCGCTCTCTATCTCTTCAGATAACGGAGAAAAATTGGACTGCACTGTGCGCTACCGCACTTAACCCCTGCCCATGAGCATTGGACTTCACCATGAAAAAATAGAATTTTTCATTCTGCCTAACTGCACCTCTGAAGTTCTTCTCGGCCTGCGGTGGCTCCAACGTTATGCTCCCACCCTCAACTGGACCACCGGGGAGATCAAAAATTGAGGTCCTTCTTGTCACAAACGATGCCTCACATCTGCTCCCAGTTGTCTAACCCCTGAGGTTCCACCTTTACCGGGCCCTCCCAAGGCTTACCAGGGCTTTTCTGATCTTTTCTGCAAAAAGCAAGCAGAGATCTTACCTCCTCATAGTCTCCTTCCTGGTGCCACTCTGCCCCGTGGCAAGCTTCACCCTCTGCCCCCCCTCCCCATTCCCACTTCTTCTGGAGTTCCTGCTGTAGATGAAGTAAGGCTGGGTCCACACTACGTTTTGTCCCATACGGGAGCGCATACGGCAGGGGGGAGCTAAAATCTCGCGCTCCCGTATGTGACCGTATGCGCTCCCGTATGTCATTCATTTCAATGAGCCGGCCGGAGTGAAACGTTCGGTCCGGTCGGCTCATTTTTGTGCCGTATGCGCTTTTACAACCGGACCTAAAACCGTGGTTGACCACAGTTTTAGGTCCGGTTGTAAAAGCGCATACGGCGCAAAAATGAGCCGACCGGACCGAACGTTTCACTCCGGTCGGCTCATTGAAGTGAATGGCATACAGGAGCGCATACGGTCACATATGGGAGCGCAAGCTTTTAGCTCCCCCCTGCCGTATGCGCTCCCGTATGGGACAAAACGTAGTGTGGACCCAGCCTAACCCAGGACTTCTCCGTTATCTGGAAGGAGACTCAAGAGGGACAAGCAGATAAAAAGAGGGGGAGACCTAAGGGGGGGGGGGACTGTTACGCCGAGCGCTCCGGGTCCCTGCTCCTCCCCGGAGCGCTCGCGGCGTTCACCTCCGTGTAGCGCCCCGGTCAGACCCGCTGAGCGGGAGCGCTGCACTACTGTCTCCGGCGGGGATGCAACTGGCGTAGCAGGACGCGCCCGCCCGCGGCTCGCATCCCAGTCTCCTCACCTGCCCCGTCCTCCGTCCGCTCAGTCCCGGCTCGCGGCCCCGCTCCCTAGGGCGCGCGAGCGTCTGCTCTCTGAGATTTAAAGGGCCAGTACGCCATTGATTGGCGCCTGGCCCAATCAGTACCTGCACCTGTGTCCAGGCTTATTTAAACCCACTTTCCCTTCCTGTCCTGGCCGGATCTTGTTGCCTTGTGCCAGTGAAAGCGTTTTGTGTATGTTCCTAGCCTGTGTTCCAGACCTTCTGCTGTTGCCCCTGACTACGACCCTTGCTGCCTGCCCTGACCTTCTGCTATGTCCGACCTTGCTCTTGCCTTGTCCTTCTGTACCACGCCAGTCTCTGCAGTTAGTGAGGTTGAGCCGCTACCGGTGGACAGGACCTGGTTGCTACCGCCGCAGCAAGACCATCCTGCTTTGTGGCAGGCTCTGGCGAATACCAGTAGCAACTTAGAACCGATCCACCGGTACAGTCCACGCCAATCCCTCACTGACACAGAGAATCCACCAGCAGCCTGCCGAATCCTGACACTGTGAAAGCGGTTTATTTCTGAGTAGCTAGCAATCCCTTATATCCTTTGTACACCCGGCAACTTGACTTCTGGCTTCATATCTGACTTTGGTTTTGCGATTTGGCACTTCTTCCCACTCCTGGCTTGACACGGTTTGACTGACATCGACTTTATGCGTGTATGTTTAGTTTGTCTTTGTTAGTTGCTTGCATCCCTGTTGCTCCTGACTACAGACAGGATTGTATTTTATTGTGTTGACATTTGACTCCCCTGACTTATTTAGGAAGGGACTGTCGACCAGTTTCCGGCCTATCGTTTAGGATAGGCGGACAAGTAGGCAGGGACAGGGGCGCGGGTGAGCTAGCGAGCACTCCTTCCCTGCCCATACGTGACATTTTCACAGGCCCAAACTACTACCTGCATCTGCTATAATGGAAGCAATGACTGCTTTAGTAGAGCAAATGCAGGGATTAACCCATTTAGTACATTCTCTTGCTGAAAGGGTTCAGGCTCAGGAGACAGCTAATGGTCAGTCAGTGGTCTGTCCTCCAGCTGTTTCAAGTGACCCTAAAATTAATCTTCCTGACCGTTTTTCAGGTGACCAAAAGAAATTTGTTGTTTTCAGAGAGAGTTGTAAGCTATATTTTCGCATAAGACCACAGTCTACTAGCACAAAGGACCAGAGAAGTAGGACTTATATTGTCTTTGTTGCAAGGAGACCCTCAAGAGTGGGCTTTCTCCTTACCTACCTCAGCTCCTGAATTGAGTTCAGTGGACGCTTTCTTTTCTGCTTTGGGCCTTCTTTATGATGAGCCAGACCGTGCAGCCTTTGCAGAATTGCAGCTACTCAATCTTAAGCAGGGAAAGAGAACAGCAGAGGAGTACTGTGCGAATTTTCGGAAGTGGTGCACGGCTTCGGGTTGGAATGATCCAGCCCTTAGGTGTCAGTTCAGACTAGGATTATCTGACGCTATTAAGGATGTTTAAGTAAGTTATCCAGCACCTGACTCATTAGAACAAGCCATGACATTAGCTATACGACTTGACAGACGTATGAAAGAAAGAGATCGAGAGCGGACTTTTAATTCTGTTCCTCACTCTCCTTCCTCCATGTTTCCTTCTTTTCCTGTCCCTCATGTCCCTGCCGAGGAACCTATGCAGATAGGGAAATTTTCCCCTCAGCAGAGGAAATCCATTTGGAAGAAAAGCACGTTTCTTTTGTGGAGACGAAGGACATCGGTTCCAGAATTGCTTCAAACGTCAGCAGCCGGGAAAACGCCATCGCCTAAATGACAATCAGGGAGGTAATTTGGACGCACAGGTATCTCCGAAATCATCTTCAAAAATGTTGTTACCAGTGCAAATATGTTTTCAAAAGAGAAAAATATTTGGTAACGCTTTTCTTGATTCTGGTTCCACTGCTAATTTTGTGGATCTAAAATGTATTAAGTCTTTAAATTTACCTTTGAAACGGTTGGAGAACCCGATTCCCATTTCTGGAGTGGATTATACACCCTTGTCAGGGGGTTGTGTCAGTTTTTCTACTCCCGAGGTGGGATTATTGGTCGGTTCTATGCATTTTGAAGAAATCACCTTTTTTGTTCTTAAAAATTTGTCTGTAAATGTGATTTTGGGTTTACCCTGGTTAAGAAATCATAACCCTGTTTTTGATTGGACCTCAGGGGAACTTATCAAGTGGGGATCTGAGTGTTCTAACAAATGCATTACCTCCTCTGCTTTGCCCCCACACCGAGATTATGTCTGTGCTATTGTACTTTTACCTGATGCCTTGTCTCGAAGTTTCAGCACTTCTCAGCCTATAGACTCTAATCCTGAGACTATTCTTCCAGAAAGTGGGGTTATCTCTGCAGTATCTGCCGATTTAACATCTGAAATTTTGAGTAATCAAGGTTTGGTTCCTCCAGAGACTCCTGGGGGCAAAATCTTTGTACCTAGTCAGTTTCACCTCCGTATAATCGAGGAATCTCATTGTTCTCCGTTGGCAGGTCATCCTGGTATCCATGGTACAAGGAGATTGCTTCAAAGGAGATTTTGGTGGTCAACCCTGAACAGGGATGTGAAAGCTTTTGTTTCTTCTTGCGATGTGTGTGCCCGAGCTAAGACTCCTCGGATTCGTCCTGCAGGGGAGCTGTGTCCATTATCTATTCCTAAGAGACCCTGGACTCATATTTCTATGGATTTTATGACAGATCTACCACCATCTGAGGGAAAAACTGTTTTATGGGTGGTGGTGGATAGGTTTAGCAAACAGTGTCATCTTATTCCTTTAAAAAATCTTCCTTCAGCCAAGATTCTTGCTGACTTATTTATAAGGCATGTTGTTAGGTACCATGGATTACCAGAAAATATTGTATCAGATCGAGGAGTACAATTTGTCTCAAAATTTTGGCAAGCTTTTTGTAAACAATTAGGTGTTCAGTTATCTTTTTCCTCCGCTTTTCATCCGCAATCTAACGGTCAAACTGAAAGGTTGAATCAAAGTGTAGAACAATACTTGAGATGTTATGTGGCAGACAGGCAGAATGAATGGGTGTCCTTTCTGTCTCTAGCTGAGTTTGCCCTGAATAATCAAGAACATTTTTCTACCGGTATGTCACCATTCTTTTGTTTTTATGGATTTAATCCAAGGGTTTCTTCCCGTACCAATACTGATAGTGATAACCCTGAGGTCAACACTACCATGAGTAAACTGTGCACAGGTTGGGCCCTGGTTCAGAAGAACCTGAGAAACGCCCAAGAACTACAAAAGAAATCGGCCGACAAGAGACGTACTTGCGGCATAAAATTTAAAGTTGGTGATAAAGTGTGGTTATCTACGAAAAATCTTCGTCTCAAGGTTCCGTCTAAGAAACTGGCATCTAGGTTCATTGGACCTTATGAGGTAATTGAAGTTATTAATCCTGTAAGTTACAGATTGAAATTACCAGCTTCTTTTATGATTCATAATGTGTTCCATTGTTCCTTGTTAAAACGTTATGTTTCTACTCAGTCTCCAGTACCGATTCCGCCTCCCCCGGTTGAGGTTGATGGAGAGCTTGAGTATGAGGTCGCTAAGATACTGGATAGTAGAAGGGTACAGAATTCTGTCCAGTACTTAGTTCATTGGAAAGGTTATGGTCTGGAGGAGAGATCATGGGTCCCGGCCTCGGTATACCTTCGGTATACCTTCGGGTGGTATTGAGTATAAACCATGCCCTGGCATCACGAATACAAGGGGTTAATGCTATCTGCCCCTAGGGTTTAATTCCATCTGCCCTGCATCACATTCTCTACCACAAGGATATATAGTAGTTATACACCTCCCCTCTAGCTCTCTCTGTATACCGTTGCTGCTATTTCTATGGTATCAGGATATATAGTATTTATACACCTCCCCTCCAGCTCTGTATATTGCTGCTATCTCTATAGGGATCAGGATATATATTAGTTGTACCCATCTCCTCCAGCTTTATCTGTATACTGCTGCTATCTCTGTGGGATCAGGATATATTGTAGTTATACATCTCCCCTGAGGCTGTGCTCACACATCTTTTATTATCCTTATTATTACCATTTTCATCCCTATATACAGACTGTGCTTCTCCTACTCTGCAGGATATAAGAGAGATTGATAAGCTGTAAATGATGAGAGTGTTCTGTGGCCATTCTCACATTACAACCTTCTCACTCCAGAATCAGTTCAAAACAGATTAGTGACAATGATACGTGATGTGCGCTATAGTCGAAGAAATTATTTTCACTCTTAAATATGTTTAAAAAGGAAAATGTGGATACCAGAAGCCTCTAGACTAATACCATAAATGGTACATGATGATTATAACATAATGTGGATGAAATGGAACTGTGCTTAAAGGGGTACTCTGGTGAAAACCTTTTTTCTTTTAAATCAACTGGTGGCAGAAAGTTAAACATAATTGTAAATTACTTCTATTAAAAAATCTTAATCCTTCCTGTACTTATTAGCTGCTGAATACTACAGAGGAAATTCTTTTCTTTTTGAAATGCTCTCTGATGACATCACAAGCACAGTTCTCTCTGCTGACGTAATTATAATAATAACGCTTTATTTATTGTTGTCCTTAGTGGGATTTGAACCCAAGTCCCCAGCACTGCAAGGCAGCAGTGCTAACCCCTGAGCCACCGTGCTGCCCTTAGCATACATCTGCTATGCATCTGCTATGCATCTGCTATGCATGGTTGCTAAAATGGACAGAAATGTCAGCAGAGAGCACTGTGCTCGTGATGTCATCAGTTTTCCAAAAAGAAAGGAATTTCCTCTGTAGCATTCAGCAGCTAATAAGTACTGGAAAGATTAAGATTTTTTTAATAGAAGTAATTTACAAATATGTTTAACTTTCTGCCACCAGTTGATTTAAAAGAAAAAAGCTTTTCACCGGAGTACCCCTTTAACTTTAATGATGGAAAAAGAGATTTATTATAAAAAAAATTATTGTACAGGATGAATAGAATTAATTTAAAAAAAACCTCCTTCCACCGGGCCCTTGTGGGGAGGTAATATAAATAATATAAAACAAAATAATCTCAAACAATGTACAACAAAATAATCTCAAACAGCCGCTATAAAGTTGGATCATCCGCTAATCCGATATCTCTACTGAGGAAAGGGTCGTTAATAAAGTACCCTGAAACGCGTCTAGAGGAGAGGAAAAATTGCCGCACGATTACCGCTATCCATTTACCGCATCCTCATATCCTGGACACCAATCCTTTAAAGGAGTAGTCCAGTGGTGAACAACTTATCCCCTATCCTAAGGATAGGGGATAAATTGCAGATCGCGGGGGGTCCGACCGCTGGGGCCCCCTGCGATCTCCTGTACGGAGCCCCGACAGCCCACGGGAAGGGGGCGTGTCGACCTCCGCACGAAGCGGCGGCCGACACGCCCCCTCAATACAACTCTATGGCAGAGCCGAAGAGCTGCATTCGGCAATCTCCGGCTCTGCCATAGAGATGTATTGAGGGGGCGTGTCAGCTGCCGCTTTGTGCGGGGGTCGACACCCGCTATCTGGCCGGAGAGCCTGGCCCCCGTACAGAGAGATCGCAGGGGGCCCCAGCG
Source organism: Hyla sarda (assembly GCF_029499605.1). NCBI lineage: Eukaryota > Metazoa > Chordata > Amphibia > Anura > Hylidae > Hyla > Hyla sarda. The sequence goes on from NC_079189.1 coordinate 11,717,615, forward strand.
GTCGGACCCCCTGCGATCTCAAACTTATCCCCTATCCTTAGGATAGGGGATAAGTTTTTCACCACTGGACTACCCCTTTAATGCTCCGTGAACTCCACAAATCCACTCTGCAAATCCAGTATTCCACCTTGCCGTATCCTACTCACCTGGCTGACGTCAAACGCCGAGAGACCCTCCACGAGGCTGCTTTCACCTCTGGAGCAGATCCATCTACCTCCAAGGCTGATTTTTCATCTCCAGAGCAGTCCATCTATCTCCGAGACTAGCGACTTCTCCTAGGCCTGTGGCATGCGGGCCCATCACTGCAGCGCATGCCAGCGCTGTATACAGCCTTTCCAGCAGACACCACCTGTCTCTCGGAAGTTGGATCATCCGCTAATCCGATATTTAGTAAACCGGCATAGTTAAATTCTCACTCCGTATCCGTATATAATATATAGTTCAAAACATGATCAAGGACATCTCATATATTTACCAGCTCCTGCAGATGGAAACAGTTCATGGTATATAGCCGTATGGCTGGACGTCCGAGAGACAGGTGGTGTCTGCTGGAAAGGCTGTATACAGCGCTGGCATGCGCTGCAGTGACGGTCCCGCATGCCACAGGCCTAGGAGAAGTCGCTAGTCTCGGAGATAGATGGACTGCTCTGGAGATGAAAAATCAGCCTTGGAGGTAGATGGATCTGCTCCAGAGGTGAAAGCAGCCTCGTGGAGGGTCTCTCGGTGTCTGACGTCAGCCAGGTGAGTAGGATACGGCAAGGTGGAATACTGGATTTGCAGAGTGGATTTGTGGAGTTCACGGAGCATTAAAGGGGTAGTCCAGTGGTGAAAAACTTATCCCCTATCCTAAGGATAGGGGATAAGTTTGAGATCGCAGGGGGTCCGACCGCTGGGGCCCCCTGCGATCTCTCTGTACGGGGGCCAGGCTCTCCGGCCAGATAGCGGGTGTCGACCCCCGCACAAAGCGGCGGCTGACACGCCCCCTCAATACATCTCTATGGCAGAGCCGGAGATTGCCGAATGCAGCTCTTCGGCTCTGCCATAGAGTTGTATTGAGGGGGCGTGTCGGCCGCCGCTTCGTGCGGAGGTCGACACGCCCCCTTCCCGCGGGCTGTCGGGGCTCCGTACAGGAGATCGCAGGGGGCCCCAGCGGTCGGACCCCCCGCGATCTGCAACTTATCCCCTATCCTTAGGATAGGGGATAAGTTGTTCACCACTGGACTACTCCTTTAAAGGAATGGTGTCCAGGATATGAGGATGCGGTAAATGGATAGCGGTAATCGTGTGGCAATTTTTCCTCTCCTCTAGACGCGTTTCAGGGTACTTTATTAACGACCCTTTCCTCAGTAGAGATATCGGATTAGCGGATGATCCAACTTTATAGCGGCTGTTTGAGATTATTTTGTTTTACATTGTTTGAGATTATTTTGTTGTACATTGTTTGAGATTATTTTGTTTTATATTATTTATATTACCTCCCCACAAGGGCCCGGTGGAAGGAGGTTTTTTTATTAATGCTATTCATCCTGTACAATCATTTTTTATAATAAATCTCTTTTTCCATCATTAAAGTGAAGCACAGTTCCATTTCATCCACATTATGTTATAATCATCATGTACCATTTATGGTATTAGTCTAGAGGCTTCTGGTATCCACATTTTTCTTCAAATATTCATTTATTATCTGTACTTTTTGGTGTAATTACACTCCATATAGCCTCGACTAATAATTTTTTGTCAGCTGCTCATTTTATTCTTTTTGATATGTTTAAAAAGGAACCTGTATCTACAGGAAATAACACTAGTGGGGGGGGGTCTGGGTTGCAGTCCTTCACGTCCTAATTGAACGGTGCTATTATGTATAGAAGTCCTTATGTAGCTGGTTAAAAGTTATAGTATACAGTGACCCCCCCCCCCCCTGACCTACGATGGCCCCGACATTCGATCATTTCAACATACGATGCTTTTGTATGTCGGGGCCATCGGATAAACGGCTATGCGGCAGCGCAGGCTGCTTCAGCTGCCACCGGATAGCCATTTACGGTGCTGCGGTGACGGTCACTCACCGTTCCTCGGGGCTTCGGCGCATCCTCTTCGGGATCCGCTGCATCGTCAGCACTCTCCATCGGCGTCATCACGTTGCTGCGCATGCCGTCCCGTCATCCAATAGGAGCGGCGTGCGTAGCGACGTGATGACGGCGACGGAGAGCGAGGATGTCGGGGAAGTAGAGGCCTTGCCGGAGCGTCGGGGACACCTCGGGGACGCGGCGACAGCGATGGAGGGCCACATCCAGGGAGCGGTGACGGTCCGGAGTGGCGGGGACACGTGAGTATAACCTCAATTCAGCCGTTGGCTGTCCGGGCATGCTGGGTGTTGCAGTTTTGCAACATCTGGAGGTCCACAGGTTGTAGACCACTGTCCTATACTTTGCATTGCACGGATCCCTTAACATACGATGGTTTCAAGAAACGATGGTCCATTTGGAACGGATTACCATCGTATGTTGAGGGACCACTGTATTTAGATGACATTGCCCTTTAAGGAGACTCATGAGAATTTGATGGGGGGCACTTATTACAATTCCGGCCTGGTTTTCTAATGCCCCTGATAGGTAAATCTCACACATTTGACGGGTTACAGCACTAGATTATTTTTATCGGCACCAGGCTGTCAGGTCTCTGTGGACGAGATCTGGAAATCATTAAGATCACCTCATCGAGGAATGTACCGAAGACTATACACTGCCTGTGACCGAGATACGGGAATGGGGGCCTCGAAGTCAAAATAAATAGTATGCAATGGGGGGGGGCAACACTAACTATAGTCGCTAAGGACCCCCCTCCTCCCCCCCCCCCCCCCCCCCCAGGTTCTGTATAGAGCCAGTGCTTGTCAGGAAGCCAAACTGGATACACCCAGCAGCCATAGTGAAGGAGACTGTCCAAGAACACACAGCCGGAATGGAGTGCACAGGAAGAGAGAGAGAGAAAGAGAGAGAGAGAGAGAGAGAATAAGAGCAGGCACTGAGAATTATTAGCCAGCATACAGGGCTAGAGAGGTGGGACTGTGCAGTGTGTACGTGTATATATATATATAGATATATATATATATATATATATATATATAAAATATACATACACACACAGAATAATAGCAGGTACTGATGATCATGCCTATTATCAGGGATAAGAAAAGTTGTACTGTGCGGTGTTCATATACACAGAATAAGAGCAGATACTGAAAATAACGCCCAGCATACAGCACTAGAAAAGTGGTACTGTGCAGTGTTCACATGTACGGAATAAGAGCCGATCCTAAGAAATACACTCATGACTAGGGGAGCGTAGAGTTCCGCTACCTGTGCACCCCAACCCTCTAGTCCTTTTACCAATTCCTTACCCACCTTTAAGAATCACTGACTCAAATTATGGTGCAAAGGCCACAGCGGACCCAAATTTTATTTAACAAAAACACCAAAATATAATAAACATATAAATATAAATAACAATACAATAAATAACAGTATAAACAGTATCTAGCCCAACACTCAGGGTTAACATATCCTCCAGACCAATGTACCCAACCTTCCCCATTCTGGAAGGGGACCTGAAGGCAGCTTCTCTTCCATACCTGGTCTCCTACTTTGCCCTTGGTTGACCAGCACCTGACCCCAGGGCACCACCTTCAGAGACCACCGGTCCCTTCCGCCAGGGACCCCTATGATTAGTTGGCAACTGACCCAGCTCCCCCCGGCCCCTCATGGCCAGGACCTCCACCATCCTTCCAGCATGCCTCCAAATCCCCTTCCAGCTCACGCCACAACGGCCGGAGGTGACCCCTTACACCCGGTCGCTCCACCACAATGCCACTGCTTTCTCCACCTCCTCTCTAATGGCCAGATTCCACAAGTTGATCCCCATGTCATTGAGATGCACCCCGTCCCTGCCAATAAAATCCAGCGCCAGCCCCTCCAAAGCAACATGTTGTACCACAAAACCCCCGTTCCTGGCCACAAACTTCCCAACACCTTTGTTAACCCGGGCCCTCCACTTGGCCTGCGCCACCATGTCCGATCAGACAATTAACAGGCCCGGGAACGAAGACCACAGCCACAGCAGGTCCAATTTAATGTCCCGCAGCAACACCCGGGATGAGCGAAGCGCTATGTCATTCCCCCCAGCGTGGATCATCAAGACATCCGGAGGGCGGTCCACTTCAACATAGGACTGAATAAAAGGGAGGAGTTCATACCAGAGAAGTCCCCCGCGCCCCAACCAACGCACTTGTGCCACCGCCCTATCAAAACTCAGCTGGCGCCCGTCCGGCCACACCAAGGCCCTCTCACCACCCCTATGCACGTAAGAGCGCCCCGCTATCCACACAAGGCAGGGACCCGCATCTGTTAGACAAAATCAACAAACAATCAACACATACATCCCACAGCAACATGAACACACCCCACAGCAAACACTCCCACCCATCACCATGCAAACAACCTACAACAGATGAGGACGAACATACAACAGGAACCGCTGCGACTCCCACCTCCCAACCTCCCAACCCCCAGCAGGATGCCTCCGTAGCAGCCCCTATCCGAAATGAATGCGAACAAAACTCCCCAGATGCGAGGACCAACACGCTCAGACACTTGCGGAAAACCTGCACAAACTGAAACTTAGACAAAAAGGACCCATCCTCATGTATCAACAATGGCCCAGCCCAATGGTCCGGCCGCCACACCATAAAATCCCGAAAACAAGACACTGGACACACATCCGAGCCAGGCAGCCCTGCCAAGCGCACCGTCACTCCCCTCCCCAACTGATCCGTCTTGGATCTCCGCACCACACATTCCAACCCGGATCCAACCAAAGACACATCCACCACCGACAAACTCCCCGCGTGAGCCCTGCTAGGGGACACCAGCTCGGAAAGGCAAAATGCCCCGGAAAAAGCAAACACAAAAGCCAAACGAAAAAGAGCCGACTCATAAACCGACGAACAAACCCCTTCAAGAACCCCCCCCCCCCCCCCAAGCGAGACAACACAGGGAGAGATACGGGTCACCGCGAATCCCTCCCCGCCGCCCCCCTTCTACATCCCCCCCAAGCAGCTTGCCGCACCAGGAAGGACTTCGTCCAATCCTGCAAACCCCTCAATTTAAACCAGAAGGCCAAAGCTGCCAAACGCCTATCCAGACCCGATGCTGACACTAGCGAACCATACATCCTGCTCACAAAGTAAAGCACCAGCACCTCCCGTTCCGCAGGGTCGGCCGGCTCGCCCACCCCAGCCACCACGGACTCCCACTCCGTCCAGCATCTGCTATATCCTACCCACGTAGCCTCCGTCACTGACCGGCGAAGCAACTCGAATGCCACAGTCAGACCACGCTCCAAAGCCACTCCAGGCAAGCCAAGCCGTCCGCCTTCGCCCCCCGGCGCCAACTCCCGAAAACGGTCCCACTGAAACCGAGAAAGAAAGCCAGCGATGTCATTTTGCACACCCGGCACATGCTTAGCTACAAAATGCGCATTGAGTTCCAAACCTTGGAGCACCAATTGGCGCAACAAGCGCACCACCAGCGGCGACCCCGCCGTCTGCGAATTCACCGCCTGCACGACCCCCAAGTTATCGCACCTAAAACAAACCCTGCGATTTCACAATCGTTCCCCCCAAACGACGACTGCCACCACGATCGGGAACAGCTCCAGAAGGGCCAAGTTCCTAACCAACCCCGCCGCCCCCCAGGCGTCCGGCCAGCTCCCCGCACACCATTGGCCCTGAAGATAAGTACCAAACCCCACACTCCCCGCCGCATCAGTAAAAAGTTCCAAGTCCCAGTTGGACACCACGTTCTCCAACATCATGGACCTCCCATTATAGCGTGCCAGGAAATCTCGACAGATCTCCAAGTCCGCCCGCACTTCCGCCGACAGGCACAAGAAATGGTGTGGCCGCCGTACCCTTGCCGTGGCACTAGCCAAGCGCCTGCAAAACACCCGCCCCATGGGCATGATGCAACAGGCAAACTTCAGGCGGCCCAAGAGAGATTGGACCTCACGCAGCTGTACTGCACCTGCACCCGCAAAGCCGCACCTACCGCCGCCCGCAGCTCCTCCAGCTTATCCTCAGGTAACCTACACTCCATTGCGCCCGAGTACACTACTATACCCAAAAACTTGAGCGCCGTGGTCGGGCCTTCCGTTTTATCCGGCGCCAAAGGCACCCCAAAACGCGCCGCCACGGACTCCATAGCCTGGAGCAGCACCCCACACAACACCGACCCAGGTGGACCCAGTAACAGGTAATCGTCCAGGTAATGTAGTACCAACGACACCTGCGTCTCGCCCTTCACCACCCACTCCAAAAACGTACTAAAAGATTCGAAAAACGAACATGAAATCGAACACCCCATGGGCAAACACATATCAACAAAGAAACTGCCCTCCCAAACACAACCCAACAAGTGAAAACTATCGGGGTGCACTGGCAACAGGCAAAAAGCCGACTCAATGTCAGTTTTCGCCATGAGCGCCCCCGACCCAAGCAATTAACCCAAGAAATTGCTGCATCAAAGGACGTATATGACATGGTGCACAGAGCCGGATCGATCCCGTCATTAACTGACGACCCCTCGGGATGTGAGAGGTGGTGGATCAGCCTAAACTTATTAGGCTCCTTCTTAGGAACCAAGCCCAACGGGGAGAGGCACAAACCCGGCAACGGCACGTCCCAAAAGGGGCCCGCCATTCGGTCTAAAGCCACCTCCTTGAGCAACTTGGATCACACCACCTCAGGGTGCGCTAATGCCGACGCCAAATTGCGCCCACCCCCACCTGACCCCTGCTGCACGCACGGGATCTGAAATCCATGCTCAAAACCCGCCGCCAGTAACTCCGCAGCCCTCCTATCTGGGTACCGCGTGAGGTATGGCAGCATCTCTGCCAACCTCACCGGCATCGCCCCTCTTCTGCTCAGCCTCCCCCGAACCCCTGCCTCACTTGAAGCAGCGAGACAAACTGTGCCCTCCCCCACAACTGGAGCACTCGTGCTTAAACTTGCACTCGCTCCCGAACTTGCACTGGCCCTCGTTAAACTGCCAGCAGCAGCCCTTGCCGGAACGCGACTGTCAACCCCCACCCGAACTACTCCCCCCATCCCGAAAGGACTGCTGGCCACCCCCTCCCCGAGGGCCGGACATAAGCCTCATCCACAAGCTAATGTCTTTATGGTCCCACCGAATAGACGGGCGGACCGCCTTCCGCTGACTAAACTGTTTGTCATACCTCAACCAGGCGGTACCCCGTACACCCTGTACGCCTCCCCAATCGAGTCCAAGTAGCAAAAAAGAGCCGAGCAATTAGACGGCTCCTTCTCGCCCACCACGCTGCCAAGATCGCGAAGGCCTGCAGCCAGTTCGAGAAAGTCTCCTCCAAATTAAAATTTTCCAGCGGAAGTAAGGAGAAAATCTCCACATACTCCCCTTTCCATATACTCTCCCACACCTCTGCTCTCAGTTAGACGGCTCCTTCTCGCCCACCACGCTGCCAAGATCGCGAAGGCCTGCAGCCAGTTCGAGAAAGTCTCCTCCAAATTAAAATTTTCCAGCGGAAGTAAGGAGAAAATCTCCACATACTCCCCTTTCCATATACTCTCCCACACCTCTGCTCTCAGATGGGCCCCCAGAGGCCCCTCAAAGCAGACATAAACCTCCCCTTTTGCCGCATCTGCCAAATGCACCCCATCCACCAACTTATCAGCCTCCAACCCGGCAGCGTCCGGGGACACCTGTCCCGTCGGTGCCACACCAGCACCTCCCGCGGGGGCCGCCTGCCCCGCAATCGCCACCCCAGTCCCCCCAGCAGGGGCCGCTGCCCCACTCACCCCTCCCTCAATCTTTGAGCCCCCTGACACCGCCGTCGCCCCCCAAACTGCCGCTGGCGACCCCTCCGCCCCACTGCGCCCTAGCAGCAAGCTATGCACTTCACGCAACAAAGCATAAAACCCCCCCAACCCCCCCCCCCCCCGGACTCCGCGCCACACACCCACCTGACCTCGCTGGGGTAGCGCAGCCAGCGGTCGTCACTCCATGCTCTCCTAGATGTCCGCTCACCGCCAGCACTTCTTGTCGCACCTCCGCAGGGCCCTGGGGCCGACCGCCCCGGGCCGCAGCCCCACCGGAACCGGCAGATGTGGCCATCGACGACCTGGCAGGGGACCCCCGGAGCGGGACTACAGGCACCGACCCAGCAGACACCTCAGGGGCAGGGGACACGCCCCCGTCTTTCGAAAGTTCACCATCTTCCCCTTCTGATGATGAAGGGGCCGGAATCCCATCCGTCCTCCCCTGGCCTGGCACTTGCGATGTACTGTGCCCCCCCCCCCGACTCCTGGGGGCCACGTCAGCCACAGTAGCAGCAGAGAGGCCTCGCTGCCTGCCTGACGCAGCACTCCCCACACGGCCCTCCGACTTGGCTGGTTCAGAGGCGGAGCCCCTAGGGCGATCCCCTTGGTCTCCTCTGCTGTCCCCCACCGACAGGCCCAGGGCCCCCAGCTCAGCCCCTGACTGGCGACCCCCCGGCCGTTCATCAGCAGCCCTCCCGACAGCCCGGCGTGGAGGCCCCGCCCCCCGCCGGTCCGCGCCAGCGCCGGAGGTCGCATCATGCACATCACGGCGGGACTGGGCAGAGGACAAGGCAACACTTCTCCCCTTCACGGAGGCAGTGCGCCGGCTCCGTCGAGACGTCCCCCTGGCCACACCACTCCCCGCCGACACAACAGAGCTGGTAGTGGTTCCCCGGCCAGGGGAGTCCCGATGCCGCTACTCACATGGGACTGCTTCCAGACTAAATCTGGACGGCGCTAAAGAGCGGCGCGTGCTCGCCCGTTGCGGGCCAGGACTCGGCCCGGGAACAGCCACCGAGAACGACCCCGAGCCGGAGCCCGAAGCGACCCCCAACAGCTGCTCCTCAAGCCAGCCTGAGCCGCGCAGCAAGGCCGCAGCCCTCACCCTCCGCAGCAAGTCGTCCAGCTCAGCCATCAAGGTACCTCTCCACACGCTGTCTTCACGGCACTGAGCCTCTTCTCCTACTTCCTGCTAACTTGCCCGCGCTAGCTAGGCTCCTCCCCCTAACCTCCACTTAACCCTGCCCGCTCCCTATTCTGTCACCTTAACCCCTAACTCACCGCTGCCTACACCCCCTGTCATGCACCCCCTCCTCTCCCATGCTGTACGCTCCGGGGGTTCTCTGTATACAGGACATGAGCGGTGGTATTAGGCAGTGTCCATATACACAGAATAAGAGCAGATATTAAGGATTACATCCATTATAAAGGATAAGAGAAGTGGTACTGTGCAGTGTCCATATATACAGAATATGACCAGATACTAAGAATTACACCCAGCGTACAGGACAGGAGAAGTGGCACTGCACAGTGTGTATATATATATATATATATATATATATATATATATATATATACAGAATAAGAGCAGATACTGAGACTTACACCCAGCGTACAGGACAAGAGAAGTTGTACTGTGCAGTATCCATATACTGAGAAGTTTCCCCTCTATACAGGTTACTATTCGTGTGTTCTGGTGGTGATGCAGTGGAGCTGGCGTTGTATCGGAGGCTGGTTTGCGGGGCCTCCTTTGTCTATGTTTAGGAAACCCCACATCAGCTACAAGTCATTTCTGAGGAGATTTTTGGCAGATTATGTAATTATTTCGTCCATGGCTACAGAGCCAGAAAACATGTAATGTAAATCCGAACAGCACGCTGCGTCCGGGTAGGAACAGTAGAATCAGGAGCAGCTATATTCACCTGGAGAGCAGGACTGACCATACCCCAAGCATATCCTATGGTTAAAATGAATTGTCTATGGTAGTGCCATACAAAGGTGTTTCCTGGGCTAGAACGATTGATAGAATACTCAGCATGGGCCTTTAATCGATGACCGGAGGGGTGCCAATATCCTGCACCTCCACCGATTAAAGGGGTACTCCGGTGAAAACCTTTTTTCTTTTAAATCAACTGGTGGCAGAAAGTTAAACATATTTGTAAATTACGTCTTTTAAAAAATCTTAATCCTTCCAGTACTTATTAGCTGCTGAATGCTACAGAGGAAATTCCTTTCTTTTTGGAACACTGATGACATCACGAGCACAGTGCTCTCTGCTGAAATCTCTGTCCATTTTAGCAACCATGCATAGCAGTTGTATGCTAAGGGCAACATGGGGGCTCAGTGGTTAGCACTGCTGCCTTGCAGTGCTGGGGACTTGGGTTCAAATCCCACTAAGAACAACAATAAATAAAGTGTTATTATTATTATAATAACGTCAGCAGAGAGCACTGTGCTCGTGATGTCATCAGAGAGCATTCCAAAAAAGAAAATAATTTCCTCTGTAGTATTCAGCAGCTAATAAGTACGGGAAGGATTAAGATTTTTTAATAGAAGTAATTTACAAATCTGTTTAACTTTCTGCCACCAGTTGATTTAAAACAAAAAAGGTTTTCACCGGAGTACCCCTTTAATTGTTGGGCACCTGAACTGCACAGTGAATGGGTTTGGAAACAGTGGGCTCCATTCACTTTGTGGTGGTGGTGTCGCCTAAGTGCAGCTCGGCTCCTGTTCAAGTGAATGAGAGCTGAGCTGCAGTAATCGGACCCAGCCACTACACAGTGAATGGAACCAACTGCTTCCAGCCTAATTTACTATGCAGTGTGGGCACAGAACAACTGCAGACACCTGGCACCACTACTGCTTATTCATTTTTGACCAAAAAAAAACCCTTTTAGTGGAATATTCTAGCACATTTAACCCCTTAAGGACGCAGCCCTTTTTCACCTTAAGGACTGAGCCCTTTTTCGCAATTCTGACCACCGTCGCTTTAAACATTAATAACTCTAAAACGCTTTTACCGAATATTCTAATTCTGAGATTGTTTTTTCGTGACATATTCTACTTTAATTTGGTGGTAAATTTTCGGCGTTACTTGCATCCTTTTTTGGTGAAAAATCCCAAAATGTCATGAAAATTTTGAAAATGTTGCATTTTTCTAACTTTGAAGCTCCCTGCTTGTAAGGAAAATGGATACTCCAAATAAATTTTATTTTTATTCACAAATACAATATGTCCACTTTATGTTGGCATCATAAAATGGACATATTTTAACTTTTTGAAAAAATTAGAGGGCTTCAAAGTAGAGCAGCAATTTTCAAAAATGTCATGAAAATTGCTAAATCTGAAGGGACAGCTGTTACAGAACTACAACTCCCAGCACGCCTTGGCAGTCTAGGTATGCTGAGAGTTGTAGTTTGGCAACATCTGGAGGGCTACCGTTTGGGCACCACTGTAACAGTGGTCTCCAAGCTGTGATCCTCCAGATATTGCAAAACTACAACTCCCAGCATGCCCAGACAGCCTTTGGGCATGCTGGGAGTTGTAGTTTGGCACCCACTAGAAGGGCAGCAGTAAAGATCACTTTACTGCCCCCTTCCTTCCCCCCCCCCCCCCACCATCGTTTCCCTACCTGTGCCGCTGATCTCCGCAATCTCCAGCGATGATTGGCGGTCCCCACGGATCTTCTCCTTCAGGTACCGGCCTCCATCTTCTCCCCCCGTTCTGCCCGACATCCAGGGGTGGGCAGAACGGGGGGTTGCCATGGAAACCCACTGTCCTGCGCTGCCGTTGGTCAGAATCAGTTCTGACCAATGGAAGGGAATAGGAGGAGATCGCAGCACTGCGACCTTGCTCCTATCCCTCAGGATGATCGGGGCTGTCACTGATCCGATCATCCCTATTTTCCGGGTGATTGGGTCACCAGAGACCCGATCAGCCCGGAATAGCAGAAAATCGCATGTCTGAATTGACATGCGATTTTCTACGATCGCCGATATGGGGGGAGTGGGGGGGGGGTCTCAGGACCCCCCTCGGCGATGTGACGGGATGCCTGCTGAATTCCGGCTAGCGGCAGGGACCGGAATTCCCACGGACGTATGCATACGCCCCACGTCCTTAAGGACTCGGGATGCAGGGCGTATGTATACGCCCGGCGTCCTGAAGAGGTTAAACGCTCTAAAGTAACTCCTGCACTACCATAGACAATGCATGGAGCGCTTGCCGACCCACGGTTCCATGCAGAAAGTACAGTCAGGGTCCTGTGCTGGAGATTGCGGTGATCCCCAAGGTCAGATCCTCCCCCGCCCAATTAGACACCTTTTAAGTGTTGGAATAACCCTTTACGTGAATGTAAAAAAATGTAATAATGGAAAAACATACTGCACAGGGGCGTAACTAGAATTCAATGGGCCACAGGACAGGATTTTGGACTTGGACCTAGACATGAATTGGGCTGATCCAGAACCCCTCAAACCCTTAGGAAATTTGTACACCCTTCACACCTGTTCAAGAGCCACTAGGGGCGGTAGCCATACCTATACCACAACCGTCACCAGCCCCCACCCCAGTGTCATCAATTACCGCAATCCTCCATCCAATAGACCCTCGGGGACTCAAACACCCTTTTGCACTTACTGTAACAAGTCAGGACATTGGAAAATGCAGTGCTGGGATTTAAACAGATTTCCCCTAAGGTCGCGGACCGGCCCTCAGGAAAACAGTCATCAGGTCCAATCCCTGAAGGACTCTCACTTTATGTCGCCTCCTGCCCCTATGTAAAAATTGTTGTAGAAGGTGTACCGTTGGAGACGTTGATAGATACAGGGTCGCAAGTGTCTACTATACCTGAAAGTGTTTTCTTTCAGCATTGGGATGCTAGTTTATTGTGTGAGCCTGAGGATGTTAACTTCCGAGTAGTTGCGGGTAATGGGTAACCAGTCCCCAGATACTGAGAGCCAACCATTCAGTTGGGAGAGCATGTACTTACCAGGCAGGGAGTGATTGTAACTAATGTGACAGATAAGGGGTCTGCTGAGTTTATCTTAGGGATGTTTTGCTGAAATATTAGATGCCTTGCATGCCCCTTTCCCATCTGTCCCCTTCAGGCCAGTGGGCTGCACAGCACCACTTGAAAGTCCTACAGGCGGAGCGGAAGTTTGTCAACAAGCAAGGTGAAATCTGCATCAGGTCGGTGACCTTACAACTCGGAGACCATCATCTGGTGTTGTGCACATCTGGTGCACATCTGGTGTTGTGGAACCTATGCAATTGGAAGATGATCCTCTTTTTCGAGCTGCGAGAAGCCCTGTCACTGTCACCAATGGAAAAGTCCTGGTGCGGTTAGTAAACCTGTCTGATTCTGCTACTGTCTTGCCCACATACACTCCTGTAGCCCAGCTGTACCTCCTAGAGTCGAAAGACATTGTGACAGGACGGCTGGTGCCCCAACAGCGTGCAACTCAAGTGGCCGAAGGAACCAGTGTGAGCCCTCCAGAGCCCTGGTGGGTGCAACTCCAGGTTGGAGAAGACACTACCCCAAGGGACCAAGTCAATGGAATCATGTTGCCAAGAGCTACCATGCGGCTCTCAGCAAGCACCCCACAGACTTCGGACAGACTTCAGTGATCCAGCACCATATCCTCACAGGTGACAGCCCACCTATCAAGGAAAGACACCGGCCGGTCGCGCCAGGCATGTATCAGACTGTCAAGAAGATGCTGGCCAACATGAAAGAGGCAGACGTGATCCAAGACAGTCAGAGCCCCTGGGCGGCGCCACTTGACCTAGTCAAGAAAAAGGATGAAACTGCTTCTTTATCCGCTTCTGTGTTGACTACAGGAAATTGTCAATGTCATATTGGCAAGTGCCCATGGCCGTGGAGGATCGGGAGAAGACCACCTTTGTGATGCCTATGGGACTGTTCGAGTTTAAAAGTATGCCGTTTGGGCTGTGCAACGCCCCTGCAATGTTCCAGCGTTTGATGGAAAGGTGCCTGGGCCATCTGAATTGTCCTATTGTACCTGGACGATGTCATTGTGTATTCCAATAGAAGAAGGTATCCAATACCGGAGAACAGATAAAATTCTTTGCTTTATTGAGGCATCTGCATAACGTACATACACTGGAGCATAGTCGCCTACGCGTTTCAGGCTCTGGGGCCCTTAATCATGGCATAAAGCATAGTAACAACACTGAACTAATATATATCCTAAAAGGAACTCACATGGTTGTTACAAGTGATACAAAGCTAAAAAATGCGGCATGGACTTTAACTGGTAGATATGTGAGAAATGTGTAAGTAAATACACTATGGTGGAACCAGCCGACATGTACATAAATAAACTTTTTTTATATAAATATGCTTTTCATGATAAACCCTTATCTATATCATGAATATTATATATTCTATTAATATGTCATAATAAGGTCTTGCCGCAGATTGCGGCCCTTGGATTCCCTAGTTTCTAGTAAAAACATCCAGAAGGATCTCCTCATATCCCCCTCACGTATGTATAGTATATATAAGTTCAGTGTTGTTACTATGTTTTATGCCATGATTAAGGGCCCCAGAGCCCGAAACGCGTATGCGACTACGCTCCAGTGTATGTACGTTATGCAGATGCCTCAATAAAACAAAGAATTTTATCAGTTCTCTGGTGCTAGATACCTTCTTCTATTGCTATTTCCAGTGTGGAGGGGCATGTCACCCCCCAGTCTAAGCACGGCAGCAGATACAGAGATTGGAGCGAAGCTATCAAGCATTATTGTGTATTCCAAGTCCTACCAGGAGCACCTCAGTCATCTGTCAGACGTCTTCCAAGTCCTGATCAAGCATGGGCTGAAATCAAGCCGTCAAAGTGTCATCTGCTTAAACCTCAGGTTCACTACTTGGGTCATGTTGACAGCGCCGAGGGAGTCCAGCCCAATCCTGAAAAGATGGAAGTTGTCAAGAACTGGCCTACCCCGCGCATGGTGAAAGATGTCAGGAGCTTCCTGGGATTTGCCGGCTACTACCGCTGCTTCATACCCCACTTTGCCCAGATTGCAGAACCTCTCACAACACTCTTACGGGGTAAGGCGAAGGAGAACTACAATGGAAGACTACCTATTGAATGGGCCAAAGAGCAAGAGACAGAATTCCGAGCTCATAGTAACATAGTTTATAAGGTTGAAAAAAGACCAGAGTCCATCAAGTTCAACCTATATCCCTAATGAGTCCCTACTGAGTTGATCCAGAGGAAGGTAAAAAAAAAAACTCATACTAGTGGTAAAAATTCCTTCCTGACTCCAAATATGGCATCAGAATAGATCACTGGATCAACATTCTGTCCTTATAAATCTAGTATACATAACCAGCAATGTTATTACTCTCCAAAAATACATCCAGCCCCTTTTGAATTCTTTTACAGAGTTCCCCATGATCACCTCCTCTGGCAGAGAGTTCCACAGTCTCACTGCTCTTACAGTAAAGAAACCCCGTCTGTGCTGGTGTAGAAACCTTCTTTCCTCTATACGTAGAGGATGCCCCCTTGTTATAGATACAGTCCTTGGTATAAATAGATCATGGGAGAGATCTCTGTAAGGTCCCCTGATATATTTATACATAGTTATTAGGTCGCCCCCAGGCCTTCTTTTTTCTAAACTAAATATCCCCAATTCTGCTAATCTTTCTGGGTACTGTAGTCCTCCCATTCCCCGTATTACCCTGGTTGCCCGTCCTTGAACCCTCTCCAGCTCCACTATATCTTTCTTGTACAATGGTGCCCAGTACTGTACACAGTATTCTATGTGTGGTCTGACTAGTGATTTGTACAGTGGTAGAATAATTCCTTGTCGTGGCCATCTATGCCCCTATTGATTCACCCCATTATTTTATTTACCTTGGCAGCAGCTGCCACACACTGGTCACTACAGCTAAATTTACTGTTAACTAAGACTCCTAAGTCCTTTTCCTTGCCAGCTGTCCCAAGTGTGCTCTCATTTTATACAAAATCCCAGCCTGGAGTATTCTTCCCCATGTGCATTACCTTACATTTATCAGTGTTGAACCTCATCTGCCTTTTCCCAGCCCAAACCTCCAACTTATCCAGATCCATTTGTACCAGTGCACTATCCTCTATTGTGTTTACTGCTTTACAGAGTTTAGTATCATCTGCAAAGATTGCTACTTTACTATTCAATCCCTCTACAAGGTCATTAATGAATATCTTAGACTGACCCCTGTGTTACCCCACTAGTAACAGTCCCCCAATCAGAATAAGTACCATTAATAACCACCCTCTGTTTCCATCACTGAGCCAGTTACTTAACCACCTGAACACATTCTCCCCCAGCACAATCCTTCTCATTTTATGCACCAATCTTTTATGTGGTACCGTATCAAATGCTTTGAAAAAAGCCAGATATACGACATCCAGCGATTGCCCCTGGTCCAGTCTGGAGCTTACCTCCTCATAAAAGCTAGGTTAGTCTGACAGGACCGATTCCTCATAAAGCCATGCTGATATGGGGTAATACATTTATTTTTATCAAGATACTCCAAAATAGCATCTCTTAGAAAACCCTCAAACTATTTACATACAATGAAGGTTAAAGTAATAGACCTATAATTTCCAGGGTCACCTTTTGACTACATTTTGGTATTGGTACTACATTTGCCATGTGCCAGTGCTGGGGAACAGTCCCTGTCACTGTAGAGTCCCTGAATATTAAAAATAGGGGTCTGTCTATTACATTACTTAATTCCTTTAGAACACGGGGGTGAATGCCATCTGGACCTGGTGATTTGTCTATTTAGTTTTTTTGTAGGCGGCACTGTACTTCTTCCTGGGTTAGACAGGTGACTTGTACAGGGGCATTTACCTTATCTCACTGTATTTCACCTGGCATTTCATTTTCCTCGGTGAATAGTGTGGAGAAGAATTTGTTTAATATATTTGCTTTTTCCTGATCCCAGTTTATAATTTCTTCTTTATCGTTTTTTAAAGGGCCAACACTTTCATTTTTAACCTTTTTGCTATTTATATAGTTAAAGAACATTTTTGGGTTAGTTTTACTCTCTTTCTGTCTCTATTTTTGCAACATTTATCTGTTTTCTACATATTATACATTTTTTCTTTCGGCGAAGGAGAACTACAATGGAAGACTACCTATTGAATGGGCCGAAGAGCAAGAGATAACATTCCGAGCTCTTAAACATCTGCTTACAGAACCCCCATCTTGGCATATCCAGACTATAGTCAGCCATTCCGGCTATATACTGATGCCAGTTTTGAAGGTCTGGGAGCAGTCCTGTCCCAAGTCCAAGAGGGGCAAGAGAGAGTGATTGCTTATGTCAGTCGTAACCTGCGAAGGGCAGAGAAGAAAGATGCAAATTACAGCTCATTCAAGTTGATCCTTCTTGTCCTGGTATGGGTCGTGACCGAAAAGTTCAAAGACTATTTGGCTGCCACGCCATTTACTGTCTACACGGATAATAACCCAATGGCCCACCTAAACACTGCCAAGTTGGGTGCCATCGAACAGCATTGGGCTTCAAGTTTAGCCAATTACAGTTTCACCATCAAGTACAATAGCGGCAAGTCGAATGCCAATGCCGATGTACTGTCTAGGATGACCCCGGTGAAGAACCCCCTGTCGAAGATGTGTGGGAAGACGTGGAGATGCCCCTATTTTACCAACGGTCGTAAACCAGAATGTTGTGACCGCCCTCATGGACAGTGAACCCAGGTCCGAAATGGTTAAAGAAGACCTATACACCTGGAAGACTCTTCAGGACAAAAGTCGATTCATGGGGGATCTGTTGGACTACCTTCTGACGAAAAAGGTACCAACCCATCTATGCTGGGCTCAGTGTGACCACGAGCTAAAACGTCTGTGGCGACAGTAGAAGCGACTGTTTGTGCACAAGGGACTGTTGTACCGAAATCCTTTGGACCCGGTCTCTGATGATCGACTTCCCCGAAGAGACGCGGCAATTGTCCACAACGCATACCCTGATCAGTCGGAACACTTTGGAGTCCACAGAACCAAAGCTACTGTCAGGTGAAGATTCTTTTGGATCAGAATGCGAAGCGACATTGAGAAATTGTTCAGTGAATGTTCAGTCTGTAACGTCACTAAGAATGTACAGAAGGACGCAAGAGCACCCCTCCATTCCATCCAGAGTGAAAGACCTAACCAGTTGGTCGTGCTAGACCATGTCAAGTTGTCTTCTACCCAGTCCGAGTACACTTATGCTCTCACCATGGTGGATCACTACTCTAAGGGGGTTGTCGTTGTACCTGTTAAAGACCTCACAGCCAAGACAGCGGCCCAGATGTTCTACTCCAATTGGGTGCAAACCCTTTGGTGTCCGGAGTCTGTCATGACGGACCGTGGAATGGCCTTCGAGGACCAACTCTGCCATGCCTGTAAGAAACTAGAGACTACTGCTTACCACCCCCAGGGGAACAGGCTCTGTGATCACATCAATCAAATCTTTAGCCACATGTTGCAAGAAACATCTGTGTCAAGACAAGAAGAGTGGTCCCGTCTGCTGCCCAAACTGTTGGAGATTTATAATAATACAGTCCATTGTTCTACAAAACAAACCCCTTGCTACTTGATGATGGGGGGGCGACATGGGCAGCTGCCTAAAGACCGAACATTTTGGGCTCCAAGCCCCGTTCAACAACTCTCCGCAAGCCTCCCTGGAGTGGGTCACTGACCACCAGAGGTGAATCCAGGAAGCCAAAGAAATTGTCAGCAAGAAGATGGGCGTGGATCAGCAGAGACAACAGGAGGATTATAATCATCATGCCTGCCAAACCGCTTCAATTGGCCAACAAAGTCTGGATGCAGAAGTTATCAAGGACCCACAAGTTAGACTCTATGTGGGAGACAGAACCATACACAGTTACGACCATACCCTATCTGGACTCTGATGTATACGAAGTACAGAAGCCTGGGTATGAGCCGCAAGTTGTTCAACGAAACCAGATCAAGTTGTGTCTGAAAGAAGATCTACCAGTACTCCCAGCGCCACCTCCTCCAGCTGTCAGACCTGTGAGACAGTATGTTTTAGGTGAGGGGATCCACCCATCTATGGATTTTCCCATGTTCTCTCCAAATCAGCCACAGTCTTCTGTGTCGCACCAACCCCAGGGCTGGTTCAGCCCACGCTAATCTCTATAACAGTACCAGCCTGGTCACCATTGGCTCCGGCCTATACGCCAGTCTCCAGAGTACCAGCTCTGTCTCCAGCTTCCCCAGTGCAGATGCCAGCAACTCTGGGTCCCGCCAGCCCTGGACCAGTACCCACTCTTGAATTCGTCGAGGAAGAATTAGCTGCAGCTTCAAAGGTTCCAAGAGCTCCAGAAGACGCAAGAGTAACAGATTCCCCCTAAGTGGTGTTGCATAGGTCCCAAAGGTTGACACAAGGACAAATTCCCTCAAGGTACAAAGATTAACTCACAATCTCATGTGAAAAGTTATGTACCACACATAGTTGGTCCATATAAAATCAAAATAGTCTACACTTATGTAAATATCTAAGTTAGGACTGTAACATTACTTGAGGTCTCAGTCCATACATATCAAGTATATATATATGTCTAACATTTTCTCCTGTCCACGTGTACAGGGTGCTCTACTGGCCAGAGGGGTCCCCTGCAAGATAAAATAAACACATATAAGGGCAGAGTACAAGTTGTAAAGTTAACACTGTTGTATTGCATAACGATGTATATTGAGTTCTGGGGAGAAGTGTTGCAATATCGAAGTTTCGTAGGGGTGCCTGTGTCCTTTACTCTTTTGTTGCGGTTGGGGGTTTTGTTGGAGAACTTTTGCTCTACTCCGTATGAGGTTTGTTTGTTTCGCTTGGCTTTCGCTTTGGCCTTTCTGAACTGGTAGGACTAGGGCTGGGGCCCTGTTTTTTCCCGACGTCCGGGTGGAGGAGGGTGTCTTGGAGTGTTTTTTGCGTCATTCCAAGACGGATCAGTTGGGTAGGGGAGTGGTGATACGTCTGGCGGCGTTGTCGGGGTCTGGGATGTGCCCGGTGGCTTGTTATGGGCAGTATTTGGAGGTCCGCCCAGCCGTGTCTGGCCCTCTTTTGGTTCATGGGGATGGTAGCCTCCTATCCCGTTTTCAGCTTACGGCGGTTTTCCGCAAGTGTTTGCGGGAGGCTGGCTTTAAGGCTGAGGACTACAGTTCTCATTCTTTTCGTATTGGGGCAGCGACTGAGGCTTCTTGGTGGGGGTTGGAGCCGGAGGTGATTAAGAGAATTGGGCGGTGGGAGTCTGATTGCTTTAAACTTTATGTGCGGCCGCATCTGCTGTGAGCTGCTTCTTGGTCTGTTTAAGTTCCGTGCTGGCATGTTCTTTTTCTCTTCTAGGATCCAGGAGGTGCTTGGTTTGGATTATCGGCCATTCATATGTTGTCAGAGGGGGAGTGAGGCCTTCCGTGCACCCGGACGGTTGGCAATTGGGATTCCCGAGGTCGGAGGTGGAGGTTCGTTGGCTGGGTCAAGGAGGTATGCGGTGGTCGGAGTTGCTGCCCTGTATTCATTACTATGTCAGGATGGACAGGGCCCCGGATGTCGTAGTCCTGCACCTGGGGGGGAATGACTTGGGGTTTCGTACGTCCAGGGAGTTATTGCGGGACGTCAAGCTGGACATGCTAAGGCTCTGGTCGGCTTTTCCAGGACTGATAATTGTATGGTCTGACATGGTGGCTCGGAGGCGTTGGAGGGGAGCCAAGTCGGTGGCGGGCCTGAATCGGGCCCGGGCGAAGGTCAACAAGGCTGCGGGGAGGTTTATGGCTCTAAATGGAGGGCTGGTGGTGCATCATGTGGAGCTAGATTTTGGGGATCCGGACTTCATGGACTCTGACTTGGTTCACCTCAACGTCTTTGGGATGGACTTATGGTTGCTGGATATTCAGGAGGCAGTGGAGTGTGCCCTGAGGGTGTGGAGGAATGTGGCCGAGTAAGGAGTCACTCGCCCTCATTGTGGATGGGGCAGGAGAAGTATTCGGAGGCATCAGATACGGTGGATCGGGAGTAAAAGTGGGGCGTGGAGGAGATACGCCCCGGTGGTGGTTCCTGGGGCCATGGGGATGTGGCCCAGGGAAGGATACGGGGATCCGAAGGTGGTGCTCCAGGGCCAGGTGCTGGTCGGCCGGGAGTAAGAGTAGGAAGCCCCAGTAATTCATGTTGGTGGAAACAAAGGAACGGTGCCTCTGGGTCTTCTCCTGTCAACGTTTGGTCAAGAAATTAGGGTTTATATTTATATATGTGTTGGTATTGTATGACGTTCATACAAAGTTATATTTATCACAATGTTTTAACTGTCAAACAAAGACGCTTTATTGGATAAAAGTAAGGTAGCATCAAAGGAATACAGTACTATAAAGAACACTGTAGTTAACAAATAAAGCCCCTTGGGGCTAAGACATACAATAACTAATAAACGAGGCTCGGAAAAGCTCATACATTAAAAACAAAAATTTCGATAGCAATTTCTATATATGAAATGTTACAGAAAGTATCAAAAGGGCAACACTCTCTCGACTTAGTATAGGGAGAAACAGTGCGACATGTCAGGACAGTAAGAAGAGGACAACCAGGGTTCCCATATCTCATTAAACCTCTACACCGAATCTGAACGTATAGCTGACAATTTCTCATTGAGCATTATCGTATTTACTCTGGCTAACACGGGAATTAGTGTGAGTGAAGGTTTTTTCCATTGAGAAGCTATGTAAATGCGAGTTGCAAGTAAGATATAAAGTGCAAACTTGAAAAACCTATATTTCATACGAGCGGGTCTATGACTCAGCTAGCAAAAAAGAGGAGTCCTTGGTACAGAGCATGGCATAATTTCCCTCAAGATGTCAAGTACCTGTCTCCACAGTTCCCCCACCACCGGGCAACTCCACCAAGTGTGGTGCATCGTACCTCGACTTCTACATCCCCTAAAGCACAGAGGCGAAACTGAGGGATATATGCTATGCAATCTGGTAGGTACCATGTACGTGCGATGCAATATTTTAATTGAAGTTTCTGCTAACGAGACCTGCCAACTACCCTTCCTTTGTGCTTCGCAACAAACTTGCCACTGAGGAAGGGATAGTTCAGTATAAAGGTCCGCCTCCCAGTCTAACATAAACCTCAGCTTACGATCTGTAGGTATAGGGGAGTTAAGGATGGAATATAGGAGAGATAACAATCCTGGCGAGCCAGGCCTATATAGGGAATATGCCTCAAGCGGTGTTGGACTGATTTCAAGAGAATGTGCAGTGTAGACTTTAAAGAAGGAGAATATTTGGATGGCCCTATATCTTTCTCCTGGGGGAGGAGCAAATCTAGAGAAAAAAAGGTCAATGGACATCAAACGTTTCTGTACCAGAAAGTCAGACAGACGTGTAAGTTTTGAGTCTATCCACCAAGTATAGGCAGAACTTCGTAGGCCAGGGGTAAAGAGGGGATTAGAAAGAAATGAAAGCAGGGGAGAAACAGGAGATTGAAGAGATAGCTTAAAGCGAACTGCTCGCCAAAGGGAAAGAGCTTGAAGGGAAATCCAGGCTGAGGAAGGAAGTAAGGAGGAAACTGAGCAGGAGGACCAGAGGAAAGCAGAATACGAGTAAGGAGAAAGCAAAGAGGACTCAAGATTTACCCAACGTGGTGCACCCTTATGTGGTTGGACCAATGCTAGTTGAGCTATCCTAGCAGCATAGTAATATTTGATAAAGTTAGGCACCGAAAAGCCCCCCCACCCGTTTATGATAATGCATCAAAGAGTGCTTGATCCTAGGACGTTTGTTCACCCAGATATAGACAAACACATCTCTTTGAAGCAGGTGCAAGTCCTTCAGAGGTACCGGTATAGGTAACATGCGGAACAAGTACAGAATTTTCGGGAGAACAACCATCTTCACCACGTTAACTCTCCCCAACCAAGATATATACGGGTAATTCCACTTGCCCAATTCCTCCCGCATAGACCTATATAAGGGAATATAGTTGGTCTGGTATAGTGAAGACAGGGTCGAAGTAAGCTTTATCCCCAGATAGGACAACCCTCTACCGGAATCCCTGAGCCCAAAATTTAGGGAGATAAGCTGCCGTGCAGGAGTGGGCACATTGCAATATAACACTTCAGATTTCAGTACATTCACTTTAAGTCCCGATTGAATACCAAAGTCACCCAACAGCTTGAACAAATTGGGTAAGGACAAGAGAGGTTTCGTCAGCGTGAGCAGGAAATCATCCGCGAACAAATTAGCTTTATATTCGGATGTTCCAATAGTCACACCACTAATATCTGGATGAGCTCTAATCATTGCAGCTAGGGGCTCCATTACCAACGCAAAAAGTGCGGGTGGCAATGGACACCCCTGTCTCGTACCTCGTCCTATATGGACAGGCTTTGGGTTACTTGGGTTATCTTCACAGTGTGTATTAGTAGCGGTGTTTTCCTATCTTCACAGTGTGTATTAGTAGTGGTGTTTTTCTATCTTCATAGTGTGTATTAGTAGTGGTGTTTTTCTATCTTCATAGTGTGTATTAGTAGTGGCGTTTTTCTATCTTCATAGTGAGTATTAGTAGTAGTGTTTTCTATCTTCATAGTGTGTATTAGTAGTGGTGTTTTTCTATATTCATAGTGTGTATTAGTAGTGGTATTTTTCTATCTTCATAGTGAGTATTAGTAGTGGTGTTTTTCTATCTTCATAGTGAGTATTAGTAGTGGTATTTTTCTATCTTCATAGTGAGTATTAGTAGTGGTATTTTTCTATCTTCATAGTGTGTATTAGTAGTGGTGTTTTTCTATATTCATAGTGTGTATTAGTAGTGGTGTTTTTCTATCTTCATAGTGTGTATTAGTAGTGGTGTTTTTCTATCTTCATAGTGTGTATTAGTAGTGGTGTTTTTCTATATTCATAGTGTGTATTAGTAGTGGTGTTTTTCTATCTTCATAGTGTGTATTAGTAGTGGTGTTTTTCTATCTTCATAGTGTGTATTAGTAGTGGTGTTTTTCTATCTTCATAGTGTGTATTAGTAGTGGTGTTTTTCTATATTCATAGTGTGTATTAGTAGTGGTGTTTTTCTATCTTCATAGTGTGTATTAGTAGTGGTGTTTTTCTATCTTCATAGTGTGTATTAGTTGTGGTGTTTTTCTATCTTCATAGTGTGTATTAGTAGTGGTGTTTTTCTATCTTCATAGTGTGTATTAGTAGTGGTGTTTTTCTATCTTCATAGTGTGTATTAGTTGTGGTGTTTTTCTATCTTCATAGTGTGTATTAGTAGTGGTGTTTCTATCTTCATAGTGTGTATTAGTAGTGGTGTTTTCTATCTTCATAGTGTGTATTAGTAGCGGTGTTTCTATCTTCATAGTGTGTATTAGTAGTGGTGTTTTCTATCTTCATAGTGTGTATTAGTTGTGGTGTTTTTCTATCTTCATAGTGTGTATTAGTAGTGGTGTATTTCTATCTTCATAGTGTGTATTAGTAGTGGTGTTTTTCTATCTTCATAGTGTGTATTAGTAGTGGTGTTTTTCTATCTTCATAGTGAGTATTAGTAGTGGTGTTTTTCTATCTTCATAGTGTGTATTAGTAGTGGAGTTTTTCTATCTTCATAGTGTGTATTAGTAGTGGTGTTTTTCTATCGTCATAGTGTGTATGTCACGATTCGGCTGGCAGGTGGTGGATCCTCTGTGCCAGAGAGGGATTGGCGTTGACCGTGCTGGTGGACCGGTTCTAAGTTGCTACTGGTATTCACCAGAGCCCGCCGCAAAGCGGGATGGTCTTGCAGCGGCGGTAGCAACCAGGTCGTATCCACCAGCAACGGCTCAACCTCTCTGACTGCTGAAGATAGGCGCGGTACAAGGGAGTAGACAAGAGCAAGGTCGGACGTAGCAGAAGGTCAGGGCAGGCAGCAAGGATCGTAGTCAGGGGCAACGGCAGGAGGTCTGGAACACAGGCTAGGAACACACAAGGAAACGCTTTCACTGGCACGATGGCAACAAGATCCGGCGAGGGAGTGCAGGGGAAGTGAGGTATAAATAGGGAGTGCACAGGTGAACACACTAATTAGGCTAACTGCGCCAATCAGTGGCGCAGTGGCTCTTTAAATTGCAGAGACCCGGCGCGCGCGCGCCCTAGGGAGCGGGGCCGCGCGCGCCGGGACAACACCGACGGAGAGCGAGTCAGGTACGGGAGCCGGGATGCGCATCGCGAGCGGGCGCCTCCCGCATCGCATCCCGGCTGGGAGAGGTATCGCAGCGCACCCGGTCAGCGGGTCTGACCGGGGCGCTGCAATTGCGAGGATGTAGCGAGCGCTCCGGGGAGGAGCGGGGACCCGGAGCGCTCGGCGTAACAGTGTATTAGTAGTGGTGTTTTTCTATCTTCATAGTTTGAATTAGTAGTGGTGTTTTTCTATCTTCAGAGTGTGTATTAGTAGTGGTGTTTTTCTATCTTCATAGTGTGTATTAGTAGTGGTGTTTTTCTATCTTCATAGTGTGTATTAGTAGTGGTGTTTTTCTATCTTCATAGTGTGTATTAGTAGTGTTGTTTTTCTATCTTCATAGTGTGTATTAGTAGTGGTGTTTTCTATCTTCATAGTGTGTATTAGTAGCGGTGTTTCTATCTTCATAGTGTGTATTAGTAGTGGTGTTTTCTATCTTCATAGTGTGTATTAGTTGTGGTGTTTTTCTATCTTCATAGTGTGTATTAGTAGTGGTGTATTTCTATCTTCATAGTGTGTATTAGTAGTGGTGTTTTTCTATCTTCATAGTGTGTATTAGTAGTGGTGTTTTTCTATCTTCATAGTGAGTATTAGTAGTGGTGTTTTTCTATCTTCATAGTGTGTATTAGTAGTGGAGTTTTTCTATCTTCATAGTGTGTATTAGTAGTGGTGTTTTTCTATCGTCATAGTGTGTATGTCACGATTCGGCTGGCAGGTGGTGGATCCTCTGTGCCAGAGAGGGATTGGCGTTGACCGTGCTGGTGGACCGGTTCTAAGTTGCTACTGGTATTCACCAGAGCCCGCCGCAAAGCGGGATGGTCTTGCAGCGGCGGTAGCAACCAGGTCGTATCCACCAGCAACGGCTCAACCTCTCTGACTGCTGAAGATAGGCGCGGTACAAGGGAGTAGACAAGAGCAAGGTCGGACGTAGCAGAAGGTCAGGGCAGGCAGCAAGGATCGTAGTCAGGGGCAACGGCAGGAGGTCTGGAACACAGGCTAGGAACACACAAGGAAACGCTTTCACTGGCACGATGGCAACAAGATCCGGCGAGGGAGTGCAGGGGAAGTGAGGTATAAATAGGGAGTGCACAGGTGAACACACTAATTAGGCTAACTGCGCCAATCAGTGGCGCAGTGGCTCTTTAAATTGCAGAGACCCGGCGCGCGCGCGCCCTAGGGAGCGGGGCCGCGCGCGCCGGGACAAGACCGACGGAGAGCGAGTCAGGTACGGGAGCCGGGATGCGCATCGCGAGCGGGCGCCTCCCGCATCGCATCCCGGCTGGGAGAGGTATCGCAGCGCACCCGGTCAGCGGGTCTGACCGGGGCGCTGCAATTGCGAGGATGTAGCGAGCGCTCCGGGGAGGAGCGGGGACCCGGAGCGCTCGGCGTAACAGTGTATTAGTAGTGGTGTTTTTCTATCTTCATAGTTTGAATTAGTAGTGGTGTTTTTCTATCTTCAGAGTGTGTATTAGTAGTGGTGTTTTTCTATCTTCATAGTGTGTATTAGTAGTGGTGTTTTTCTATCTTCATAGTGTGTATTAGTAGTGGTGTTTTTCTATCTTCATAGTGTGTATTAGTAGTGTTGTTTTTCTATCTTCATAGTGTGTATTAGTAGTGATGTTTTTCTATCTTCATAGTGTGTATTAGTAGTGGTGTTTTTCTATCTTCATAGTGTGTATTAGTAGTGGTGTTTTTCTATCTTCATAGTGTGTATTAGTAGTGGTGTTTTTCTATCTTCATAGTGTGTATTAGTAGTGTTGTTTTTCTATCTTCATAGTGTGTATTAGTAGTGTTGTTTTTCTATCTTCATAGTGTGTATTAGTAGTGGTGTTTTTCTATATTCATAGTGTGTATTAGTAGTGGTGTTTTTTTATCTTCATAGTGTGTATTAGTAGTGATGTTTTTTTATCTTCATAGTGTGTATTAGTAGTGATGTTTTTCTATCTTCATAGTGTGTATTAGTTGTGGTGTTTTTCTATCTTCATAGTGTGTATTAGTAGTGGTGTTTTTCTATCTTCATAGTGTGTATTAGTAGTGGTGTTTTTCTATCTTCATAGTGTGTATTAGTTGTGGTGTTTTTCTATCTTCATAGTGTGTATTAGTAGTGGTGTTTTTCTATATTCATAGTGTGTATTAGTAGTGGTGTTTTCTATCTTCATATTGTGTATTAGTAGTGGTGTTTTCTATCTTCATAGTGTGTATTAGTAGTGGTGTTTCTATCTTCATAGTGTGTATTAGTAGTGGTGTTTTCTATCTTCATAGTGTGTATTAGTAGCGGTGTTTCTATCTTCATAGTGTGTATTAGTAGTGGTGTTTTCTATCTCCATAGTGTGCATTAGTTGTGGTGTTTTTCTATCTTCATAGTGTGTATTAGTAGTGGTGTTTTTCTATCTTTATAGTGTGTATTAGTAGTGGTGTTTCTATCTTCATAGTGAGTATTAGTAGTGGTGTTTTCTATCTTCACAGTGAGTATTAGTAGTGATGTTTTTCTATCTTCATAGTGTGTATTAGTAGTGGTGTTTTTCTATCTTCATAGTGTGTATTAGTAGTGGTGTTTCTATCTTCATAGTGTGTATTAGTAGTGGTGTATTTCTATCTTCATAGTGTGTATTAGTAGTGGTGTTTTTCTATCTTCATAGTGTGTATTAGTAGTGGTGTTTCTATCTTCATAGTGTGTATTAGTAGTGGTGTTTTTATTATCTTCATAGTGTGTATTAGTAGATGTGTATTTCTATCTTTATAGTGTGTATTAGTAGTGGTGTTTTTCTATCTTTATAGTGTGTATTAGTAGTGGTGTTTTTCTATCTTCATAGTTTGTATTAGTAGTGGTGGTTTTCTATCTTCATAGTGTGTATTAGTTGTGGTGTTTTCTATCTTCATAGTGTGTATTAGTAGTGGTGTTTTTCTATCCTCATAGTGTGTATTAGTAGTGGTGTTTTTCTATCTTCATAGTGTGTATTAGTAGTGGTGTTTTTCTATCTTCATAGTGTGTATTAGTAGTGGTGTTTTTCTATCTTCATAGTGTGTATGTCACGATGCCGGCTGGCAGGTAGTGGATCCCCTGTGCCAGAGAGGGATGGCGTGGACCGCGCTAGTGGACCGGTTCTAAGCCACTACAGGTTTTCACCAGAGCCCGCCGCAAAGCGGGATGGTCTTGCTGCGGCGGTAGTGACCAGGTCGTATCCACTAGCAACGGCTCACCTCTCTGGCTGCTGAAGATGCTGAAGATAGGCGCGGTACAATGGAGTAGGCAGAAGCAAGGTCGGACGTAGCAGAAGGTCGGGGGCAGGCGGCAAGGATCGTAGTCAGGGGCAACGGCAGGAGGTCAGGAACACGGACTAGGAACAGACAAGGAATGCTTTCACTAGGCACAAGTGCAACAAGATCCGGCAAGGGAGTGCAGGGGAAGTGAGGTAATATAGGGAAGTGCACAGGTGATTACCAATTAAGCTAATTGGGAAGATTGGGCCAGGCACCATCATTGGTGCACTGGCCCTTTAAATCGCAGAGACCCGGCGCGCGCGCGCCCTAGGGAGCGGGGCCGCGCGCGCCGGGACAGGACCGAGGGAGAGCGAGTCAGGTACGGGGACCGGGGTGCGCATCGCGAGCGGGCGCTACCCGCATCGCGAATCGCACCCCGGCTGAAGGCGGGACCGCAGCGCACCCGGTCAGTGGATCTGACCGGGGCGCTGCAACAACGAAGATGAGGCGAGCGCTCCGGGGAGGAACGGGGACCCGGAGCGCTCGGCGTAACAGTACCCCCCCCCTTGGGTCTCCCCCTCTTCTTGGGGCCAAAGAACCTGAGAAAAAAAAACTCAATTTTTCCGTGAAGAGGTCCGATGCAAATTAGGAGGGGTTCAGTGTGGAAACGTACGAGACAGTCCAATCTTTTATTGTAAAAACAATAGATGTAGAGGGGTCTGGCGAGACTGGTCACAGGAACGTAGAACCTGTTGATGAGAGAGGCCAAAAAAATTTTTCCTGCAGATCCGGAATCCAAGAAGAGCATAGTAGAGAAGGAGAAGGTAGAGGCAGATATCCGCACAGGCACAGTAAGGCGTGGAGAAGCAGAGTTGGCATCAAGAACTGTGTCACCTTCGTGCGGAGTCAGCGTGCGTCTTTCCAGGCGGGGAGGACGGATAGGACAATCCTTCAGGAAGTGTTCGGTACCGGCATAGTACAGGCAAAGATTCTCCATGCGGCGTCGTGTCCTCTCTTGAGGTGTCAAGCAAGACCGGTCAACATGCATAGCCTCCGCGGCGGGAAGCACAGGAACAGATTGCAGAGGACCAGAGGAGAGAGGAGCCGGAGAGAAAAAACGCTTCGTGCGAACAAAGTCCATATCCAGGCGGAGCTCCAGACGCCATCCGGAAGAACGCATGTCAATGCGAGTGGCTAGATGAATGAGTTCATGTAGGTCAGCAGGAGTCTCTCGTGCGGCCAGAACATCTTTAATGTTGCTGGATAGGCCTTTTTTAAAGGTCGCGCAGAGAGTCTCACTATTCCAGGACAACTCGTAAGCAAGAGCACGGAACTGAATGGCGTACTCGCCAACGGAAGAAACACCCTGGGCCAGGTTCAGCAGGGCAATCTCGGCTGAAGAAGCTCGGGCAGGTTCCTCAAAGACACTTCGAATTTCCGAGAAGAAGGAGTGTACAGAGGCAGTGACGGGGTCATTGCGGTCCCAGAGCGGTGCGGCCCATGACAGGGCTTTTCCAGACAGAAGGCAGAACACGAAAGCCACCTTAGACCTTTCAGTAGGAAACTGGTCCGACATCATCTCCAAGTGCTGGGAACATTGCGAAAGAAAGCCATGGCAATACTTAGAGTCCCCATTAAATTTGTCCGGCAAGGACAGGCGGAGGCTAGGAGTGGCCACTCGCTGCGGAAGGGGTGCAGGAGCTGGCGGAGGAGATGATTGCTGAAGAAGTTGCGAATGTTGGCGCACTTCCGACAGCTGGTGGGTTAGAAGGGCGACCTGTCGGGCGATATCAGAGGCAACTGGCAGGGGATGTTGGTGCAAAATGGTGGACACTTCCGACAGCTGGTGGGTTAGATGGGCGATCTGTCGGGCGATATCAGAGACAACTGGCAGGGGAACCTCAGCGGGATCCATGGCCGGATCTACTGTCACGATGCCGGCTGGCAGGTAGTGGATCCCCTGTGCCAGAGAGGGATGGCGTGGACCGCGCTAGTGGACCGGTTCTAAGCCACTACAGGTTTTCACCAGAGCCCGCCGCAAAGCGGGATGGTCTTGCTGCGGCGGTAGTGACCAGGTCGTATCCACTAGCAACGGCTCACCTCTCTGGCTGCTGAAGATGCTGAAGATAGGCGCGGTACAATGGAGTAGGCAGAAGCAAGGTCGGACGTAGCAGAAGGTCGGGGGCAGGCGGCAAGGATCGTAGTCAGGGGCAACGGCAGGAGGTCAGGAACACGGACTAGGAACAGACAAGGAATGCTTTCACTAGGCACAAGTGCAACAAGATCCGGCAAGGGAGTGCAGGGGAAGTGAGGTAATATAGGGAAGTGCACAGGTGATTACCAATTAAGCTAATTGGGAAGATTGGGCCAGGCACCATCATTGGTGCACTGGCCCTTTAAATCGCAGAGACCCGGCGCGCGCGCGCCCTAGGGAGCGGGGCCGCGCGCGCCGGGACAGGACCGAGGGAGAGCGAGTCAGGTACGGGGACCGGGGTGCGCATCGCGAGCGGGCGCTACCCGCATCGCGAATCGCACCCCGGCTGAAGGCGGGACCGCAGCGCACCCGGTCAGTGGATCTGACCGGGGCGCTGCAACAACGAAGATGAGGCGAGCGCTCCGGGGAGGAACGGGGACCCGGAGCGCTCGGCGTAACAGTGTATTAGTTGTGGTGTTTTTCTATCTTCATAGTGTGTATTAGTAGTGGTGTTTTTCTATCTTCATAGTGTGTATTAGTAGTGGTGTTTCTATCTTCATAGTGTGTATTAGTAGTGGTGTATTTCTATCTTCATAGTGTGTATTAGTAGTGGTGTTTTTCTATCTTCATAGTGTGTATTAGTAGTGGTGTTTCTATCTTCATAGTGTGTATTAGTAGTGGTGTTTTTCTATCTTCATAGTGTGTATTAGTAGTGGTGTTTTTCTATCTTTATAGTGTGTATTAGTAGTGGTGTTTTTCTATCTTCATAGTGTGTATTAGTAGTGGTGTTTCTATCTTCATAGTGTGTATTAGTAGTGGTGTATTTCTATCTTCATAGTGTGTATTAGTAGTGGTGTTTTTATTATCTTCATAGTGTGTATTAGTAGATGTGTATTTCTATCTTCATAGTGAGTATTAGTAGTGGTGTTTTTCTATCTTCATAGTGTGTATTAGTAGATGTGTATTTCTATCTTCATAGTGTGTATTAGTAGTGATGTTTTTCTATCCTCATAGTGTGTATTAGTAGTGATGTTTTTCTATCTTCATAGTGTTTATTAGTAGTGGTGTTTTCTATCTTCATAGTGTGTATTAGTAGTGGTGTTTTTCTATATTCATAGTGTGTATTAGTAGTGGTGTTTTCTATCTTCATAGTGTGTATTAGTAGTGGTGTTTTCTATCTTCATAGTGTGTATTAGTAGTGGTGTTTCTATCTTCATAGTGTGTATTAGTAGTGGTGTTTTCTATCTTCATAGTGTGTATTAGTAGCGGTGTTTCTATCTTCATAGTGTGTATTAGTAGTGGTGTTTTCTATCTCCATAGTGTGTATTAGTTGTGGTGTTTTTCTATCTTCATAGTGTGTATTAGTAGTGGTGTTTTTCTATCTTTATAGTGTGTATTAGTAGTGGTGTTTCTATCTTCATAGTGAGTATTAGTAGTGGTGTTTTCTATCTTCACAGTGAGTATTAGTAGTGATGTTTTTCTATCTTCATAGTGTGTATTAGTAGTGGTGTTTTTCTATCTTCATAGTGTGTATTAGTAGTGGTGTTTCTATCTTCATAGTGTGTATTAGTAGTGGTGTATTTCTATCTTCATAGTGTGTATTAGTAGTGGTGTTTTTCTATCTTCATAGTGTGTATTAGTAGTGGTGTTTCTATCTTCATAGTGTGTATTAGTAGTGGTGTTTTTATTATCTTCATAGTGTGTATTAGTAGATGTGTATTTCTATCTTTATAGTGTGTATTAGTAGTGGTGTTTTTCTATCTTTATAGTGTGTATTAGTAGTGGTGTTTTTCTATCTTCATAGTGTGTATTAGTAGTGGTGGTTTTCTATCTTCATAGTGTGTATTAGTTGTGGTGTTTTCTATCTTCATAGTGTGTATTAGTAGTGGTGTTTTTCTATCCTCATAGTGTGTATTAGTAGTGGTGTTTTTCTATCTTCATAGTGTGTATTAGTAGTGGTGTTTTTCTATCTTCATAGAGTGTATTAGTAGTGGTGTTTTTCTATCTTCATAGTGTGTATTAGTTGTGGTGTTTTTCTATCTTCATAGTGTGTATTAGTAGTGGTGTTTTTCTATCTTCATAGTGTGTATTAGTAGTGGTGTTTCTATCTTCATAGTGTGTATTAGTAGTGGTGTTTCTATCTTCATAGTGTGTATTAGTAGTGGTGTATTTCTATCTTCATAGTGTGTATTAGTAGTGGTGTTTTTCTATCTTCATAGTGTGTATTAGTAGTGGTGTTTCTATCTTCATAGTGTGTATTAGTAGTGGTGTTTTTCTATCTTCATAGTGTGTATTAGTAGTGGTGTTTCTATCTTCATAGTGTGTATTAGTAGTGGTGTATTTCTATCTTCATAGTGTGTATTAGTAGTGGTGTTTTTCTATCTTTATAGTTTGTATTAGTAGTGGTGTTTTTCTATCTTCATAGTGTGTATTAGTAGTGGTGTTTCTATCTTCATAGTGTGTATTAGTAGTGGTGTATTTCTATCTTCATAGTGTGTATTAGTAGTGGTGTTTTTCTATCTTCATAGTGTGTATTAGTAGTGGTGTTTTTCTATCTTCATAGTGTGTATTAGTAGTGGTGTTTCTATCTTCATAGTGTGTATTAGTAGTGGTGTATTTCTATCTTCATAGTGTGTATTAGTAGTGGTGTTTTTCTATCTTCACAGTGTGTATTAGTAGTGATGTTTTTTCTATCTTCATAGTGTGTATTAGTTGTGGTGTTTTCTATCTTCATAGTGTGCATTAGTAGTGATGTTTTTCTATCTTCACAGTGTGTATTAGTAGTGGTGTTTTTCTATCTTCATAGTGTGTATTAGTAGTGGTGTTTCTATCTTCATAGTGTGTATTAGTAGTGGTGTATTTCTATCTTCATAGTGTGTATTAGTAGTGGTGTTTTTCTATCTTCATAGTTTGAATTAGTAGTGGTGTTTTTCTATCTTCAGAGTGTGTATTAGTAGTGGTGTTTTTCTATCTTCATAGTGTGTATTAGTAGTGGTGTTTTTCTATCTTCATAGTGTGTATTAGTAGTGGTGTTTTTCTATCTTCATAGTGTGTATTAGTAGTGTTGTTTTTCTATCTTCATAGTGTGTATTAGTAGTGATGTTTTTCTATCTTCATAGTGTGTATTAGTAGTGGTGTTTTTCTATCTTCATAGTGTGTATTAGTAGTGGTGTTTTTCTATCTTCATAGTGTGTATTAGTAGTGGTGTTTTTCTATCTTCATAGTGTGTATTAGTAGTGTTGTTTTTCTATCTTCATAGTGTGTATTAGTAGTGTTGTTTTTTTATCTTCATAGTGTGTATTAGTAGTGGTGTTTTTCTATATTCATAGTGTGTATTAGTAGTGGTGTTTTTTTATCTTCATAGTGTGTATTAGTAGTGATGTTTTTTTATCTTCATAGTGTGTATTAGTAGTGATGTTTTTCTATCTTCATAGTGTGTATTAGTTGTGGTGTTTTTCTATCTTCATAGTGTGTATTAGTAGTGGTGTTTTTCTATCTTCATAGTGTGTATTAGTAGTGGTGTTTTTCTATCTTCATAGTGTGTATTAGTTGTGGTGTTTTTCTATCTTCATAGTGTGTATTAGTAGTGGTGTTTTTCTATATTCATAGTGTGTATTAGTAGTGGTGTTTTCTATCTTCATATTGTGTATTAGTAGTGGTGTTTTCTATCTTCATAGTGTGTATTAGTAGTGGTGTTTCTATCTTCATAGTGTGTATTAGTAGTGGTGTTTTCTATCTTCATAGTGTGTATTAGTAGCGGTGTTTCTATCTTCATAGTGTGTATTAGTAGTGGTGTTTTCTATCTCCATAGTGTGCATTAGTTGTGGTGTTTTTCTATCTTCATAGTGTGTATTAGTAGTGGTGTTTTTCTATCTTTATAGTGTGTATTAGTAGTGGTGTTTCTATCTTCATAGTGAGTATTAGTAGTGGTGTTTTCTATCTTCACAGTGAGTATTAGTAGTGATGTTTTTCTATCTTCATAGTGTGTATTAGTAGTGGTGTTTTTCTATCTTCATAGTGTGTATTAGTAGTGGTGTTTCTATCTTCATAGTGTGTATTAGTAGTGGTGTATTTCTATCTTCATAGTGTGTATTAGTAGTGGTGTTTTTCTATCTTCATAGTGTGTATTAGTAGTGGTGTTTCTATCTTCATAGTGTGTATTAGTAGTGGTGTTTTTATTATCTTCATAGTGTGTATTAGTAGATGTGTATTTCTATCTTTATAGTGTGTATTAGTAGTGGTGTTTTTCTATCTTTATAGTGTGTATTAGTAGTGGTGTTTTTCTATCTTCATAGTTTGTATTAGTAGTGGTGGTTTTCTATCTTCATAGTGTGTATTAGTTGTGGTGTTTTCTATCTTCATAGTGTGTATTAGTAGTGGTGTTTTTCTATCCTCATAGTGTGTATTAGTAGTGGTGTTTTTCTATCTTCATAGTGTGTATTAGTAGTGGTGTTTTTCTATCTTCATAGTGTGTATTAGTAGTGGTGTTTTTCTATCTTCATAGTGTGTATTAGTTGTGGTGTTTTTCTATCTTCATAGTGTGTATTAGTAGTGGTGTTTTTCTATCTTCATAGTGTGTATTAGTAGTGGTGTTTCTATCTTCATAGTGTGTATTAGTAGTGGTGTATTTCTATCTTCATAGTGTGTATTAGTAGTGGTGTTTTTCTATCTTCATAGTGTGTATTAGTAGTGGTGTTTCTATCTTCATAGTGTGTATTAGTAGTGGTGTTTTTCTATCTTCATAGTGTGTATTAGTAGTGGTGTTTTTCTATCTTTATAGTGTGTATTAGTAGTGGTGTTTTTCTATCTTCATAGTGTGTATTAGTAGTGGTGTTTCTATCTTCATAGTGTGTATTAGTAGTGGTGTATTTCTATCTTCATAGTGTGTATTAGTAGTGGTGTTTTTATTATCTTCATAGTGTGTATTAGTAGATGTGTATTTCTATCTTCATAGTGAGTATTAGTAGTGGTGTTTTTCTATCTTCATAGTGTGTATTAGTAGATGTGTATTTCTATCTTCATAGTGTGTATTAGTAGTGATGTTTTTCTATCCTCATAGTGTGTATTAGTAGTGATGTTTTTCTATCTTCATAGTGTTTATTAGTAGTGGTGTTTTCTATCTTCATAGTGTGTATTAGTAGTGGTGTTTTTCTATATTCATAGTGTGTATTAGTAGTGGTGTTTTCTATCTTCATAGTGTGTATTAGTAGTGGTGTTTTCTATCTTCATAGTGTGTATTAGTAGTGGTGTTTCTATCTTCATAGTGTGTATTAGTAGTGGTGTTTTCTATCTTCATAGTGTGTATTAGTAGCGGTGTTTCTATCTTCATAGTGTGTATTAGTAGTGGTGTTTTCTATCTCCATAGTGTGTATTAGTTGTGGTGTTTTTCTATCTTCATAGTGTGTATTAGTAGTGGTGTTTTTCTATCTTTATAGTGTGTATTAGTAGTGGTGTTTCTATCTTCATAGTGAGTATTAGTAGTGGTGTTTTCTATCTTCACAGTGAGTATTAGTAGTGATGTTTTTCTATCTTCATAGTGTGTATTAGTAGTGGTGTTTTTCTATCTTCATAGTGTGTATTAGTAGTGGTGTTTCTATCTTCATAGTGTGTATTAGTAGTGGTGTATTTCTATCTTCATAGTGTGTATTAGTAGTGGTGTTTTTCTATCTTCATAGTGTGTATTAGTAGTGGTGTTTCTATCTTCATAGTGTGTATTAGTAGTGGTGTTTTTATTATCTTCATAGTGTGTATTAGTAGATGTGTATTTCTATCTTTATAGTGTGTATTAGTAGTGGTGTTTTTCTATCTTTATAGTGTGTATTAGTAGTGGTGTTTTTCTATCTTCATAGTGTGTATTAGTAGTGGTGGTTTTCTATCTTCATAGTGTGTATTAGTTGTGGTGTTTTCTATCTTCATAGTGTGTATTAGTAGTGGTGTTTTTCTATCCTCATAGTGTGTATTAGTAGTGGTGTTTTTCTATCTTCATAGTGTGTATTAGTAGTGGTGTTTTTCTATCTTCATAGAGTGTATTAGTAGTGGTGTTTTTCTATCTTCATAGTGTGTATTAGTTGTGGTGTTTTTCTATCTTCATAGTGTGTATTAGTAGTGGTGTTTTTCTATCTTCATAGTGTGTATTAGTAGTGGTGTTTCTATCTTCATAGTGTGTATTAGTAGTGGTGTTTCTATCTTCATAGTGTGTATTAGTAGTGGTGTATTTCTATCTTCATAGTGTGTATTAGTAGTGGTGTTTTTCTATCTTCATAGTGTGTATTAGTAGTGGTGTTTCTATCTTCATAGTGTGTATTAGTAGTGGTGTTTTTCTATCTTCATAGTGTGTATTAGTAGTGGTGTTTCTATCTTCATAGTGTGTATTAGTAGTGGTGTATTTCTATCTTCATAGTGTGTATTAGTAGTGGTGTTTTTCTATCTTTATAGTTTGTATTAGTAGTGGTGTTTTTCTATCTTCATAGTGTGTATTAGTAGTGGTGTTTCTATCTTCATAGTGTGTATTAGTAGTGGTGTATTTCTATCTTCATAGTGTGTATTAGTAGTGGTGTTTTTCTATCTTCATAGTGTGTATTAGTAGTGGTGTTTTTCTATCTTCATAGTGTGTATTAGTAGTGGTGTTTCTATCTTCATAGTGTGTATTAGTAGTGGTGTATTTCTATCTTCATAGTGTGTATTAGTAGTGGTGTTTTTCTATCTTTATAGTTTGTATTAGTAGTGGTGTTTTTCTATCTTCACAGTGTGTATTAGTAGTGATGTTTTTTCTATCTTCATAGTGTGTATTAGTTGTGGTGTTTTCTATCTTCATAGTGTGCATTAGTAGTGATGTTTTTCTATCTTCACAGTGTGTATTAGTAGTGGTGTTTTTCTATCTTCATAGTGTGTATTAGTAGTGGTGTTTCTATCTTCATAGTGTGTATTAGTAGTGGTGTATTTCTATCTTCATAGTGTGTATTAGTAGTGGTGTTTTTATTATCTTCATAGTGTGTATTAGTAGATGTGTATTTCTATCTTCATAGTGAGTATTAGTAGTGGTGTTTTTCTATCTTCATAGTGTGTATTAGTAGTGATGTTTTTCTATCCTCATAGTGTGTATTAGTAGTGATGTTTTTCTATCTTCATAGTGTGTATTAGTAGTGGTGTTTTTTTATCTTCATAGTGTGTATTAGTAGTGATGTTTTTTTATCTCCATAGTGTGTATTAGTAGTGATGATTTTTTATCTTCATAGTGTGTATTAGTTGTGGTGTTTTTTATCTTCATAGTGTGTATTAGTAGTGGTGTTTTTCTATCTTCATAGTGTGTATTAGTAGTGGTGTTTTCTATCTTCATAGTGTGTATTAGTAGTGATGTTTTTCTATCTTCATAGTGTGTATTAGTTGTGGTGTTTTTCTATCTTCATAGTGTGTATTAGTAGTGGTGTTTTTCTATCTTCACAGTGTGTATTAGTAGTGATGTTTTTTTATCTTCATAGTGTGTATTAGTTGTGGTGTTTTTCTATCTTCATAGTGTGTATTAGTAGTGTTGTTTTTCTATCTTCATAGTGTGTATTAGTTGTGGTGTTTTTTATCTTCATAGTGTGTATTAGTAGTGGTGTTTTTCTATCTTCATAGTGTGTATTAGTAGTGGTGTTTTTCTATCTTCACAGTGTGTATTAGTAGTGATGTTTTTTTATCTTCATAGTGTGTATTAGTAGTGGTGTTTTTCTATCTTTATAGTGTGTATTAGTAGTGGTGTTTTTTATCTTCATAGTGTGTATTAGTTGTGGTGTTTTTCTATCTTCATAGTGTGTATTAGTAGTGGTGTTTCTATCTTTATAGTGTGTATTAGTTGTGGTGTTTTTCTATCTTCATAGTGTGTATTAGTTGTGGTGTTTTTTATCTTCATAGTGTGTATTAGTAGTGGTGTTTTTCTATCTTCACAGTGTGTATTAGTAGTGATGTTTTTTTATCTTTATAGTGTGTATTAGTTGTGGTGTTTTTCTATCCTCATAGTAAGTATTAGTTGTGGTGTTTTTCCTTTGACATCCCATCCCCTCTGTCATTACATGAATTGTGATTCTTTCCAAATGAAAAATTGTGGTGGGTGGGGGTGGGGGGATGTAGTGTTTTTTCTGTTTTTTTTTTTTTTTTTTTTTTACCCATAGAGGTTTGTAGGATGAAAAACATCACAATTTCTTGAGGAAAAAAATGCAATGCAATCACTAACAGATATAAAACATTTCATTTTTACAAATTTCAAAAGGTGTCCAAAGTCTTTATTCCTGCAGGAGATTGGTGGAATCTGGTGGAGACTGCAGAACAGAGGAGGAAGAGGGAGATGAGAAGAGAGGAAGCAGCTGCGGGAAGTAGTGATGACAGGTTATATATAGATCCAGGAGAACCGTGATGTCATCATCTCTGGGGTTACATGGGACTGCAAGTAACACCTACTACATTATCTGTACTCAGAGTTATCACTGTGTGTTATCTGTGGTGTTACATAGGACTGCAAATAACACCTACTACATTATCTGTACTCAGAGAGTTATCACTGTGTTATCTGTGGTGTTACATAGGACTGCAAGTAACACCTACTACATTATATGTACCAAGTGAGTTATCACCGTGTCTTATCTGTGGTGTTACATAGGACTGCAAGTAACACCTACTACTTTATCTGTACTCAGAGAGTTATCACTGTGTGTTATCTGTGGTGTTACATAGGACTGCAAGTAACACCTACTACATTATCTGTACTCAGAAGTTATCACTGTGTTATCTGTGGTGTTACATAGGACTGCAGGTCACATCTACTACATTATCTGTACTCAGAGAGTTATCACTGTTATCTGTGGTGTTACATAGGACTGCAGGTCACATCTACTACATTATCTGTACTCAGAGAGTTATCACTGTTATCTGTGGTGTTACATAGGACTGCAGGTAACATCAACTACATTATCTGTACTCAGAGAGTGATCACTGTGTTATCTGTGGTGTTACATAGGACTGCAGGTCACGTCTACTACATTAGCTGTACTCAGAGAGTTATCACTGTGTTATCTGTGGTGTTACATAGGACTGCAGGTCACATCTACTACATTATCTGTACTCAGAGAGTTATCACTGTGTTATCTGTGGTGTTACATAGGACTGCAGGTCACATCTACTACATTATCTGTACTCAGAGAGTTATCACTGTTATTTGTGGTGTTACATAGGACTGCAGGTCACATCTATACATTATCTGTACTCAGAGAGTTATCACTGTGTTATCTGTGGTGTTACATAGGACTGCAGGTCACATCTACTACATTATCTGTACTCAGAGAGTTATCACTGTGTTATCTGTGGTGTTACATAGGACTGCAGGTAACATCTATACATTATCTGTACTAGTATTAGTAGTGGTGTTTCTATCTTCATAGTGTGTATTAGTAGTGGTGTATTTCTATCTTCA
Organism: Hyla sarda; assembly: GCF_029499605.1. NCBI lineage: Eukaryota > Metazoa > Chordata > Amphibia > Anura > Hylidae > Hyla > Hyla sarda. The sequence continues at coordinate 11,757,582 of NC_079189.1, forward strand.
TAGTGTGTATTAGTAGTGGTGTTTTTATTATCTTCATAGTGTGTATTAGTAGATGTGTATTTCTATCTTCATAGTGTGTATTAGTAGTGGTGTTTTTCTATCTTCATAGTGTGTATTAGTAGTGGTGTTTTTCTATCTTTATAGTGTGTATTAGTAGTGGTGTTTTTCTATCTTCATAGTGTGTATTAGTAGTGGTGTATTTCTATCTTCATAGTGTGTATTAGTAGTGGTGTATTTCTATCTTCATAGTGTGTATTAGTAGTGGTGTTTTTATTATCTTCATAGTGTGTATTAGTAGATGTGTATTTCTATCTTCATAGTGTGTATTAGTAGTGGTGTTTTTCTATCTTCATAGTGTGTATTAGTAGTGGTGTTTTTCTATCTTCATAGTGTGTATTAGTAGATGTGTATTTCTATCTTCATAGTGTGTATTAGTAGTGGTGTTTTCTATCTTCATAGTGTGTATTAGTAGTGGTGTTTTTCTATATTCATAGTGTGTATTAGTAGTGGTGTTTTCTATCTTCATAGTGTGTATTAGTAGTGGTGTTTTCTATCTTCATAGTGTGTATTAGTAGTGGTGTTTTCTATCTTCATAGTGTGTATTAGTAGCGGTGTTTCTATCTTCATAGTGTGTATTAGTAGTGGTGTTTTCTATCTCCATAGTGTGTATTAGTTGTGGTGTTTTTCTATCTTCATAGTGTGTATTAGTAGTGGTGTTTTTCTATCTTTATAGTGTGTATTAGTTGTGGTGTTTTTCTATCTTCATAGTGTGTATTAGTAGTGGTGTTTTCTATCTTCATAGTGTGTATTAGTAGTGGTGTTTCTATCTTCATAGTGTGTATTAGTAGTGGTGTTTTTATTATCTTCATAGTGTGTATTAGTAGATGTGTATTTCTATCTTTATAGTGTGTATTAGTAGTGGTGTTTTTCTATCTTTATAGTGTGTATTAGTAGTGGTGTTTTTCTATCTTCATAGTTTGTATTAGTAGTGGTGGTTTTCTATCTTCATAGTGTGTATTAGTTGTGGTGTTTTCTATCTTCATAGTGTGTATTAGTAGTGGTGTTTTTCTATCTTCATAGTGTGTATTAGTAGTGATGTTTTTCTATCTTCATAGTGTGTATTAGTAGTGGTGTTTTTCTATCTTCATAGTGTGTATTAGTAGTGGTGTTTTTCTATCTTTATAGTGTGTATTAGTAGTGGTGTATTTCTATCTTCATAGTGTGTATTAGTAGTGGTGTTTTTCTATCTTCATAGTGTGTATTAGTTGTGGTGTTTTTCTATCTTCATAGTGTGTATTAGTAGTGGTGTTTTTCTATCTTCATAGTGTGTATTAGTTGTGGTGTTTTTCTATCTTCATAGTGTGTATTAGTAGTGGTGTTTTTCTATCTTTATAGTGTGTATTAGTAGTGGTGTATTTCTATCTTCATAGTGTGTATTAGTAGTGGTGTTTCTATCTTCATAGTGTGTATTAGTAGTGGTGTTTCTATCTTCATAGTGTGTATTAGTAGTGGTGTTTTTCTATCTTCATAGTGTGTATTAGTAGTGGTGTTTCTATCTTCATAGTGTGTATTAGTAGTGGTGTTTCTATCTTCATAGTGTGTATTAGTAGTGGTGTATTTCTATCTTCATAGTGTGTATTAGTAGTGGTGTTTTTCTATCTTCATAGTGTGTATTAGTAGTGGTGTTTCTATCTTCATAGTGTGTATTAGTAGTGGTGTATTTCTATCTTCATAGTGTGTATTAGTAGTGGTGTATTTCTATCTTCATAGTGTGTATTAGTAGTGGTGTATTTCTATCTTCATAGTGTGTATTAGTAGTGGTGTTTTTCTATCTTCATAGTGTGTATTAGTAGTGGTGTTTTTCTATCTTCATAGTGTGTATTAGTAGATGTGTATTTCTATCTTCATAGTGAGTATTAGTAGTGGTGTTTTTCTATCTTCATAGTGTGTATTAGTAGATGTGTATTTCTATCTTCATAGTGTGTATTAGTAGTGATGTTTTTCTATCCTCATAGTGTGTATTAGTAGTGATGTTTTTCTATCTTCATAGTGTGTATTAGTAGTGGTGTTTTTTTATCTTCATAGTGTGTATTAGTAGTGATGTTTTTTTATCTTCATAGTGTGTATTAGTAGTGATGATTTTTTATCTTCATAGTGTGTATTAGTAGTGGTGTTTTTTATCTTCATAGTGTGTATTAGTTGTGGTGTTTTTCTATCTTCATAGTGTGTATTAGTAGTGGTGTTTTCTATCTTTATAGTGTGTATTAGTTGTGGTGTTTTTCTATCTTCATAGTGTGTATTAGTTGTGGTGTTTTTTATCTTCATAGTGTGTATTAGTAGTGGTGTTTTTCTATCTTCACAGTGTGTATTAGTAGTGATGTTTTTTTATCTTTATAGTGTGTATTAGTAGTGGTGTTTTTCTATCTTTATAGTGTGTATTAGTAGTGATGTTTTTTTATCTTTATAGTGTGTATTAGTTGTGGTGTTTTTCTATCCTCATAGTAAGTATTAGTTGTGGTGTTTTTCCTTTGACATCCCATCCCCTCTGTCATTACATGAATTGTGATTCTTTCCAAATGAAAAATTGTGGTGGGTGGGGGTGGGGGGATGTAGTGTTTTTTCAGTTTTTTTTTTTTTTTTTTTTTTTACCCATAGAGGTTTGTAGGATGAAAAACATCACAATTTCTTGAGGAAAAAAATGCAATGCAATCACTAACAGATATAAAACATTTCATTTTTACAAATTTCAAAAGGTGTCCAAAGTCTTTATTCCTGCAGGAGATTGGTGGAATCTGGTGGAGACTGCAGAACAGAGGAGGAAGAGGGAGATGAGAAGAGAGGAAGCAGCTGCGGGAAGTAGTGATGACAGGTTATATATAGATCCAGGAGAACCGTGATGTCATCATCTCTGGGGTTACATGGGACTGCAAGTAACACCTACTACATTATCTGTACTCAGAGTTATCACTGTGTGTTATCTGTGGTGTTACATAGGACTGCAAATAACACCTACTACATTATCTGTACCAAGTGAGTTATCACCGTGTCTTATCTGTGGTGTTACATAGGACTGCAAGTAACACCTACTACTTTATCTGTACTCAGAGAGTTATCACTGTGTGTTATCTGTGGTGTTACATAGGACTGCAAGTAACACCTACTACATTATCTGTACTCAGAAGTTATCACTGTGTTATCTGTGGTGTTACATAGGACTGCAGGTCACATCTACTACATTATCTGTACTCAGAGAGTTATCACTGTTATCTGTGGTGTTACATAGGACTGCAGGTCACATCTACTACATTATCTGTACTCAGAGAGTTATCACTGTTATCTGTGGTGTTACATAGGACTGCAGGTAACATCAACTACATTATCTGTACTCAGAGAGTGATCACTGTGTTATCTGTGGTGTTACATAGGACTGCAGGTCACGTCTACTACATTAGCTGTACTCAGAGAGTTATCACTGTGTTATCTGTGGTGTTACATAGGACTGCAGGTCACATCTACTACATTATCTGTACTCAGAGAGTTATCACTGTGTTATCTGTGGTGTTACATAGGACTGCAGGTCACATCTACTACATTATCTGTACTCAGAGAGTTATCACTGTTATTTGTGGTGTTACATAGGACTGCAGGTCACATCTATACATTATCTGTACTCAGAGAGTTATCACTGTGTTATCTGTGGTGTTACATAGGACTGCAGGTCACATCTACTACATTATCTGTACTCAGAGAGTTATCACTGTGTTATCTGTGGTGTTACATAGGACTGCAGGTAACATCTATACATTATCTGTACTCAGAGAGTTATCACTGTTATCTGTGGTGTTACATAGGACTGCAGGTAACATCTATACATTATCTGTACTCAGAGAGTTATCACTGTGTTATCTATGGTGTTACATAGGACTGCAGGTCACATCTACTACATTATCTGTACTCAGAGAGTTATCACTGTGTTATCTGTAGTGTTACATAGGACTGCAGGTCACATCTATACATTATCTGTACTCAGAGAGTTATCACTGTGTTATCTGTGGTGTTACATAGGACTGCAGGTCACATCTATACATTATCTATACTCAGAGAGTTATCACTGTGTTATCTGTGGTGTTACATAGGACTGCAGGTCACATCTATACATTATCTGTACTCAGAGAGTTATCACTGTTATCTGTGGTGTTACATAGGACTGCAGGTCACATCTATACATTATCTATACTCAGAGAGTTATCACTGTTATCTGTGGTGTTACATAGGACTGCAGGTCACATCTACTACATTATCTGTACTCAGAGAGTTATCACTGTTATCTGTGGTGTTACATAGGACTGCAGGTCACATCTATACATTATCTGTACTCAGAGAGTTATCACTGTGTTATCTGTGGTGTTACATAGGACTGCAGGTCACATCTATATATTATCTGTACTCAGAGAGTTATCACTGTGTTATCTGTGGTGTTACATAGGACTGCAGGTCACATCTATACATTATCTGTACTCAGAGAGTTATCACTGTTATCTGTGGTGTTACATAGGACTGCAGGTCACATCTACTACATTATCTGTACTCAGAGAGTTATCACTGTTATCTGTGGTGTTACATAGGACTGCAGGTCACATCTACTACATTATCTGTACTCAGAGAGTTATCACTGTTATCTGTGGTGGTTACATAGGACTGCAGGTAACATCTACTACATTATCTGTACTCAGAGAGTTATCACTGTGTTATCTGTGGTGTTACATAGGACTGCAGGTCACATCTACTACATTATCTGTACTCAGAGAGTTATCACTGTTATCTGTGGTGTTACATAGGACTGCAGGTCACATCTATACATTATCTGTACTCAGAGAGTTATCACTGTGTTATCTCTGGTGTTACATAGGACTGCAGGTCACATCTATACATTATCTGTACTCAGAGAGTTATCACTGTGTTATCTGTGGTGTTACATAGGACTGCAGGTCACATCTATACATTATCTGTACCAAGTGAGTTATCACTGTTATCTGTGGTGTTACATAGGACTGCAGGTCACATCTATACATTATCTGTACTCAGAGAGTTATCACTGTTATCTGTGGTGGTTACATAGGACTGCAGGTAACATCTACTACATTATCTGTACTCAGAGAGTTATCACTGTGTTATCTGTGGTGTTACATAGGACTGCAGGTCACATCTACTACATTATCTGTACTCAGAGAGTTATCACTGTGTTATCTGTGGTGTTACATAGGACTGCAGGTCACATCTATACATTATCTGTACTCAGAGAGTTATCACTGTGTTATCTCTGGTGTTACATAGGACTGCAGGTCACATCTACTACATTATCTGTACCAAGTGAGTTATCACTGTGTTTTCTATGATGTTACATAGGACTGCAGGTAACATCTACTACATTATCTGTACCAAGCGAGTTATCACTGTGTTATCCATGGTGTTACATAGGACTGCAGGTAACTTTACAACATTCTCAATGTGTGAGATCTGTGGTTTTACACAGGACTGCAGAAAACTACTACCTTACTGCACAAGGCCCAAGTATTGTAGTTTAATACAGCGTCACGACAAACTCGCCACTGCCACATCTTTCTAGATTTTCGGTATAAAATAAAAGAATAATAAAGTGTCAGTGCTACGGGGGCAGAGTTGTGGCAGAGTTGTAGCAGAGCTGAGTGCGCGGCGTCTAATGTTCCCTCCCTGGGGATGCTTGGTCCAGCCTCCTCCTCCTCCTGCATCTGGGAGTGACTGCCCAGAGGAAACAAGGAAAACAGAGAATGAACTTCGCTTTTGAGAAGAAAGAAAACTTTCTCCCCTGCAGCCAATAAACTGGATCCTGGGACCTAGAGAAATCGCAACGACAGCGAAAAACTGAGCCGCGACCGTCCACTGGACCCCGCTGCACAACAAGGTACTGTGTCCTAATCTTGGCTCATTATAGACATAACCGACTGACTACGGCTGCGTTCACACCACCATTTCGCTCGACGGTTTCGGAATACGGTTTTATGTACGAAACCGGATTACCCGAAAACGTATACAACCGTATGCTTAAAAAGTCAACCGTATACGGTTACATAAGTTTTTATTCCATAAAATGTTTTTTTTTTTTTTTTTTTTTATTATTTATTAATTTTTTTTAAATAAAGTTATGGTTGTTCTGTTGAAATTTAATTTTGACATTTCATTTTGAAATCTGCGCATGTACAAAAGTCTAAAAAACTGTACTGGACCGTAGGCATGTACGGTTCTCCTCATAGACTGCTATGTTAAAAAAAAAAAAAACGTTGTACGGTTACTATACCGTTTTGGACCCTGACAAAAAAAAAAAAAAAAAAAAAACGTGGTCGACCACGGTTTGGAGTAAGAAAAAAATAAAAATAAAAAATAAAAATACGCATAACAGGCAAAACGTATGTAACCGTATATATATAATTGGGTATACGGTTTATAATGTTAACGCAATGCACACGGTTCGCTGTACGGTTGAATGCGGTTTTGGGGTCGAAACCGTATTCCGAAACCGTACAGCAAAATCATGGTGTGAAAGGACCCTAAGCCAGTGTTTCCCAACCAAGAGTGCCTCCAGCTGTTGCAAAACTACAACTCCCAGCATGCCCGGACAGCCTTCGGCTGTCCGGGCATGCTGGGAGTTGTAGTTTTGTAACAGCTGGAGGCACGCTGGTTGGGAAACACTGGACTAAGCAGTAACTTTTACACAAAGATATCATGTGATTGTGATTTAATTAACAAGTTATTACGGGATTATTTTTCTCCATATTTAAATTATACTCGGAGCCCGTAATAATTCCAATCCGACCGCGGTTTATTATTCGCTGCGCCGTGTACAGGACAAGGGAGAGGTGTAACTTCAATCCTGGGTCACATTGCTTAAAGGGGTACTCCGGTGGAAAACGTTATTTTTTTTAAAAATCAACTGGTGCCAGAAACTTAAACAGATTTGTAAATTACTCCTATTAAAAAAAAAAAATCTTAATCCTTCCAGTACTTATTAGCTGCTGAATACTACAGAGGAAATTCTTTTATTTTTTGGAACACAGAGCTCTTTGCTGACATCACGAGCACAGTGCTCTCTGCTGACATCTCTGGCCATTTTAAGAACCGTCCAGAGTAGGAAAAAATCCCCATAGCAAACATATGCTGCTCTGGACAGTTCCTAAAATGGACAGAGATGTCAGCAGAGAGCACTGTGCTCGTGATGTCAGCAGAGAGCACTGTGTTCCAAAAAGAAAAGAATTTCCTCTGGAGTATTCAGCAGCTAATAAGTACTGGAAGGATTAAGATTTTTTAACAGAAGGAATTTACAAATCTGTTTAACTTTCTGACACCAGTTTAATCTATAACAGATAATGTCCTGCTGATGTAGAGGTGTGTAGTGTGGATGATAATGTCCCTGGTGATCTAGAGGTGAGCAGTGTGGATGATAATGTCCCCGATGATATAGAGGTGTGCAGTGTGGATGATTATGTCCTGGTGATGTAGAGGTGTGCAGTGTGGCTGATAATGTCCTGGTGATGTAGAGGTGTGCAGTATGGATGATAATGTCCCTGGTGATGTAGAGGTGTGCAGTATGGATGATAATGTCCTGGTGATGTAGAGGGGAGCAGTGTGGCTGATAATGTCCTGGTGATGTGGAGGTGTGTAGTGTGGCTGATAATGTCCTGGTGATGTAGAGGTGTGCAGTGTGGCTGATAATGTCCTGGTGATGTAGAGGTGTGCAGTGTGGCTGATAATGTCCTGGTGATATAGAGGTGTGCAGTGTGGCTAATAATGTCCTGGTGATGTAGAGGTGTGCTGTGTGGCTGATAATGTCCTAGTAAAGTAAAGGTTTGCCATGTGGCTGATAATGTCCCTGGTGATGTAGAGGTGTGTAGTGTGGATGATAATGTTCTGGTGATGTAGAGGTATGTAGTGTGGCTGATAATGTCCTGGTGGTCTAGAGGTGTGCAGTGTGGATGATAATGTCCCTGGTGATCTAGAGGTGTGCACTGCAGTGTGGATGATAATGTCCCTGGTGATCTAGAGGTGTGCAGTGTGGCTGATAATGTCCTGGTGATGTAGAGGTGTGCAGTATGGATGATTATGTCCTGGTGATGTAGAGGTGTGCAGTGTGGATGATTATGTCCTGGTAATGTAGAGGTGTGCAGTGTGGCTGATAATGTCCTGGTGATGTAGAGGTGTGCAGTGTGGCTGATAATGTCCTGGTGATGTGGAGGTGTGTAGTGTGGCTGATAATGTCCTGGTGATGTAGAGGTGTGCAGTGTGGCTGATAATGTCCTAGTGATGTAGAGGTGTGCAGTGTGGCTAATAATGTCCTGGTAATGTAGAGGTGTGCAGTGTGGCTAATAATGTCCTGGTGATGTAGAGGTGTGCAGTGGGGCTAATAATGTCCTGGTAATGTAGAGGTGTGCAGTGTGGCTGATAATGTCCTAGTGATGTAGAGGTGTGCAGTGTGGCTGATAATATCCTAGTAAAGTAAAGGTTTGCCATGTGGCTGATAATGTCCCTGGTGATGCGGAGGTGTGCAGTGTGGCTGATAATGTCCTGGTGATGTAGAGGTGTGCAGTGTGGCTGATAATGTCCTAGTAAAGTAAAGGTTTGCCATGTGGCTGATAATGTCCCTGGTGATGCGGAAGTGAGCAGTGTGGATGATAATGTCCTGGTGATGTAGAGGTGTGCAGTGTGGATGATAATGTCCTAGTAAAGTAAAGGTTTGCCATGTGGCTGATAATGTCCCTGGTGATGCGGAGGTGTGCAGTGTGGCTGATAATGTCCCTGGTGATGTAGAGGTGTGCAGTGTGGCTGATAATGTCCTGGTGATCTAGAGGTGAGCAGTGTGGCTGATAATGTCCCTGGTGATGTAGAGGTGTGCAGTGTGGCTGATAATGTCCTGGTGATCTAGAGGTGTGCAGTGTGGCTAATAATGTCCCTGGTGATGTAGAGGTGTGCAGTGTGGCTGATAATGTCCCTGGTGATGTAGAGGTGTGCAGTGTGGCTGATAATGTCCCTGGTGATGTAGAGGTGTGCAGTGTGGCTGATAATGTCCCTGGTGATCTAGAGGTGAGCAGTGTGGATGATAATGTCCCTGGTGATCTAGAGGTGTGCAGTGTGGCTGATAATGTCCCTGGTGATATAGAGGTGTGCAGTGTAGCTGATAATGTCCTGGTGATGTAGAGGTGTGCAGTGTAGCTGATAATGTCCTGGTGATGTAGAGGTGTGCGGTGTGGCTGATATTGTTCTTGTGGTCTAGAGGTGTGCAGTGTGGCTGATAATGTCCTGGTGATGTAGAGGTGAGCAGTGTGGCTGATAATGTCCCTGGTGATGTAGAGGTGTGCAGTGTGGCTGATAATGTCCCTGGTGATCTAGAGGTGTGGCCTTGTTTTTCTTGTTACTGTGGCACACCCATGGTGCTTCTAGTCCACACATCAGCTGCTACATGATACCCTTAGAGAAGAAGCTTTTTTTGAGTTAAATGATGCTCATCCTTACAAAGAGCTTCTGCAGCAGCTGGGCTGTGTATTTGTTATATACCCTGACTGTCTGTGTAATTTATGCAGTATTGTGAGCTTCTCAGGTATAGTCTCAGTGTAACAACATTATCATATATATATATATATATATATATATATATATATATATATATATATATATTGCCCTCTGAGCTACAGGGAAGGACTGGGCCACCTCTGATACAAAGCAGAGGGTTTGTTACAGTTGCATCCAGACTAAAAAAAATTCCTCGAGTAGTTTAACATATTATTATGATTTAATATTCTAACGTATTAATCTCTTTAATGTATCAAGGCAGGTAAAATGTAGCAGTCTGAACCCAGCTCACAGAGAGGGACGTCTACATTTGGATACAATTGTAACAAACCCTCAGCTCTGAAATGAGTTAGGACTAAACAAGTGTTTTCGGCTTCTTCCTATAGAACAGTGGTCTTCAACCTGCGGACCTCCAGATGTTGCAAAACTACAACTCTCAGCATGCCCGGACAGCCAACGGCTGTCCGGGCATGCTGGGAGTTGTAGTTTTGCAACATCTGGAGGCCCGCAGGTTCAAGACCACTGCTATAGAATATGTTAAAACTTACTGACAGCAAGTAGAAATCTTTAAAAAAAAGGAGAAAATCTTAAAATCTTAAGTATGTAGAATGTAGGTGAAGTGTTATTATTTTTACATTTTGTTTACATGGGACTGCACGACTCTGTGATGTAAGAGCCCCTCTCCGCATCCAGGGGAAATGTATCAATGTTGGTGTAGGAAGAAGTTTTTTGTAGATCATTTTGGTTGGTCTAAATTTGGTGCAACTGTACCAAATTCCCCAAAATTTTGTGTAAAATTCTAAATCTCCACCCAGTTCTATTTGTAACCTGAGCTGCACCTCACAGGAAAAGGGGACACAGGGATTTTGTTTTATTGCTTTGAGGCTCGGATTCCATTGAGGTTTTTTTGTTCACCAGTAAAAACGCCAGAAAAACGGTCACAACTTTTTCCTGCGTTTTGTCAGTTTTTTTCTTGCCTTTTTGCCGGTGTGTGGAAACAGTCATTTTTGTACCCTGTGGCAATTTTTTCCTTCAGGTACCACTCCAGGGGTCAGATGGAGAGCGCCCGGCCCACAGAGTGTAAAGAGTGATGTATAGTATATACATATACAGGGTGTAGAGCATCACTACTTACCTCCGCCGGCTGTATAGTATACAGGGGTGCATAGTGCACCCATGAATATTATGCAGGAGCCCAGCAAGGAAAGTGTTAACCCAGAACTGCTCAGCAGCAGCGTGGGTTAAGTCTTTGTGCGCTATCCTGTATACACACACGTCTATAGATGACTGTATATACAGGATACAGTAGGCAGACATCAACAATTGGAGGCTCCCTGTTTAGGAACACCCAAGGGGAGAGCGCCACAAATGTACTAACCTTTTTAAAAAAGTTTTTTTTTTTTTCTTCTCATTTCAGATACGTGAATGCGGTGGGCTATGTCACATTTGGTGGATTGCTACGATTGCTAGCGTTTTTTTTAAATGTCAGTAAAAGGGTTAACGAGGGCTGTGGAGGAGTGCTTTTTTTAACCCCTTAACGACCACGGACGTAAACGTGCCTCCTGGTTTGGCGGTACTTCGCGCACCAGGAAGTACATTTACGTCCTGTTTATGACCACGAGCATCGGAGCAGTGCTGGCGTCATACATGGCAGGTTCGGGTTGCTATCATCAATGTGTCATGTTTTTTAGAATTTAATTTTCAGGCTCAGTAGTGGAAGCTGGGGAGGGCCAGTAACAATGGTCCTCGCCCACCCTGGTAACGTCAGGCTGTTGCTGCTTAGCTGATATCTGGCTGATACTGAAAATAGGGGGAACCACACACGTTTTTTTATTTATTTATTTTCAGTTTTAGCCAGATACCAACCAAGCAGCAACCGCCTGACGTTATCAGGGTGGGCGAGGACCATAGTTATTGGCCCTCCCCAACCTAAATAACGCCAGCCTGTTACCGCCTAGGCCCAGGAGCGCCATTTTTTACGCTCCATGCCTGTTGGTACCCGCTCTTCCCGGCACCCCTGTGGCGGTGAGTACCGGTGTAATAATTGTAATAAATGGGGGTTAGCGCTAGCTAATCTTGGGGCTATCGCTAAGCCCCTGCTTAGTAGTGGATTCTGTGTACAAGACGGTTTCCACTACTAAGCCTGAAAATTCAATTATAAAAAACATGACACATTGAAAAAAAAAATTTATTTAAAAAACACTCCCCCACAGCCCTCGTTAATCCTTTTATTAAAATTTAAAAACCGCTGTTCATCGTCGCAGTCCACCAAATATGACGTAGTCCTCTGCATTCACGTATCTGAAATGAGAAGAAAAGAAAAACAAGAAATATGGGTTAGTACATTTTTTGCGCTCTCCCCTGTTCGTAAACAGGAAGCCTCCAATTGTTGCTAAACTACAATTCCCATCATGAGGGGGCTGTAGTTAAGCAACAGCTGGAGTCTCCCTGTTTGGGAACACACTGCCAGAAAGGCTCTGTTCCCATTATGCAAAAAGCATAGTCAGGCCTGGACTGTGTAGCTCCGCCCCTAATGATGTCATCACTAGGGGGCAAAGCAGTAAAGGTCACAGGGGGTCTCAGGAGTGAGACCCCCTTTTGATCTGTCCCTCTGACCTTGGACTACTACTCCCATCATTTGACAGAGTCTGTCCCATGATGGGAGTAGTTGCAGTACTGCAGCACTGAGGGATGGTACTTGCACATCCCCTGGCTGCGGGACTCTTTTTGGACAGTTAGGACTACTACTCCCATCATGGACAGACTCCGTCCATGATGGGAGTTATAGTCCAGGGGCTGAGGTACAGATGGCAGCAAGTCATTCTCCAGAGACCCGCTGCGATCCGCATTTATTAAGTTAACAAGCCAGCTCCAGGCCGGGAATACTGTATACGCTGTCATAATTCCTAATCCCCGCCGCCGGGAGACGGGAGCCCTGATTAGTGAATAGCTCAGTGGAGCCGCATGTGCTGCCGACTTGTTAATTTAACAAATGCGGATCACAGCGGGTCTCTGGAGAATGACCTGCTCCTATCTGCACCTCAGCCCCTGGACTATAACTCCCATCATGTACGGAGTCTGTCCATGATGGGAGTAGTAGTCCTAAAAGTCCCACAGCCGGGGGATGTGCAAGTGGCATGCCTCAGCGCTGTGGTACTACAACTACTCCCATCATGGGACAGATTCTGTCCATGATGTGAGTTATAGTACAGGCTGAGGGGCAAATCGCAGCAGGTCATTCTCCAGAGACTCGCTGCAATCTGCACTTATCAAATTAACAAACCGGTGGCACATGCGGCTCCACTGCGCTCCCCACCGGCTCCTGTACACAGCTCTCACAATTCATAATCCTCGCGGCCCGGAGTCGGGAGCTTTGATTGGTGAAAAGCTATTCACCAATCAGAGCTCCTGTCTGTCCCATGATGGGAGTAATTGCAGTACCGCAGCGCTGAGGGACGGAACTTGCACATCCCCCAGCTGCGGGACTATTTTGGGACAGTTAATACTACTACTCCCATCATGGACAGACTCTGCCCATGATGGGAGTTATAGTCCAGGGGCTGAGGTGCAGATCGCACCTGGTCATTCTCTAGAGACCCGCTGCGATCCGCATATATTAGGTTAACATGCTGGCAGCACATGCGGCTCCACTGCGTCACTCTGGAGAATGATCTGCTGCGATTTGCCCTTCAGCCCCTGGACTATAACTCCCATCATGGACAGAGTCTGTCCGTGATGGGAGTAGTAGTCCTAATTGTCCCAAAAGAGTCCAGCAGCCGGGGGATTTGCAAGAGTAGTTGTAGTACCTGCTGAGGGATAGCACTTGCACATCCCCCGGCGGCAGGACTTTTTTGGAACAATTAGGACTACTACTCCCATCATGGACAGACTCTGTCCATGATGGGAGTTATAGTCCAGGGGCTGAAGGGCAAATCGCAGCAGGTCATTCTCCAGAGTGACGCAGTGGAGCCGCATGTGCTGCCAGCATGTTAACTTAATATATGCGGATCGCAGCAAGTCTCTGGAGAATGACCAGGTGCGATCTGCCCCTCAGCCCCTGGACTATAACTCCCATCATGGGCAGAGTCTGTCCATGATGGGAGTAGTAGTCCTAACTGTCCCAAAATAGTCCCACAGCTGGGGGATGTGCAAGTTCCGTCCCTCAGCGCTGCGGTACTACAACTACTCCCATCATGGAACAGACTATGTCCATAATGGGAGTAGTTGTAGTTTAGCAGTGTTGAGGGACGGCTCCTGCATCCCCCGGCTTTCTCGGTAGAACATTTCCCTACGTGTCCTTTTTTATGATGTATTTTTGCATTAAAAAAAAACGTATTTACACAAAAAATATATAAACGCACATGATAAATTAGTATCCACTGCAAAATGCTTTCTACAATACACAAAAAATAGACTACTTGCTTTCTGCTCTATCAAAAAAGACGAACAAAAAAGACGCAAAATAACTTACTGCGCATAAATTTGCGCTACATATAAAAAAGAAAAAGCTTCTACCACTAATGATAAATTCCCCCCAGTGTCCCCCCTGTCATTCTAGGACCTGTGCGGACCACCTAGTGACTCACACATCACACCGGTCAGACTTCCTCTTAGCTGCGCTCACATCCTACGCCCCTTCCTTCCACACTGCTGGAGGGGGCGCTGCCCCGCACATTGTTCAGCTCCTTAAGGAGATAATTATAGGAGAAGAAGAGAATTTTGTTTTCTACTGGGAAATTCTGTCCTATATTAATTCCCTTTATTTACAAAAGTAACTAATTCCACAGGAGCTCAAGATATAAGATCTCTATATAGGTAACATCTACTGTATCTGTGGTGTTACATAGGACTGCAGGTCACATCTACTATATTATCTGCACCCCCCTAAATTCTGAGGGCTCGAGAATAATAATTTGTTTCTATATTTCCAGGACATGACAACGTTGCTGGACAGCAGGATGGGATCACTGCAGATAGGTAGGAAGAGCTTTCATTATTATTCATTTACTCTGTAATGAATTAAGTAAATATTGGTATGGATGTTAGGCCCCACCCCTGCTTACCTAAGCCCCGCCCTTGCTGATAGGCCACACCCCCATATCCTGTAGAACATTGACTTTAATACATACCTGTTCCTCATGGAGATGAAGATGTAGGTCAGTGGAGGTCATGGAGATCTAGGTCAGTGATCCCCACCAAGTCCTCTAGGTCCACCAACTTTCCAGATATTTTTGGTAACTCCATTAAAATAGAGAATTAAAATTTGGGACTGTTCGTGGGCCTTGAGGACGAGTTTGGGGACCTGTGATCTAGATGACAACCCGTGAGCTAGATGTAATAGTGGTCATAGTGGTTGTCATGTAGACTACAAGTGTCCAAAGACTAAATTGCCGGGGACACGCGGATTGTCGGTCTATCACCATGACCCCTGGGTTCTCGGTGGTGACATAATTCTAGGATTCAGAGACGACTCCTCAGTCGGGGGGTCACCACCTTTCTGTCCAAGAGGAAACATTCAGACAATGACATTGTATCAAGGCGTTTACATCTGTACCGCGTCCCATTATTTCAGACATCCCATAATTCATGGTACCAGATGGAAGATCTCACCCGGCACCCATGGAAGTGGCCAGAACCAGGCATCAGGGAGGGGGGATGTTTACTCTGGAGGCCATATACAAAGATGGGAGCCGGGGAGAGCTGAGATAGCAGCCACTGATAAGAGGAAACCTATAGAGAGGTATTTCCTTCTCCTCCTTTCTCAGAGGATGTTTGCACAGAATAGAAATATAATGACAACGCCCAACTTCCATGTACTGAGGGTCGGAGGCAAGGAGCCCGGAGCCTCCGGGGGTCACAACAAGATGACTTCATTGGAGGACTTGGCAAAATCATCATCCTGTACACATGAAACATAGTCATTGTATATGAAAAGTTCTGCAAAGAGCTCTGCTTCTTGTCAATGAAGTAAAACCTTTTTTGCACAAAGATTTCCATTATGACTTAGTCCTGTTAACAAACCTGTAAGTGTTTTGCAAATTATTATGGACCGGCTGCAAAGTCCAAAGAAAATATATAGTGGATATAGTGCACAATAATACCATAAACCATATAAATGATGCATAATTCTACTATAATCACATATTATGCACAATTCTACCATAACCATATGAAGTAAAACATCCTGAGGAAGACACCCCTTTAAGAAGAACCAAGGTGGGAACCTGGATTGAGATGGGAGCCATGATGGGAACAAGGAATGACATGAGGAGCCATGATGGGGAGCCATACTGGAAACCAAGAATGGGATAGGGAGCCATTGTGGGGACAAGGAATGACATGAGGAACCATGATGGGGATCCATACTGGGGACCAGGAATGACAAGAAAACCCATGATGGGGAGCCATACTGGGTACCAGCAATGACATGAAGGACCATGATGGGAAGCCATGCTAGGGACCAGGAATGACATGAAGGACCATGATGAGGAGCCATACTGGGGACCAGGAATGACATGAGGAACCATGATGGGGAGCCATACTGGAAACCAAGAATGGGATAGGGAGCCATGGTGGGGACAAGGAATGACATGAGGAACCATGATGGGGATTCACACTGGGGACCAGGAATGACATGAGGAACCATGATGGGGATCCACACTGGGGACCAGGAATGACTAGAAAACCCATGATGGGGAGCCATACTGAGGACCAGGAATGACATGAAAGACCATGATGGGGAGCCATACTAGGGACCATTAATGACATGAAGGACCATGATGGGGAGCCATACTGGGGACCAGGAATGACATGAAGGACCATGATGGGGAGCCATACTGGGGACCAGGAATGACATGAAGGACCATGATGGGAAGCGATACTAGGGACCAGGAATGACATGAAGGACCATGATGGGAAGCCATACTAGGGACCAGGAATGACATGAAGGACCATGATGGGGAGCCATACTGGGGACCAGGAATGACATGAAGGACCATGATGGGAAGCGATACTAGGGACCAGGAATGACATGAAGGACCATGATGGGGAGCCATACTGGGGATCAGGAATGACATGAAAAACCATGATGGGGAGCCATACTGGAGACCAGGAATTACATGAAGGACCATGATGGGGAGCCATACTGGAGACCAGGAATGACATGAAGGACCATGATGGGGAGCCATACTGGAGACCAGGAATGACATGAAGGACCATGATGGAGAGCCATACTGTGGACCAGGAATGACATGAAGGACCATGATGGGAAGCCATACTAGGGACCAGGAATGACATGAAGGACCATGATGAGGAGCCATACTGGGGACCAGGAATGACATGAAGGACCATGATGAGGAGCCATACTGGGGACCAGGAATGACATGAAGGACCATGATGGGAGCCATGCTAGAAACCAAGAATGGGATAGGGAGCCATAATGGAACTAGGAATAACATTGTGAGGCAGTCTGGGGACTAAGAATGAGATGGAGAGCCTTGCCTTGGGGGACATATTGCAATGCTTGGGACAAAAAAAGGCTAAGAAATAGGAAGGAAACAACAGCGCCCCCTTGTGAACCAGCATTCTATATACTTTTTTTTTCTTTTTGAGGACCACCCATAAAAGACCATTTATTTGCACAGATTTTGGTAGTAAGCTCAGAGAGGTTTCAATGTACATTTAGTGCGCAGATCTACCACAACCATAAACTTATGGA
Organism: Hyla sarda; assembly: GCF_029499605.1. Taxonomy (NCBI): domain Eukaryota; kingdom Metazoa; phylum Chordata; class Amphibia; order Anura; family Hylidae; genus Hyla; species Hyla sarda. The sequence goes on from NC_079189.1 coordinate 11,774,896, forward strand.
GGGTATGTGTTATCGAAATACGCTGCGCATGTTTGCTTTGTATTGTCGGAAAATTATGAGCAACCAGAAAACCGCACAAAAAAATTAAGACTCTTATGAAATGCAACTATTCACATTTTTCCGCAAAAAGTCATAAGCGGTTTATTTTGAGCTGTCGTAATTGACCTGGATCCATATGGTCCCGAGAACAGTTCCCAGTCTAGACATTTACTTTATAAGCATTGAACATGTCACCGTTATTTCTCCTATAGACCATGGACTGACAACACAAACCCACATAACAAATCCCATTTGTCACCATAGACCAGAGTGATGTATGGAATTATTTTCAACAAGTAAAATGAACCGTGTCCAGAGAGGGGGAAGGGTTCTCCATGGTGGGCAACTCTCTTAGCACCCTCCATAGTCTGACAGGATATACAAAGCCTTTATGATAAGAATAGTGTAATGGCCATGAGAAGTCCCTGCATAACAAACATACATGGATGGGGGATGAGGGTTAAAGAGAGAAAATGAATGGGACTCTGCATATTTTATAGGATTCAATACACCAATGTACATCACATAGAACATTAACTTATAATACTCATCCCAAGTTATATCCTGTATTAGGCTAAGTATGTACACAGTGACCTTACCAGCAGAATAGTGAGTACAGCTCTGGAGTATAATACAGGATATAACTCATGATCAGTACAGGATAAGTAATGTAATGTATGTACACAGTGACCTTACCAGCAGAATAGTGAGTGCAGCTCTGGAGTATAATACAGGATATAACTCAGGATCAGTACAGGATAAATAATGTAATGTATGTACACAGTGACCTCACCAGCAGAATAGTGAGTACAGCTCTGGAGTATAATACAGGATATAACTCAGGATCAGTACAGGATAAGTAATGTAATGTATGTATACAGTGATCTCACCAGCAGAATAGTGAGTACAGCTCTGGGGTATAATACAGGATATAACTCCGGATCAGTACATGATAAGTAATGTAATGTATGTACACAGTGACCTCACCAGCAGAATAGTGAGTACAGTACTGGAGTATAATACAGGATATAACTCCGGATCAGTACAGGATAAGTAATGTAATGTATGTACACAGTGACCTCACCAGCAGAATAGTGAGTACAGTACTGGAGTATAATACAGGATATAACTCAGGATCAGTACAGGATAAGTAATGTAATGTATGTACACAGTGACTACACCAGCAGAATAGTGAGTACAGTACTGGAGTATGAGTTTCCGGTTGGCAGTTTTTGGATATCTGCCACTGCAGTTTTTGAGCCAAAGCCAGAAGTGTATTCAAAAGGAATAGGACATATAAAGGTCGGACTTGTACTTCTCCTCCCTTATGGATCCACTTCTGACTTTGGCTCAAAAACTGCAGTGGCAGCTATCCAAAAACTGCCAACTGGAAACTCATACTACAGTACTGTACTCACTATTCTGCTGTTGAGGTCACTGTGTACATACATTACATTACTTATCCTGTACTGATCCTGAGTTATATCCTGTAGATCTTTTATTAAAATTTCAAACATAACAATAAAAAAAATTACAAAACATAAACATATCATATCCGACAGAACATATCAATATGATCATGAAACCAACACAATAGCATAAAATACAACACCGGTCCACCCCACACTCATTCCTGCACACAAACAAATATATACAATATTTACAAAAGACATATTCCTATAATACCCATAATACCCATACCATACTAATAAACTATATACACTAATACTAAATGTGAATTTCCTGGCCCAGTTGCAATATCAAAAACCCAATACCAGTAATATACCAAAAAGAATAACAACAACAACAATAATAATATATACAAAATAATAAAAACCAACACAAACAAAATAACACCACTTTTATTTATTTTTATTTTTTTTTGGCCCTGAGCTGGTCCCGCATCCCATGCCCCCAGTACATGTTACCAGACGTCCATGAACCAGTCCAGGATTTTCTGTATATATAAAAGTCCCATACAAACCCCCTCCCCCCTTTTTAACCCACCACCCAACCTAAACTAAACCCAAACCCCAGGTGGCATCACACAATATATACAATATATACATTACATAAAATATACACAGACTAATAATATATACAATACATAAGTATACACATAGACTACAACAATAAATACAATAACAAATACATATAACACTATAAGCCAAACAACAAACACCTAAAGCTCAAGTTCAGCGCCTGCAAGCCCTATATTACCATAAACCAACTGCTCAAAACAAAAATACTAATGTGCCAGCATCAGCCCACCACCAGGGGGAGACAACAGGCTAAGGCACTTTAAAGGCAGAGCCCCTCCACAGACGAGAGGCCCTGCCAGCACCCAGCCTCTCGTACTCCAGAGAACGCACCTTCACCAGGTCACCGAGAATGTTCCTAACCACCACATCCACATGGAGGATTTTACGCTGCGTCGACACTAAACACCGTGCGTTCCACGTGTAGTACCTAACCACTGAGCTGACTAGGAATAAAGTGCACCGGTCCCAGCCTCCAAGGTTTCTGAATGCCCCATAGGCCCATTCCGCATAGGAGAGACTGGCCAGCCGAGGCCAACCAATGGAAGCGCCCACCCTGGTGTAAACCTCTGTGTTAAAGGGACAATGAAGCAGAAAATGCTCCATGCTTTCCAGCATGCCTCCACACTCTTCGCGGGGACATCCCCGGTCATCAGAGCTCCTGCACTTCAGATTGTCCCTCACACACAGTTTCCCATGGAAGCAGCGCCAAGTCAAGTCCCAAAACTTCAAGGGGATCCTGATAGAATTCAAAAGCTCTAAACCCACCTCCAGATCCCGACTTGGGCAGTCCTTGAGCGCCAATGGCCTCTGGAAATGAGAAGACAGGACCCTCTTGTTAAGGAATTTCCTTGACAGAGTCCTAATCTCCCACATCCCCAGACCCCACCGACGAATAACCTTCAGAACCGGGGTAGCATAAGCCGGGAGATGTCCGTGTGGTGTGCGAAGATCCTTCACTTGCCCTCCTGTCTCCCATTCCTGGAAGAAAGGCCAAAACCATCCCCTACAGGAGGATACCCACGGAGGAGCCCTCTCTGACCAGAGGTTTGCTATATTGGTCTTAAGAAAGGTATTCACTAGGAATACCACGGGGTTGACCATACACAACCCCCCTAGTCTCCTTGTACGGTAAGTAACCTCTCTCTTCACTAGGTTCAGTCTGTTCCCCCATAACTTCTGGAAGAACACACTGTAGACCTGGGTCCAAAGAGGTTCTGGCAACATGCATACACTGCCCAGGTATATCAGTAAAGGGAGCAGGAATGTTTTGATCAGGTTAACCCTTTCCCGGAGGGTCAAAGACCAACCCTTCCACTGATCCACCTTCTGAGCGGCGATCTTAAGCCTGCTGTCCCAGTTTTGTTTGGGGTAATCCCCTTGGCCAAATTCGATGCCGAGAACTTTGCAGATTCCTGGGGCTCTGGAAGGGCGTCCGGGAGATCAAAACTAGGATCTCCCCCTCCCAGCCAGAGACTCTCGCACTTATCCCGGTTGATCTTGGACCCGGATGCCTCCGAGTAGCGGTCCACCTCTGACATCACCCATTGGCCTTCCTCTTGTGAGGTGACAAACACGGTGACATCATCAGCATACGCTACCGCCCTCAGAGCCAAACCCGGCACCACCAGGTCCATTCTCACCCCCGCCAACGGTCCACAATCAATCCTCCTAAGGAAAGGATCAATTGCAAACACGTACAGCAACGGGCTCAAAGGACAACCCTTACGGACACCAGACCCAACCTCAAAAGAGCGGCCAATCCAACCATTCACAAGCGGGAAACTCTCTGCCCCTGTGTACAAGGTCTTAAGCCAATCAACAAACCCCCCCCCCCCCCCCCCCCGGCAGGCCATATCTCAGAAGAACAGACCAGAGGTACTCATGGTTAACCCGATCAAACGCTTTTGCCTGATCCAAGGACAGCAAGTAACCCTTCCAGTGGCCAGCCCTACCCTGTTCCACAGCCTCTCGGACACTGAGCACAGCACTAAATGTATTGCGGCCCGGAACAGAGCAATGCTGAGCCCCCGAAAGGAGCCGGGGTGCAAACTCCACCAGCCGGTTAAACAGCACTTTTGCCAGAATCTTTCGGTCCACATTGAGAAGCGCTATAGGACGCCAATTCTAAATGTGGAACGGGTCTTTACCCTTTGACAGGATGATCAGCGCTGACCTCCTCATTGACTTTGGCAGAGTGCCTGAGGATAGACACTCATTAAATACCTCAGTCAACAGGGGAACCAAAGTGTCCTTAAAGGTCTTATAGAACTCAGATGTTAAGCCATCTGGACCGGGTGACTTCTTGAGGGCAAGCCCATCAATAGCCATCCTGACTTCCTCTTCCCGGATCATCTCTGTCAAAACGTCAAGAGAGGGGTCTACTCCTAGTTCAGGGATGGTTTCAGCCAAGAAAGCTGACACCTTATCCCGATCTAGATCCTTTCTTCCCAAGAGGTGCGAGTAAAAGGATCTGACGACCTCCAAGATCCCTCATCTGGACCTTTTCAAGGATCCCGTACTATCAATCAGTCCTGAGACTACCTTACTATTCACTGACATCTTGCAGTTTCTGTAAGGGTCGGGCGAGCGGTACTTCCCGTAATCCCTCTCAAAAACCAAAGATGCATGCCTATCGTACTGACACCTCATCAGCAAGGATTTCACTCCGGAGATATCATCACGACTACCTCCAGTCGAGACAAGGTGCTCAAGTTTCTTCCTCAGGCCCTGGTACAAACGGTACCTGTTTAGGCTTCTGAGGCCTGAGAGCTGGCGGAAGAATCTCGCAACCCTTTTTTTGAAGATCTCCCACCACTCTGACTTACTGCTACAAAGGCCCAGCAATGGTACCTGGCTCTGAAGAAAATCCTCAAAGGACTGTCTTATCTCCGCTTCTTCCAAGAGAGACGAATTCGGCTTCCAATAGCCTCTGCCCATCCGGGGGGTCTCTGTAACATTCAGAGAAAACAAAATTAAACAGTGATCGGAGAACTCCACCTCAACAACAGACACTGCTGAAGAGACGGCCTCCTCCTTTAAATAAAACCTATCTATCCTAGACCTACAACTACCCCTATAATAGGTGAATCCTGCGTGGCCTGGGGTGTGCCGGATGTGGACATCCACCATGCGAGCCTCACTCGCTATGTTATTTAGGGCGACGCTATCATTAGTCAGCTTGTCTCTGGAACCTCCCCTATCTTGGGGCCTCGTGACAGCATTGAAGTCCCCTCCAAAGACCACCTGCCGACTTGTAAAAAGATAGGGCTTGATCCTCATAAAGAGACACTTCCGGTCCCACTTAGACTGTGGGCCGTAGATGTTAATAAGGCGAAGTTCTTGTCCCCTCATGAGGACATCTAAGATCAGGCACCTCCCCATTTCTAACTCGATAACCTGTCGGCATTCTACCGCTGCCGTAAAAAGGACCGCCACTCCGCTATACGGCTCGGCCCCAAGAGACCAGTATGAGGGCCCATTCCTCCACTCTCTTTTAGCCTTGTAGATAGATGACATATCTGTTAGCCTGGTCTCCTGCAAAAATAACAGCATTAATATGGGCAAAAAAATCATAGGCCGCAAATCGAGCCGTATCTGACTTAATGCTGGCAACGTTAATGGATGCCAGAGTCAACGGAGAGGGTGCCGCCATCGAGGGTGATTGAGTTAGACAGCTTTCTTTTTCCTCCCATCCACCACACCACCCTCCTCATCAGATGATGGTTTACCCCTTTTTAGTGAGATGGATGTGTCCATTTTCCCTTTATATACATTTTCCTCGTCCCCAGACTCTGAGCCAGTCCCCCCCCCTGAAGACATAGGTTCCCCAGGGAGAGAGGACTCAGGGTCCCCTGTGGGCCCCACCGCAACATCCGGAACCTCACCCCGAGCCTCCTCCTCCGAAGAGGAAATTTCGCGGAGGCCTCGGAATCGGTTGGAGAGACCAATCAGAGGGGGGTCAGTTGTACCTTCCTTTGGCATCTGGCGGGTGGGAGAAGATTTTAAATCTCCCTTTTTCTTATTCCTCCGAGTACCCCGCTTTGTTTCTGCCCATCTCCCTCTGTCCTCATCCACGCTCTCACCATGGGAGGACAGCGAGGAGACAGCATCCTCCTCTTTGTGGATCCTTCCAGTCTCCTCATCCAGTTCACTATCCCCCAGGGCCTCAGCAGTAACACTGGTCGCAGGGACAGGATCAGAAGCCACCTCAGCTGGCTGATGCTCCTGTGACTCCCGAATCTCCCTATCCCTTTGACGCTTCTTGAGACGCCTCAGTTGGGCAGGCGTCTTCTGCTTACTTTTCTTCCCTGGCCTCTGCACCCCTTCATCCCCGCCAGCCATCCCCCCAGCAGAGTTCACCTCATGGCTTACCCCCACCGGGGCAACAACCGCGTTGACAAAGGAACGAGGGCAGCGACTGAATGGGTGACCTAAGTCACCAAACAGGTGACACCTAATCTCCGCACAAGATGCAGCGAGATGGCCTATTTCCCCACACAGAGTGCACTTTTGCACAGTGCAATTGGCACTAAAATGTGTGGGGTCACCACATCTGTGACAGAGCTTCGGCTGACCCTGGTAGAAGATCTGGATAGGTAACGGTGTTTCCTGAAAGCTTAAGCTTGACCATAAACGTCCAGGCCCCTGACCAGATGCCATATTCATCCCTGTTCTTTTTTGGGACCTCCACCACCTCTCCATACCGACCTAGCCACGTCATGATGTCAATACAAGAAAGTGATTCGTTACGGGTTAAAACGGTCACTTTCTTGACATTGTTTTGGCGAGACACCGCCTGAATGGCAAAGTCTCGCCAGCCGGGCTCATTCTTTACCAGCTCATAATTCGACCAGAAGAGCTCAAGCCCCTCTGGCCGAACAAAGCTGATATCGAACTCAGGGGTACCATAAGGATGTATCAAGGCGTAGATGTCAGCTGCCTTAAAGCCCAACTTCAGCAGAAGCTCAACAACTTTAGATCTTGGAGGACATGTTTCACTGCCTCTCCACCTCAGCCGGACCACATTCCTTCGGAGACCACCTGGCCCGGCTGTTGGGAGGGACCACACAGTATCCCCCCCTCTTTCCTCTCGGAAGGCTGAAAGACCATGTCTTTCTATCCAAAAGGATAGATCAACCTCCCTACCCTCTACATTGATTGATCTCTACCCTCTCCTTAAGGCCCCCAGGAGACGCTGCTGCAAATTGCCCCCCCCCCCCAGAGCCAGAAGACGAGGAAGGTGCCCCCCTCCCCCCAGCGGTGACATTTGCGTAGCTGCGTACCGGTGCTGCCACCGCTGGGGGTGCAACTGAACCAGGCCCTACATCCCCACCACTAATTTGTGCCCCTTCACCACCCTCCTCCACATAATCCATACTCACACCATTATTGCCTGTTTTAGCTGATGTGCCCCCCATACTTCCACCCGTGCTACAGCCCATACTACCATTCACTCCAACATTAACCTCCCCATCCATACTGGCTGGACCAGTGCGTTCTGGTGCAGATAGTGTACCATCAGCATCACTGGGTACCAGAGCTGGAGCCACTGCCACAGGACAGGTCACCGGTCCTTTATACAAGGACCGGGAAGCCTGCCTAGCCTGTTTATTAGTGGCCCCAGCCCTGTTTTTACTGGTACCCTTCGCCTCATCAGTACTGGAGTTTTCTGCTCCTGGGCGCCACTGTTCAGGATAAGCGGCGCCAATACAAAATAAAGGTTTTAGTCCAGTCTTTCTGGGAGACGAAGACATCTTGGCCCCGGCAGCTCTTTCACGATGACACCGCTGCTCCAAAGGAACAGCAGTGCCAACGCTCAGAGCCACCGGAGCTCCCGCAGCTGACTCTGGCACAAAGCCGCCCCCCCTCCCGTTAGGGAGCAGCCCAATGTGCCAGAGCCATCCATGCCCATCGCTGGGCAAATATCACTGTCCGACCTCACAGCCGATGCATTGTCTGCTCCACCACTGTTACTACAAACAGCGATGGAGCTCACCGCCACACTAGACTCCATACTCTCCCCACTCTCCTGCACTGAGTCCACAGCAGAACTCAGGCTGGGCTGAGAAATGGGGTTCACACAGTGAGCTGACCCTGCGGCCAGTCCGGGGGGCTCAGGGAGGGGGGTATACACAAATGTTACCTGCTCCTGGAGCTTGGTCTTCTTTAGCTTCTTCTTTTTCCTTCCCCCAGGTGCCTCCTCTGGTAACTCATCCCCAAACGTGAAGTCCTGGAGGCGACCTGGGGACTCCAGGAGCTGGATCTGGGCCATCAGCGCCCCTCCCTGGTGACTGGTGCTGCTCTCATCCCCCGAACCACCAGAGCCACGGCCAGATGACATCGCCACTTGCCCTGCAGGGAGCCCACTGTATGGGGTCAGATGTTGCAGACCCCCGGGTGGATTTGGCTCAACATTATCGGCCTCCGCAGCGTCTCCTTCCTCCTCCACCCGTGGCTGAAGCCCCCTCAGCCGTCTCTGCTTCTCTCTCTCCATTGTATGAAAGCGGTCTTCATTTAAAAGTTTTTCCCTAAATGGCCCGCTGTTCTCTAAAATAAAAGTTCTCTTCTTCTCCAGTATCCTTATTTCATTTTTCAGCTGTTTAATCCGGGCTGACAGCTCAGCTTTCTGTTGTTTGGCCGCAGTTTCCACCAGGGCTTTTGCTTCCCGTACCTCCTCCTGGAGCCTATACAAGCTGCCCCTTGCTTCCTCATACCCACGGATGTGTTCTGCCACACGAGAGTTATGGGGGACTCCAGACTCCCGGGCCCTAGGCATCCCCCAATCCTCCTCCACACATCCGTGGGCATTTAGCTTTGCTCCAGGAGGAGTATCACAGTCCACATTGTCAGGCCTTGTTGTCACAGTACCTGTGCTTCCGGAACTTCTTGCACTTTTAGTCCCACAACTTGCAGGGCCAGCCTTGCGGCTGCTCTTTGTCTCTACGGGTTCAGGGCTGGAGATGCATCGCTGCACCTCCTGGCAGAGCGCCTCAACCCGGAGACCTCTGATGCACTTCCTGACGCTGGTCCCTCCACACCTGGTCGCTGGCTCCCCCTGCCCCCCGCGGACCTGATTCGGGGGGCAGGTGTTGGGGTTCTCTTCTCCTCGCTCATGCCTGAACACACGCTCTCCCTCTGGGGAAGGAAGAACGTTGTCCGGCACAGATGACACGGCAGAGCTCAGAGCGCACACACACCAAACAATCCAGCAAACGACTTCCTCCACACTCAGCAGACTCACAGGAAGATGCTCCCTCCAGAGCTGTACTCACTACTCTGCTGGTGAGGTCACTGTGTACATACATTACATTACTTATCCTGTACTGATCCTGAGTAATATCCTGTATTATACTCCAGAGCTGTACTCACTATTCTGCTGGTGAGGTCACTGTGTACATACATTACATTACTTATCCTGTACTGATCCTGAGTTATATCCTGTATTATACTCCAGAGCTGTACTCACTATTCTGCTGGTGAGGTCACTGTGTACATACTTTACATTACTTATCCTGTACTGATCCTGAGTTATATCCTGTAGATCTTTTATTAAAATTTCAAACATAACAATAAAAAAAATTACAAAACATAAACATATCATATCCGATAGAACATATCAATATAATAATCATAAAACCAACACAATAGCATAAAATACAACACCGGTCCACCCCACACTCAATCCTGCACACAAACAAATATATACAATATTTACAAAAGACAGATTCCTATAATACCCATAATACCCATACCATACTAATAAACTATATACACTAATACTAAATGTGAATTTCCTGGCCCAGTTGCAATACCAAAAACCCCAATACCAGTAATATACCAAAAAGAATAACAACAACAACAATAATAATACATATAAAATAATAAAAACCAACACAAACAAAATAACACCACTTTTTTTTTTTTTTTTTTTGGCCCTGAGCTGGTCCCGCATCCCATGCCCCCAGTACATGTTACCAGACGTCCATGAACCAGTCCAGGATTTTCTGTATATATAAAAGTCCCATACAAACCCCCTCCCCCCTTTTTAACCCACCACCCAACCTAAACTAAACCCAAACCCCAGGTGGCATCACACAATATATACAATATATACATTACATAAAATATACACAGACTAACAATATATACAATACATAAGTATACAAATAGACTACAACAATAAATACAATAACAAATACATATAACACTATAAGCCAAACAACAAACCCCTAAAGCTCAAGTTCAGTGCCTGCAAGCCCTATATTACCATAAACCAACTGCTCAAAACAAAAAGACTAATGTGCCAGCATCAGCCCACCACCAGGGGGGGACAACAGGCTAAGGCACTTTAAAGGCAGAGCCCCTCCATAGACGAGAGGCCCTGCCAGCACCCAGCCTCTCGTACTCCAGAGAACGCACCTTCACCAGGTCACCGAGAATGTTCCTAACCACCACATCCACAGGGAGGATTTTACGCTGCGTCGACACTAAACACCGTGCGTTCCACGTGTAGTACCTAACCACTGAGCTGACTAGGAATAAAGTGCACCGGTCCCAGCCTCCAAGGTTTCTGAATGCCCCATAGGCCCATTCCGCATAGGAGAGACTGGCCAGCCGAGGCCAACCAATGGAAGCGCCCACCCTGGTGTAAACCTCTGTGTTAAAGGGACAATGAAGCAGAAAATGCTCCATGCTTTCCAGCATGCCTCCACACTCTTCGCGGGGACATCCCCGGTCATCAGAGCTCCTGCACTTCAGATTGTCCCTCACACACAGTTTCCCATGGAAGCAGCGCCAAGTCAAGTCCCAAAACTTCAAGGGGATCCTGATAGAATTCAAAAGCTCTAAACCCACCTCCAGATCCCGACTTGGGCAGTCCTTGAGCGCCAATGGCCTCTGGAAATGAGAAGACAGGACCCTCTTGTCAAGGAATTTCCTCGACAGAGTCCTAATCTCCCACATCCCCAGACCCCACCGACGAATAACCTTCAGAACCGGGGTAGCATAAGCCGGGAGATGCCCGTGTGGTGTGCGAAGATCCTTCACTTGCCCTCCTGTCTCCCATTCCTGGTAGAAAGGCTGAAACCATCCCCTACAGGAGGATACCCACGGAGGAGCCCTCTCTGACCAGAGGTTTGCTATATTGGTCTTAAGAAAGGTATTCACTAGGAATACCACGGGGTTGACCATACACAACCCCCCTAGTCTCCTTGTACGGTAAGTAACCTCCCTCTTCACTAGGTTCAGTCTGTTCCCCCATAACATCTGGAAGAACACACTGTAGACCCGGGTCCAAAGAGGTTCTGGCAACATGCATACACTGCCCAGGTATATCAGTAAAGGGAGCAGGAATGTTTTGATCAGGTTAACCCTTTCCCGGAGGGTCAAAGACCAACCCTTCCACTGATCCACCTTCTGAGCGGCGATCTTAAGCCTGCTGTCCCAGTTTTGTTTGGGGTAATCCCCTTGGCCAAATTCGATGCCGAGAACTTTTGCAGATTCCTGGGGCCCTGGAAGGGCGTCCGGGAGATCAAAACTAGGATCTCCCCCTCCCAGCCAGAGACTCTCGCACTTATCCCGGTTGATCTTGGACCCGGATGCCTCCGAGTAGCGGTCCACCTCTGACATCACCCATTGGCCTTCCTCTTGTGAGGAGACAAACACGGTGACATCATCAGCATACGCTACCGCCCTCAGAGCCAAATCCGGCACCGCCAGGTCCATTCTCACCCCCGCCAACGGTCCACAATCAATCCTCCTAAGGAAAGGATCAATTGCAAACACGTACAGCAACGGGCTCAAAGGACAACCCTGCCGGACGCCAGACCCAACCTCAAAAGAGCAGCCAATCCAACCATTCACAAGCGGGAAACTCTCTGCCCCTGCGTACAAGATCTTAAGCCAACCAACAAACCCCCCCGGCAGGCCATATCTCAGAAGAACAGACCAGAGGTACTCATGGTTAACCCGATCAAACGCTTTTGCCTGATCCAAGGACAGCAAGTACACCTTCCAGTGGCCAGCCCTACCCTGCTCCACAGCCTCTCGGACACTGAGCACAGCACTAAATGTACTGCGGCCCGGAACACAGCAATTCTGAGCCCCCGAAAGGAGCCGGGGTGCAAACTCCACCAGCCGGTTAAACAGCACTTTTGCCAGAATCTTTCGGTCCACATTGAGAAGCGCTATGGGACGCCAATTCTCAATGTGGAACGGGTCTTTACCCTTTGACAGGATGATCAGCGCTGACCTCCTCATTGACTTTGGCAGAGTGCCCGAGGATAGACACTCATTAAAAACCGCAGTCAAGAGGGGAACCAAAGTGTCCTTAAAGGTCTTATAGAACTCAGATGTTAAGCCATCCGGATCGGGTGACTTCTTGAGGGCAAGCCCATCAATAGCCATCCTGACTTCCTCTTCCCGGATCATCTCTGTCAAAACGTCAACAGAGGGGTCTACTCCTGGTTCAGGGACGGTTTCAGCCAAGAAAGCTGATACCTTATCTCGATCTAGATCCTTCCTTCCCAAGAGGTGCGAGTAGAAGGATCTGACGACCTCCAAGATCCCTGATCTGGACCTTTTCAAGGATCCCGTACTATCAATCAGTCCTGAGACTATTTTACTATTCACTGACATCTTGCAGTTTCTGTAAGGGTCAGGCGAGCGGTACTTCCCGTAATCCCTCTCAAAAACCAAAGATGCGTGTCTGTCGTACTGGCACTTCATCAACAAGGACTTCACTGTGGAGATATCGTCACGACTACCTCCAGTCGAGACAAGGTGCTCAAGTTTCTTCCTCAGGCCCTGGTACAAACGGTACCTGTTTAGGCTTCTGAGGCCTGAGAGCTGGCGGAAGAATCTCGCAACCCTTTCCTTGAAGATCTCCCACCACTCTGACTTACTGCTACAAAGGCCCAGCAATGGTACCTGGCTCTGAAGAAAATCCTCAAAGGACTGTCTTATCTCCGCTTCTTCCAAGAGAGACGAATTCAGCTTCCAATAGCCTCTGCCCATCCGGGGGGTCTCTGCGACATTCAGAGAAAACAAAATTAAACAGTGATCGGAGAACTCCACCTCAACAACAGATACTGCTGAAGAGACGGCCTCCTCCTTTAAATAAAACCTGTCTATCCTAGACCTACAACTACCCCTATGATAGGTGAATCCCACGTGGCCTGGGGTGTGCCGGATGTGGACATCCACCAGGCGAGCCTCACTCGCTATGCTATTAAGGGCGGCGCTATCATAAGTCAGCTTGTCTCTGGCACCTCCCCTGTCTTGGGGCCTCGTGACAGCATTAAAGTCCCCTCCAAAGACCACCTGCCGACTTGTAAAAAGATAGGGCTTGATCCTCATAAAGAGACACTTCCGGTCCCACTTAGACTGTGGGCCGTAGATGTTAATAAGGCGAAGTTCTTGTCCCTTCATGAGGACATCTAAGATCAGGCACCTCCCCATTTCTAACTCGATAACCCGTCGGCATTCTACCGCTGCGGTAAAAAGGACCGCCACTCCGCTATACGGCTCGGCCCCAAGAGACCAGTAGGAGGGCCCATTCCTCCACTCTCTTTTAGCCTTGTAGATAGATGACATATCTGTTAGCCTGGTCTCCTGCAAAAATAAAATATCAGCATTAATATGGGCAAAAAAATCATAGGCCGCAAATCGAGCCGTATCTGACTTTATGCTGGCAACATTAATGGATGCCAGAGTCAACGGAGAGGGTGCCGCCATCAAGGGTGATTGAGTTAGACAGCTTTCTTTTTCCCACCATCCTTCCCATCCACCCCACCACCCTCCTCATCAGATGATGGTTTACCCCTTTTAAGTGAAATAGATGTGTCCATTTTCCCTTTATATACATTTTCCTCGTCCCCTGACTCTGGGCCTGTCTCCCCCCCTGAAGACATAGATTCCCCAGGGAGAGAGGACTCAGCGTCTCCTGTGAGCCCCACCGCAACATCCGGAACCTCACCCCCAGCCACCCCCTCCTCCGAAGAGGAAATGTCGCGGAGGGCTCGGAACCGGTTGGAGAGACCAATCAGAGGGAGATCAGTTGTACCTTCCTTTGGCATCTGGCAGGTGGGAGAAGATCTTACATCTCTCCTTTTCTTATTCTTCCGAGTACCCCGCTTTGTTTCTGCCCATCCCCCACTGTCCTCATCCGCGCTCCCACCATGGGAGGACAGTGAGGAGACGGCATCCCCCTCTTTGTGGATCCTTCCAGTCTCCTCATCCAGTTCACTATCCCCCAGGGCCTCAGCAGTAAGACTGGCCGCAGGGACAGGATCAGGAGTCACCCCAGTTGGTTGATGCTCCTGTGAGTCCTGAATCTCCCTGTCCCTTTGACGCTTCTCGAGACGCCTCAGTTGGGCAGGCGTCTTCTGCTTACTTTTCTTCCCTGGCCCCTGCACTCCTTCATCCCCGACAGCCATCCCCCCAGCAGAATCCACCTCACGGCTTACTCCCACCGGGGCAACAACCGCGTTGACAAAGGAACGAGGGCAGCGACTGAATGGGTGACCTAAGTCACCACACAGGTGACACCTAATCTCTGCACAAGATGTAGCGAGATGGCCTATTTCCCCACACAGAGTGCACTTCTGCACAGTGCAATTGGCACTAAAATGTGTGGGGTCACCACATCTGTGACAGAGCTTCGGCTGACCCTGGTAGAAGAACTGGATACGCTCCCTTCCGAGGAAGGTCGCAGATGGTATATGGGTAACGGTGTTTCCTGAACGCCTAAGCTTGACCATAAACGTCCAGGCCCCTGACCAGATGCCATATTCATCCCTGTTCTTTTTTGGGACCTCCACCACCTCACCATACCGACCTAGCCACGTCATGATGTCAATACAAGAAAGCGATTCATTACGGGTTAAAACGGTCACCTTCTTGACATTATTTTGGCGAGACACTGCCTGAATGGCAAAGTCTCGCCAGCCGGGCTCATTCTTTACCAACTCATAATTCGACCAGAAGAGCTCAAGCCCCTCCGGCCGAACAAAGCTGATATCGAACTCAGGGGTACCATAAGGATGTATCAAGGCATAGATGTCAGCTGCCTTAAAGCCCAACTTCAGCAGAAGCTCAACAACTTTAGATCTTGGAGGACATGTATCACTGCCTCTCCACCTCAGCCGGACCACATTCCTACGGAGACCACCTGGCCCGGCTGTAGGGAGGGACCACACATTATCCCCCCCTCTTTCCTCTCGGAAGGCTGAAAGACCATGTCTCTCTATCCAGAAGGATAGATCAACCTCCCTACCCTCTACATTGATCGATCTCTCCCCTCTCCTTAAGGCCCCCAGGAGACGCTGCTGCAAACTGTTCTCCCCAGAGCCAGAGGACGAGGAAGCTGCCCCCCTTCCCCCAGCGGTGACATTCGCGTAGCTGCGGACGGGTGCTGCCACCGCTGGGGGTGCAACTGGACCAGGCCCTACATTCCCACCACTAATCTGTGCCCCTTCACCACCCTCCTCCACATAATCCATACCCAAACCATTGACCCCTATTTTAGCTGATGTGCCCCCCATACCTCCACCCGTGCTACAGCCCAAACCACTATTCAAAGCCCCAGACAGATTTTTAGTAACAGATTAATTATTCCCCTCATTCACACCCTCAGTCACTCCAACATTAACCTCCACATTCATACTGGCTGGACCGGTGCGTTCTGGCGCAGATTTTGTACTGTCAGCATCACTGGGTACCAGGGCTGGAGCCATCACCACAGGACAGGTCACCGGTCCCTTATACAAGGACCGGGAAGCCTGCCTAGCCTGTTTATTAGCGGCCCCAGCCCTGTTTTTACCGGTACCCTCCGCCTCATCCGTACTAGAATGTCCAGCTCCTGGGCGCCGCTGAGCTGGATCAGCGGCGCCAATGCAAAACAAAAGTTTTTTTCTACTTTTGGGAGAATCTATTTTTCCCTTAGCCACCACGACTACCTCCGGCACTGAGTCACCCCCCTCTCCCACAGGGGAGCGAACTACAGCACCGGAGTCTGCCTCTATGCCCACCGCTGGGCCGCCCTCACTGTACGGCCTTGCGGCCAATGCCTTCTCTGCTCCATCTCTGCTACTGCAAACAGGCATGGAGCTCTGCGCCCTTTTAGTATCTGTACTCTCCCCGCACCTTTGCACCGAGTCCACCACAGAACACGGGCTGGGCTGGGTAACGGGGCTTGCACAATGAGCTGACCCTGCGGCCGACTCAGGGTTTACAGGGAGGGGGGTGTAGATGTAACTCACCACTTCTTGCTGCTTTGGCTTGGTCTTCTTCTTCTTACCCCCAGGTGCCTCATTTGGGAGCTCATCTCCAAACACCAGATTCTG
Organism: Hyla sarda; assembly: GCF_029499605.1. Lineage (NCBI taxonomy): Eukaryota > Metazoa > Chordata > Amphibia > Anura > Hylidae > Hyla > Hyla sarda. Next base: position 11,791,319 of record NC_079189.1, read on the forward strand.
AGGACACACTGGGGATTCCAGCATGCGGATCTGGGCCATTAGCGCCCCTCCCTGGTAGCTGCTGTCACTGTCCTCCCCTGAGTCGGCAGGTGATACTGCTGGTTGCTGTGCAGGGGGCCCACTGTACGGGGCCTGCTGCTGTTGCCGCAGGCCACCAGGTGGATCTGGCTGTTGTTCTTCCTCCATCTCCTCCGCATCATCCACCTGGCTCTCAGGTTGCAGCCCCATCAACCTTTTATTTTCCTTTTCCTCCATTACCTTGAATCTTTCTCCATTTTCCAATTTTTCTTTAAATGGACCACTCTTCGCCAGTAATTCTGCTCTCTTCTCCTCCAAAGCTTGTATTTCAGCCATAAGTCTTTTTATCTCTGCCTGGATCTCTGCCTTTTTCCTCTTAGGAGTTACCTTAGCCCTGGCACGGGCACAGCGAAGTCCCTCTCCGAGCCTCCTGATGGCCTTACAGGCGTCTTCATACTCACGGAGGTGACTTTTTACCCGGGACGTATAGGTGGAAATAGACTCCCGGGTCCTCAGCACTCCCCAGCCTTCCTCACTGAGGTCGGCTTCACCTCCGTGAGTACTCTGCCTTCTTCCTGATGAAGCCAGCTTTCCGCTGGAAACACCCAGCTTTCCCGAGGTGGATCCAGCCTTGGAGCTCCTCACCTCTGTGGGGGGAGTTGGAGCAGCATTGCTGCGACTCCTGGTGGAACGCCTCACCCCCAAATCCTCCGATGTTCCGGCCGCTTGCTGGCTTCTACTGCTCCCCTGCGGCCTATTCCGAGGAGCAGAAGCCTGGGCCTCGCCTCCCTCACTCATGCCTGGAAACCCACTCCCTCCCTGGGGAGGAGGAAGCAGGCCCCAGGTGGAACAGATGGAAATCCCTGGAGCTCAGGAGACACAGCAGACACACACAGCACAGCTGAAGCACGACCACACCCGCAACTAATTGGTCAGCACTCCAGAGCTGTACTCACTACTCTGCTGGTGAGGTCACTGTGTACATTCATTACATTACTTATCCTGTACTGATCCTGAGTTATACAGTATCCTTTATTATACTCCAGAACTGTACTCACTATTCTGCCGGTGAGGTCACTGTGTACATATTTGATGTCCCAGTACAGGACATGGTCCTGTACTACCATTAGGCCCTGTCAGGTTGAGTCCCTCAGTGACCTGGGGGCTGTCCTGCAAGGTCTCCCCCCTGTTGGTTTTCTAAAGGTGTGTGTGTCACGTTAATACCTAGACAGGATCCCTATGTATAGGTAGTGTAGAGGACCTGTGGGAGGTCTCAAGGACCTGTGTAAGTCTGTCACATGTTATGTTATGCAGTCCCATGATTTGTTGTCACATATTCTCCCAGAGAGCACCAGCTTAACCTATGACCCGCAGATTGACCAATGGGCTTTAGTCCACAATATAAAGGGGCGGCAATTACAATTTCTCTCAGAACAGATTCCATCTGCTTCTCAGCACAGCAACCACCAGAGATCTCAGTGCAAGTGATCAGCATCTGGAAGACCCCAAAATCTACAGTCATTCCAGTAAGTCTCAAGTCTATGTCTGCTGTCACTGAAACTAGTCAAGTCCTGCACATAGTCATGTCAAGTCTGATTTCAAGTCAAGTTAATTACAAATATATTGGTCCAGCATTGGTCCTCTGCTTCCTGGCCACCTCTCCGGGAATTCCGGCCTTAGCTGTGAAGATAATTACACCCGTCTTCTACTCAGTAAAGCCTCTGTTTGACCATAACTGGTTGTGGACTCTCATTTCACTTCTTGTAATTGGGATAGCAGAGGAACCGGGCGTGTGGTGTTCCGGAACCCAAAAACCACACTGGCGTCACGAACACTAGGGGTTAATACCATCCAGCCCCCAGGGTTAAAACCATCTGATCCCACCACTCTCACCGCAACACCCGTGGTCCCGCCATTTCACCCGGTGGTCCACCACACATACATTACATTACTTATCCTGTATTATACTCCCAAGGTGCACTCACTATTATATACATAATATGTGACAGATCCTGTGTTATACTATAGACATGTACATTTTATATATTTCATTCAGCTTCTCCAGTTTAGAGGGCAGCGGACTGATGACTGACTCTGGAGAGAAAGCTCAGGGTCAGTAAGTCTCCCTTAAGGCCCTATACACATAAGGTAGACCTCCCCTTTGAATATAGAAATGTCTGTGATATATATATTTTTTTAATTAATTAAGTTCAAACAAACCTCGTACAAAAAGTACTGCCTGGTCCCCGGAGACTGATTCTTGACATTTTATTTGGTACACGATCCCCTGTGCAGATCATGTTCAATACAGAGGGAATGTTCTGGAACCCCCAACCCCCTACATTACCCCCTTCCCCTGTAATCACACAATTCAGGGCACATCTGTTATTAATCTACATGAAATTTCTGAAATCCCACCTCAGAGCTGGGGTGAGGGAGGGGGGATAATGGCAGGGGCTTCACAACCGAAGCTCAGATTCCTTTGTGTGGCAAATGTTCGTGCCCCCTGTGTGATGTGAACCGGACTTATCTGGTCAGAACACTTACGTTTGATTCTAACACTTTCTATGATATACAGTCATTCCCTCCCCCTACGTGTTCATCACTTTGCTTGTTACATTTTTTAGAATGTTTTATTCTAAAAGACGAATTCTAAGTGAAAAGTATCACAAGGACCACATCAGTAGCCCCCCGTATCTCCTACATAGTTCTCTAACCCCCAGAAGTTAATATAACTAATGGAGCAGGATTACAGGTGAGATTATAACCAGAGACGAACGGGGAGAGAAAAAAATGGAACACAAAGCGCAACTATGTGTCATTACCCTATGTGAGGATACTTCCTCAAAGGGGTACTATGGTGCATAGACATCTTATCCCCTATCCAAAGGATAGGGGATAAGATGCCTGATTGTGGGGGTCCTGCCGCTGGGGACCCCCGTGATCTTGCATGCAGCACCCCAGTTAAAATCAGTCCCCGGAGCGTGTTCGCTACGGGTCTGATTACTGACGACCACGGGGCAGGCGGCGCGTGGTGTCATGCCTCTGCCCCCATGTGACGTCACGCTCCGCCCCTCAATGCAAGCCTATGGGAGGGGGCGTGACAGCTGTCACGCCCCCTCCCATAGGCTTGCATTGAAGGGCGGAGTGTGACGTCACACGGGGGCGGAGGCGTGACAGCTGTCACGCCCCCTCCCATAGGCTTGCCTTGAAGGGCGGAGCGTGACGTCACACGGGAGCGGAGGCGTGACAGCTGTCACGCCCCCCCCCCCCCATAGGCTTGCATTGAAGGGCGGAGCGTGACTTCACACGGGGGGCGGAGGCGTGACGTCACACGCCGCCTGCCCCGAGGTCGCCGGTAATCAGACCCGTAACATGCTCCGGGGACTGATTTTAACTGGGGTGCTGCTTGCAAGATCACGGGGGTCCCCAGCGACGGGACCCCCGCGATCAGGCATCTTACCCCCTATCCTTTGGATAGGGGATAAGATGTCTAAGTACCTGAGTACCCCTTTAAATAGAAAAGCAGGTGTGCTCACATTACGGTGTTGTGCTATGGGCAAGCGTTCAGCGCTTTAGGTCACTAATAATGACCATCGATGGCGGGGTGCAGCCGAGCAGTCAATAGCTCAGAAGTATCTCCTCTAACAGAAGTGGGGGAAAAAGGTGCTCAAAAGGCGCTCTCCCGTGCAGTGGAGTAAGGTGTCAGCTTACAATTTATCGATGTCAGACAACAAAATAATAAACATAAACAAGACTGCACATTGTGCTACATTCCTTTTGCATATAAAAGCCTTATTTATGTTTAATATTTGGTTCATTGTAAGTTTACACCTTACTCTACTGCGCGGGAGAGCGCCATTTGAGCACCTTTTTTCCCCCCACTGCTGTTGGAGGAGATACTTCAGAGTCATTATAACCAGAGAAGTATAATGTGAGTCAGTGACTACAAGGAGTTATAACTATGTCTTATTCTCTTCTAGCAGAAAACATGGATCGTTCCTGCTCGCCTTCCCCGACACTGTCACCAAACTTCCTGAATGAGAGTTGTAGTATCGCTCCACTAACTCCATCACAGTCTCCGGTATGCTTTAAGTCTTATTTTACCGTATATAAGTCTACTATGGTCCCTATATACAAGATGTATAATATATAAGACCAGCAGTACATATTGTGAGACAGTGACAGGAACGGTCGCCAGGGATCACCATTCAGTGGTCCCTTAAAGGGGTACTCCGCCCCTAGACATCTTATCCCCTATCCAAAGGATAGGGGATAAGATGTCAGATCGCGGGGGTCCCGCTGCTGGGGACCCCCGGGATCTCGGCTGCAGCACCCACCTCAACAGCTTCTTGCAACACTGGAGGCTTCAAATCCCGACCACGCGAGCGAAAGAGCGTGACGTCACGACTCCGCCCCTGTGTGAGGTCACGCCCCGCCCCTCAATGCAAGTCTATGGGAGGGGGCGTGACGGCCGTCACGCCCCCTCCAATAGGCTTGCATTGAGGGGGCGGATCGTGATGTCACACGGGGGCGGAGCCATGAGGTCTCAACGCTCTGGCCCCGTGATCGACAGTAATCAGACCCGGAGCGAACACGCTCCAGGGACTGGTTTTAACGGGGTGCGGCATGGAAGATCACGGGGGTCCCCAGCGGCGGAACCCCCGCGATCCAGCATCTTATCCCCTATCCTTTGGATAGGGGATTAGATGTCTAAGCGCCGGAGTACCCCTTTAAGTTAAAATATTCATTTTACCAGTGAAATGCCCATCCTGATTGGTCAGTTCTTCCAGACAGTTATACTACCATAAATCACCAAAGTGGTCATCAGAACCCTTTGTTCACAAACACTAAATCTAAACTAACATAATGGCCGATGTGGTGAAACTTGAGGGCGCTGTGTCTTTGAGGTTTTAAAGGGGTACTCCGCCCCTAAACATCTTATCCCCTATCCAAAGGATAGGGGATAAGATGTCAGATCGCGGGGGGTCCCGCCGCTGGGGACCCCCGGGATCTCGGCTGCAGGACCCACCTGTTGCGACTTCCGGCAGCGTTAGAGGCTCTCATCCTAACGCCTCCCGACCACGATGATGTGAGATCATGACGTCACGACTACGCCCCCGTGTGAAGTCACGTCCCGCCCCCTCAATGCATGTCTATGGGAGGGGGCGTGACAGCTGTCACGCCCCCTCCCATAGACTTGCATTGAGGGGCGGGGCGTGACATCACACGGGGGGCGGAGCCATTCTTCATGATCTCACGTCACCGTGGTCTGGAGCAGAAGCCTCCAGCGTTTCCGGAAGCCGCAACAGGTGGGTCCTACAGCCAAGATCCCGGGGGTCCCCAGCGGTGGGACCCCCGCGATCTGACATCTTATCCCCTATCCTTTTGGATAGGAGATAAGATGTCTAGGGGCGGAGTACCCCTTTAAACAAACACTGTGTTTGTTTATGGGCATCATTTAATTAAGGTTTACTTGTATTCAGTTTAGATTTAGTGTTGGTGTTTGGAAACAAAGGGTTATAGTGACCACTTTGGTGGTTTATGATAGTGTAAACTCCGGTGGAAAACTTATTTATTTTTTATTTAATTTTTTTTCAAATCAACTGGAAAGTTAAACAGATTTGTAAATTACTTCTATTAAAAAAATCTTAATCCTTCCAGTACTTATCAGCTGCTGTATACTAAAAAGGAAGTTGTGTTTTTCTTTCCAGTCTGACCACAGCGCTGTCAGGAACTGATCGGAGCAGGAGAGGTTTGCTAGGGGGATTTGCTTCTACTCTGGACAGTTCCTGACACAGACAGAGGTGTCAGCAGAGAGCACTGTGGTCAGACAGAAAAGAACAACTCAACTTCCTCTGGAGCATACAGCAGCTGATAAGTACTGGAAGGGTTTAGATTTTTCAATAGAAATTATTTACAAATCTGTATAACTTTCTGGCACCAGTTGTTATGAAAAAAAAAATAGTTTTCTACCGGAGTACCCTTTTAACCCTTCATTCACATATCTCCTTTGACAACTCTTCCAGCCATTGACACATTTCACAGATCTGGACTGTCTGTAGCATATACCTTGTGTTAGTTACACATTTTTGGTTACTTTTATGTTGGGTGGCTGCATAGAGAGGGAAGATTTTGGCTGTATAGAGAGGGAAGATTTTGTGCAGTTAGCCTAGACAACCAGGGTTTATTTAGTATTTGTTCCTGAAGTTAAAGGGATTGTCAGGTTATATAAAACGTATCCCCTAACCACAAGGGATAAGTCATGGGCCGAGGCAGGCCATCTCTGCGTACGGTGACTGGCGGAGCGGGCCATCATTCCCGAGACCAGTTTGTCTAGAATGGTGTGGACTCGAGCTCTCCAAGGCAAGAGACTGGCTCCGTATGCCATGTCATATGCCTCAATGTGACAAGACTAAAAAAAAATGTAAGTGACAGGTACACTTTAAAGGGGTACTCCGGCTCTAAGACATCTTATCCACTATCCAAAGGATAGGGGATTAGAAGTCTGATCGCGGACCCCCGCAATCTTGCATTCAGCACCCACCTTAGGGAGCTGCACTGCCAGCTCAGAACCTGCCGTGTGACGACCACGGGGCCGGAGAATCGTGATGTCACGACTCCGCCCCTTGTGCTGTTAAGCCCCGCCCCCGCTATGCAAGTCTATGGGAGGGGGCGTGACGGCCTCCCATAGACTTGCATAGCAGGGGGCGGAGTCGTGATGTCACGATCGGACATCTTATAGGGATAAGATGTCTTAGGGCCGGAGTACCCCTTTAATGTTGCCAATGTGTGAAGTACCACAATCCTCCACAGGTTTTTCCTCTTTTGAGCTAGTGTCTCACTGACACCCACGCGGACCGGCTATTGCTAAGGAAACGTGGGAGCAGGATCACACACCTATAAGTATAAGTCGTGCCAACCGTCAAGAAGAAGAAGCTCAGAGTCCTCTGTACAACCCAGAGGAGTGAGAATGAATTCCTGGCAAAATGGCAAGGGCCCTATGATGTAATGGAGAGAGTAGGAGAAGAAATGATAAAGTGTACCAGCCAGGTAGGAGAAAGCAGAACAGTTGTACCACATAAAACACGGACAAAGAGTTTCTGGCAGCAGTGAGCTCCCCTAGTAAGGTTGTTCTTAAAAACACCTGCCAATTGGAAGCACCACTTATAAGAATATTCCAAAAATATGTATTTATCTTGTCCAGGGCCCAAAAGCAAGGGACAAAAGAGTTGGTCCTTAGAACTATTGATGTCTTCTCCCAATTACCTGGGCTTATCCCATACATGATCATACATGACCATTGTCTTCAAGCCACAGGTACGAGTTCATTTTAAACCATATAGGGTACCAGAAGCTTGTAGACAAGCCATATTTGTAGAGGTCAAAATGATGTTGGACCTCTGGGGTATTGGAATGGACAATAAAAAAGTGAGTGGTCAAGTACCATTGTCCAGTAGATGGAGCATGTTTGGATCCCATCCGAAGTGAGTGGTGAATTCGGGACACGTTTTGATCAAAAAATGCGCTAAGAGACTCAATTATTCTGATCAAATACAGTGGTCCCTCAACATACGATGGTAATCCGTTCCAAATGGACCATCGTTTGTTGAAACCATCGTATGTTGAGGGATCCGTGCATTGTAAAGTATAGGACAGTGGTCTACAACCTGCGGACCTCCAGATGTTGCAAAACTACAACACCCAGCATGGCCAGACAGCCAACGGCCGCAGGTTGAAGATCACTGGTATTGGAGGTTATACTCACGTGTCCCCGCCGCTCCGGACCATCACCGGTGCCCTGGATTTCGCCGTCCATCGCTGTTGCCGCGTCCCCTTTCTGGGTCGTCCGGATTTTCAGGTTTGTCCCTCAGTCAGCACAGGTACTGAGTCTTTCTGGGTCGTCCGGATTTTCAGGTTTGTCCCTCAGTCAGCACAGGTGCTGAGTCTTTCTGGGTCGTCCGGATTTTCAGGTTTGTCCCTCAGTCAGCACAGGTGCTGAGTCTTTCTGTGTCGTCCGGATTTTCAGGTTTATCCCTCAGTCAGCACAGGTGCTGAGTCTTTCTGTGTCGTCCGGATTTTCAGGTTTGTCCCTCAGTCAGCACAGGTGCTGAGTCTTTCTGGGTCGACCGAACTTTTAGGTTTGTCCCTCAGTCAGCACAGGTGCTGAGTCTTTCTGGGTCGTCCGGATTTTCAGGTTTGTCCCTCAGTCAGCACAGGTGCTGAGTCTTTCTGGGTCGTCCGGATTTTCAGGTTTGTCCCTCAGTCAGCACAGGGGCTGAGGCCGATTAATAGAGGGCTTACAAAATGTATAACCAAGTCTGCACTGAGAGGCTGTGAGGAACCACTGATGACATGAGCATTCCTGAGGTCCTGGAAAAGGGGACATGTATGGACAAGAAAGATTTCTGTGTAGTCAGCGCTGGACAAAAAGGCTTATTTTGTATTTATTTGTGCCTGAAACTAAATGTTATTTGTTTTGTTACTGAAAAATAAAGAAAGTCCTCTTTAACCCCATTTTGGCTTTAAGAACAAAGCCAATTTTATTTTTGTATTTTCATTTTTTCCTCCTCGCCTTCTAAGAGTCAGAACTCTATTATATTTCTATCCACAAACTTGAGGGTTTGTTTTCTGCACGACCAATTATATTTTGTAATGACATCACTTATTTTACCATAAAATGCATGGCAAAACCAAAAAAATATATATTTAAAATTGCCCTATTTTGACCGCCTATAACTTTCAAATTTGTCCTGTATACGGCGCTGTATGAAGAATAATTTTTGCACTGTGATTTTTTTTTTTTTTTTGTACCCTGTACGTGTGACTTTTTAATAGTTTTTTCTTAAAAATTTTTGGTATGTGATGTGACAAAAAGGACCAATTTTAGACTTTTTTTTTACGTTTACACTGTTCACCTTACAGGTTCATTTACATTGTATTTTGATAGTTTGGACATTACCGCACACTTAGATACCAAAATGTGTGTTTATTAATTTACTTTTCACGCTTTTCTGGGGTGAAATGGGGAAAGGTGCAATTTTTATTGTGGGACGGGATTTTTCACACTTTTTAAAAACTTTTTTTTAACATTTATTTTACACTTTTTATGTCCCCATAAAATACTATTTATAGCAATTACTAGATTACTAATACTGTTCAGTGCTATGCCTATGTAAAGCACTGATCAGTATTATCAGCGATCTACTTCTCTGGTATGCTAGAAGGCAGAGCAGAGAAGACCCTGGGAGAGAGCGGCGGAGGCAGGTCAGGGGTAGCTCCATAAGTCAACTTGGCTGATCGGATTTCTGGGTGATCCGATCAGTTATAAGAACCACCCGCACACCATCTGCGGGGTACCAGAGAGTATCTGGCTGCTGACAGCAGCCGGCACTTGCCGTGCATAAGTGATCACAGCTCCTGTGCTCGCTTTATGTACAAGACGTAAATGTAAACATTTTACAGAAAACGTTTGACCTCTGTCATTGCCAAAAAAGGGTGTATATATAACAAAGAACTGAGATGAACTTTTGTTATTGACCAAATATTTATTTTCCACCATAATTTGCTAATAAATTCTTTTAAAATCAGACAATGATTTTATGGATTTTTTTTCTCATTCTGTCTCTCATAGTTGAGGTTATAACCTATGATGAAAATTACAGCCTCTCATCTTTATAAGGGGGAGAACTTGCACAATTGGTGACTGACTAAATACTTTTTTCCCCCACTGTATGTACATTTATGTCCGATGTCCTTAAAGGGGTACTCCGCCCCTGGCATCTTATCCCCTATCCAAAGGATAGGGGATAAGATGTCAGATCGCCGCGGTCCCGCTGCTGGGGACCCCGGGGATCGCTGCTGTAGCACCGCGCTATCATTACAGCACAGAGCGAGTTCGCTCTGTGCGTAATGACGGGCGATACAGGGTCCGGAGCTGCGTGACGTCATGGCTCCGCCCCTCATGACATCACGGCCTGTCCCCTTAAAGGGGTAGTCCAGTGGTGAAAAACTTATCCCCTATCCTAAGGATAGGGGATAAGTTTGAGATCACGGGGGGTCCGACCGCTGGGGCCCCCTGCGATCTCTCTGTACGGGGCCCCGACTCTCCAGCCAGATAGCTGGTGTCGACCCCCGCACGAAGCGGCGGCCGACACGCCCCCTCAACACATCTCTATGGCAGAGCCGGAGATTGCCGAAGGCAGCGCTCCGGCTCTTCCATAGAGTTGTATTGAGGGGGCGTTTCGGCCGCCGCTTCGTGCGGAGGTCGACACGCCCCCTTCCCGCGGGCTGTCGGGGCTCCGTACAGGAGATCGCAGGGGGCCCCAGCGGTCGGACCCCCCGCGATCTGCAACTTATCCCCTATTCTTAGGATAGGGGATAAGTTGTTCACCACGGGTCACCACTGGACTACTCCTTTAATGCAAGTCTATGGCAGGGGGCGTGACGACCCCCACGCCCCCTCCCATAGACTTGTATTGACGGGGGCGGGCTGTGACGTCACAAGGGGCGGAGCCGTGACTTAACGATGCTCCGGCTCCTGTATTGCCCGTCATTACGTGCAGAGCGAACTCGCTCTGCGCAGTAATGATAGCGGGGTGCTGCAGCAGTGATCCCAAGGGTCCCCAGCAGCGGGACCCCGGCGATCTGACATCTTATCCCCTATCCTTTGGATAGGGGATAAGATGTCTAGAGGCAGAGTACCCCTTTAAGGGGTTAAACATTGCCACCTTGTCTTTGAATGCTATCTTGTTGCTTTTGGCAATATATAATTATATACAGTAGAAACCCAGGCTACATGCATAGTGCATATATTTTTTTCTCTATAAGAGTACTTTTGTTCTACATTGGCAATCCTTGTATTTCAGAGGAGCGAACACCGGTCCGTCCTGTCACCTCGGTTTGTTGTAGTCGTGGCCATTGACTTTGGCACCACGTCCAGCGGTTACGCCTTCAGCTTTGTAAAGGACCCAGAAGCGATTCACATGATGAGGTAAGCCACAGTTATATTACCAGAGGGCAAGTGATGGGGACGGGGGCTTTGACCACCTCCTGTTACCATAGTTACATAGTTAGTACGGTTGAAAAAAGACATACATCCATCAAGTTCAACCAGGGAATTGAAGGGTAGGGGTATGGTGCGATATTGGGGAAGGGATGGGATTTTATATTTCTTCATAAGCATTAATGTTATTTTGCTCCAGGAATGTATCTAACCCTGTTTTAAAGCTGTTAATTGTTCCTGCTGTGACCAGTTCCTGAGGTAGACTGTTCCATAAGTTCACAGTTCTCATGGTAAAGAAGGCGTGCCGCCCCTTTAGACTAAACCTTTTCTTCTCCAGACGGAGGGAGTGCCCCCTCGTCCTTTGGGGGGTTTAACCGGGAACAGTTTTTCTCCATATTTTTTGTATGGGCCATTTATATACTTATATACGTTTATCATATCCCCCTTAAACGTCTCTTCTCAAGACTAAACAATTGTAACTCCTTTAATCGCTCCTCATAGCTAAGATGTTCCATGCCCCATATTAGTTTAGTCGCGCGTCTCTGCACCCTTTCCAACTCTGCAGTGTCCCTTTTATGAACAGGCGACCAAAACTGAACAGCATATTCCAGGTGAGGCCGTACCAATGCTTCATAAAGGGGGAGTATTATGTCCCTGTCCCTGGAGTCCATGCCTCTTTTTATACATGACAATATCCTGCCGGCTTTGGAAGCAGCAGCCTGACATAGCATAAAACAATTGCTCATGTAAACTGAGGACAGGCATAAGTAGTACATACCTTATTTTTCGCCATACAGGACGCTCCGGCATATAAGATGCACCCAATTTTAAAGGAGGAAAATCTAGAATACAATGTAAAGTATAGGACAGTGATCTTAAACCAGCGGACCTCCAGATGTTGCAAAACTATAACTCCCGGCATGGAGGTCCGCAGGTTGAAGACCGCTGGTATAGGAGGTAATACTTACGTGTCCCCGCCGCTCCGGACCCTTCACCGCTCGTCACCGCTGCCCTGGATGTCGCCCTCCATCGCTGTCGCCGCGTCACCGGGGTGTCCCCGTCGCTCCGGAACGTCTCTGCTGCCCGGTATCCTCGCTCTCCGTCGCCGCCATCACGTCGCTACGCACACCGCTCCTATTAGATGACGGGACGGCGTGCGCAACGACGTGATGACGACGAAGGAGAGCGCCGGCCATGCAGGGGATCCCGGCACGGAGCAGACACACCGAGGAGGCCGGTAAGGTCCCTCCAGGTGCAGCCGGGTTAGTGTCACTTTCCCTTCAGACGCGGCGATCGCCACGTCTGAAGGGTTAACACAGGGCATCACCGCGATCGGTGATGTCCTGTATTAGCCTCGGGTCCTGGCCGTTGATGGCCGCAGGGACCGCTGCGATAGGACAAGGTTTTAATGTGTATTCGCTGTATAAGACGCACCAACTTTTCCCTCCCCATTTTTGGGGAAGAAAAAGTGCGTCTTATACGACGAAAAATACGGTAATTATTTTTCAAATAAGGTTTTTGGGTGCAACTACCCCCAATAACATCCACCAAGAGATCCATCCTGAAGATACAGCTCTTCCAATGTTTACAAGGCGGTGGAATCCGTTATCATCGCTCATCTGCGTCCCACGCTTATCTCTGTATAAAGTAGTGAAATCCAGGTTACGTCGGTCACCTAGCAACTAAAGAGTGTGGAATGTGTTCTGGCTTCACCTCCGTCTGCCCGTATCATTCCACAAGACGTGATGTCTCTCTGATGGGTATGAGGCAGCCCTACTAATCAAGTGCAGAAGGAGGGGAGAGCCCGGGGACTCCTTCAGTACACATGCTCCTCCAGAATGTTAAAGGGGTTCTCCACTATAAGGTGATTTTAGTACGTACCTGGCAGACAGTAATGGACATGCTTAGGAAGGATCTGCGCTTGTCTTGGGCTAAATGGCTATGTTGTGAGATTACCATAACACTGTGGACTTGTATTTCCTGTTTTCAGTTTTCTTGTTTGCCTACAAATCCCATGATTCCATTTTCCTCCTTCCCGCACATCATCCACCCCACCCATTGAAACATAAATGAGCTGCAGACCTGTGGTTTTCAATCAGGATGCCTACAACTGTTGCATTACTTGCAGATTGCTCTCTCCACCCATTTAAGCAGACAGGCTCCCTGTCATCAGTTGACTAGTGATGTCAGGTCTCGACCGCATTGCAAGCTGGGAAAAATCTGAGACAACAGTCATTTTGTATGCTGGTAAAAATACATATTGGGGTGAAAATCACATAAGAATTGTGAGAAAACCGTCACACACAGGTACAGGCACTATATTATGAACTACACTAACTGTACAGCCTCTGTAGCATAGTCAAATAAAAAAAAATTCCTGGAATACCCCTTTAAGCATTTATAGATTTGAGCAGACCAGGCCAGGGACTAACTCTATAAACATCTCGGCTGATCACATAGGGAACAGGCACTTCCAGGACTGTAAGAACTTTTTAAGTCTTCCATATGGACCTCACCTCACTATACATGGGGATTCTGGATAATACGGTGCTATAAAAGCTCTAAATATAGTATTTTACTCACAGCCTCTCTATACAGCACTCTATGGTGGATGATGACTGTGCACTCTATTTTTGCTTGGTAACTGGATATTAATGAGGGCATGGCGTCACGAAACTAATACAGAGGGAGCTGATGTGTCACCTGACATCTACTCTTATCCTGGCCATATTGAGGCCACTGTACCTTGGTTGTCATTCAGGTCTGGTGGGTGGCAGGTTTCATCTTCTAAACTCCCATGGCAGGTCCTCCATGGTGTCCACATATACAGTCGTCCATCATGTTACAATATTAATTGGTTCCGGGACGACCATTGTATGTTGAAACCATTGTATGTTGAGACCAGAACTCTATGGAAACCTGGTCATCGGTTCTAAAGGCACCAAAATGTCATCCAAAAATAGGAAAAAGTGAGAATTAAAGAGAAATAAGTAGATAACTAATATAGATAAAGCAAATCCTTACATATAAAAGTAATAAAGATCTGCTGGGAGCTGTAATCACTGTGTATGTCAGTGTTTCCCAAGCAGGGAGCCTCCAGCTGTTGCAAAACTACAACTCCCAGAAGGCTGTCCGGGCATGCTGGGAGTTGTAGTTTTGCAACAGTTGGGGGCACCCTGCTCTGGAAACACTGGTCTATGTAGAGGACGGGAGCTTCTTCGTGGTCCTGTACAGTACACGCTAGGGATCGGCAGATAATCACGATTTTGGCCAATATCGGTATCGGCAATTACCTTGCCGATAAGCCGATAATGCCCCGCGACCGCAGCCCCCAACCCGCCGCGAACGCCCCCCCCCCCCCCCCCCCCCCCCGACGCACCGCGTCGCACCCCCCACCGTAGTGCTGGGCGGTATACCGGTATGGATTTTTGCCCATACCTATATACCGGTCGGGCCCCTCCCCCACCCTCCGAGTCAATAAAAAAAAATTAAACTTACCCGTAATGGGGGGTGGTCCGGGCCATCCATCCTTCCTTCCTGTAGTGTCCAGCGGCATTCCGAGTGGAGGGTGAACCGGTCCGGGCTGTCCTTCTCCGGGGGTCCTCTTCTCCACTCCGGGCAGGCTCTGGCCTAGTACACTGCATAGACGCCGCTGCGCCGTGACGTCAGGTGCGTCGCTGCGCACGGGCGTCACTGTGCAGCGGCGTCTATGCTGCGTTACTAGGCCGGAGCGGAGAAGATGACCCCCGGAGAAGAAGGACAGCCCGGACCGGTTCACCCTCCACCCGGAATGCCGCCGGACACTACAGGAAGGATGGATGGCCCGGACCACCCTGACAGGTAGGGGGAGAGAAGCGGGTGGTGGCGGCGGCGGCCTATGGCACCGCAAAAGCCACCGCAGTGCATTGATTTTAAGCGCCCACTTTAAATCAATGATCTGCAGCGGTGTCGCAGGGGGATAAATAGCCGATAACTTATACCGGAATATCGGTATAAGTTATCGGCTATCGGCCCTAACCTCCAACGATTATCAGTATCGGCCCTAAAAAAACGATATAGGTCGATCCCTAGTACACGCAATGTCCTAAAAAAGTAACATGGAGTCGCCCTCACCTGGTGTCCAAAGGAGCAGGTAACCCTGGTACAGGTAAAGTGTACAGAACATGTAATACCTCCCTGTACTGTAGGGGGCGCTACCAGACATCAGTCAGTGCATACGATTCAATAATACAGGTGTTTTACCAGTGAAACACCTGTATTATTGGTTGGTCGGTTCTTCCGGCCATTGACACTTTTCACAGATCTGGACTGTTCGTAACATTGTATGTTGAGTCTGGTTTCAAGTTACAATGGTCCAGAAAAGACCATTGTATGTTGAAACTATTGTATGTTGAGGCCATTGTAAGTTGAGGGATCACTGTACATGGTAATTTGGAGGTAACACACTTGTTTTAACCAACCACCTGTCTCCCAGGATCAGCATTGAGACATTAATGCATTGACTGTAGTAGATTAGTAGTGACCCACAAGAGATGCAGCAGACGCTCAGCCTTCTCTCTCATTCCTATAGAGCGGTCTCACTATGTATTTTAATCATAACCAGATTGATTTAATTAATGTAAGCTGAAAAATGACATTTCTTTCTGTCTGGAATGTGTAAATGTGTAAATGTGTAAATGTGTGCCTACAGTAATAAATCATAGGGGCATCCGCTCAGCATCTCCACCAAATTACTGCAGCCCAGTATATACTGAATATACCCAATAAATACCATTCCTGGTCCAAAGTCATTATAAAATCTATATCATTCTAGAACTTTCCGACATTGACCTTAGCTGTTTAGACTTCTTACCCGCTGGATTTTTATAACCATATGTCCTGAAGTTCAGGAAATGACGTGAGCAATCCCAGAAGATGTCATTGAGATTGTCAGGATCCGGAGTGGTATGCAGCGAGGACACTGGTGGTGGATCCTCTGTGTCATTGGGGTGATGGCGTGGGACATACCAGGGGAACGGAATCTAAGGGGTTACTGGTTTTCACCAGAGCCCGCCGCAAAGCGGAATGGACTTGCAGCAGCAGGTAACCCCCAGGTCGTTCCACCCGATAGCGACTCAACCCCAACTGACAGCTGAGACAGGCACGGTACAAGGGATTAGGCAAGAGCAAGGTCGGACGTAGCAGAAGGTCAGGGCAGGCAGCAACAGTCATAGTCAGGGGCAACAGCAGAAGGTCTGGGTACACAGGCTTGGGAACACAGTAAACGCTTTCTCAGGGCACAAGGCAACAAGATCCGGCAAGGACAGGAAGGGGAAGTGGGTTTTTATATCAATGGAAGTGATTGACACTGATTGGGCCAGGCACCAATTAGTGGTGCACTGGCCCTTTAAATCTCAGAGAGCCGGCGCGCGCGCCCTAGAAAGCGGGGCCGCGCGCGCCGGGACGTGACAGCCGGGGAACGGGACAGGTGAGTGGATTGGGATGCGACCCGCGGGTGGGCGCGTCCCGCTACACGGATCGCATCCCCGCCGGCAGTGACAGTGCAGCGCTCCCGGTCAGCGGGTCTGACCGGGGCGCTGCAGAGAGGAGAACGCCGCGAGCGCTCCGGGGAGGAGCAGGGACCCGGAGCGCTCGGCGTACATAAGGTGAGTGTTGCAGACATAAGGTGAGTGTTGGCTTAAAGGAGTACTCCAGTTTATTAAAAGCTATATCCTATTCTAAAGATAGGGGATAAGTTTCAGATCGCGGGGGGTCGACCACAACCCCCCCCCCCCCCCCCCGTGATTTCCCTACGGGGTCCTGGCTCCCCGTCCAAATGGCGCGTGGCGACCACTGCACAAAGTGGCATCCAACATGCCCCATCAATGCAGCTCTGTGGGAGAGCAGGGGAGTGTCAAATGCCGCCTTTGTGTGGTGGTTAAACATGCCCCATTCAGCAGGAGCCCGTAAAGCGGGACGACCCCCCCACGATCTGACATGATCCCCTATCCTTAGGATAGGGGATACATTTTTTATGCCAGAGATCTCCTTTAACTGTCAGAAGGTCTGGAGGGGACAGAGAAGTCAGAAAGAGGACAGAGGGTTCTAAGTACCTGGACAGAGATATCTGGACAGGGACAGAGATATCTGAAGGAAGATAAAGGGATACAAGGTGAACAAGTTACGGGATCTAACAATGGATTATTTCTTTCATCCTACTGAGAACATCTGCATGCTTGGCTGAGCTGAATATGCATGTGTAAGAGGATAGGAAGGTAAGGAGGAATAGCTGTTGGCTGACAGCTATTTAATGTCTGTCGAGCCTTCGAAGGAAAAAAAGACCGTCTTGAGTACTTAACCTTACAAAATGATTGGGGCAGCCATAAACATTTGAGGAAAGTCTTTAGATCTCTAAGGAGTCTTGGATCAGCACATTATCTCAGATGTAGGGGTATTCTGACTCTCCCTGATAGCTAATGGCAAGAAAAAAAAGGATCAGACAATGGTGAATGGCGGTAGCTAGGGTGTAGAGAGTATCAGGGTGTAGAATAAGAATAGGTGGAGAACAGACGACCATTTGGCCAACAGCTATTGAAAGTGTGTGACTGGATATAGAGCCGTTCTGTGAAGCTTATAATATGTTATAATGTACAAGTATACCCTAATATGTCTCAAAACATATTGTTAAACATCGGACTGACCCTCTTCCCCCCCAGTAGTGTTTCGGATATCGAGCAGCACTCAACACAAGCCACCATAACACTCATCTCCATTATGTCCGGTTACATCCAGCTCTATAAAACTCATTGTCAGTGCGTCTAAATATCTCCATGACTGCTCCACCAAAACCAACTCTTCTACTGCTCTTCATTTTTTAGGAAATGGGAGGGAGGGGACCCTGGCGTTGCCAACCAGAAAACTCCCACAAGTCTATTGCTGACTCCTGACAAGACGTTCCATAGCTTTGGATACTCGGCCAGAGACTTCTACCATGACCTGGACCCTGAGGAGGCACGCGACTGGCTCTACTTCGAGAAATTCAAGATGAAGATTCACAGCACCAGTGTAAGATGGTTTGTGTACACTGTGTAAAGTAATGGTCAGACCATACATAGAATACTGTGTACAGTACTGGTCAGACCACACATAGAATACTGTGTACAGTACTGGTCAGACCACACATAGAATACTGTGTACAGTACTGGTCAGACCACACATAGAATACTGTGTACAGTACTGGTCAGACCACACATAGAATACTGTGTACAGTACTGGTCAGACCACACATAGAATACTGTGTACAGTACTGGTCAGGCCACACATAGAATACTGTGTACAGTACTGGTCAGACCACACATAGAATACTGTGTACAGTACTGGTCAGACCACACATAGAATACTGTGTACAGTACTGGTCAGACCACACATAGAATACTGTGTACAGTACTGGTCAGACCACACATAGAATACTGTGTACAGTACTGGTCAGACCACACATAGAATACTGTGTACAGTACTGGTCAGACCACACATAGAATACTGTGTACAGTACTGGTCAGACCACACATAGAATACTGTGTACAGTACTGGTCAGACCACACATAGAATACTGTGTACAGTACTGGTCAGACCACACATAGAATACTGTGTACAGTACTGGTCAGACCACACATAGAATACTGTGTACAGTACTGGTCAGACCACACATAGAATACTGTGTACAGTACTGGTCAGACCACACATAGAATACTGTGTACAGTACTGGTCAGACCACACATAGTATACTGTGTACAGTACTGGTCAGACCACACATAGTATACTGTGTACAGTACTGGTCAGACCACACATAGAATACTGTGTACAGTACTGGTCAGACCACACATAGAATACTGTGTACAGTACTGGTCAGACCACACATAGAATACTGTGTACAGTACTGGTCAGACCACACATAGAATACTGTGTACAGTACTGGTCAGACCACACATAGAATACTGTGTACAGTACTGGTCAGACCACACATAGAATACTGTGTACAGTACTGGTCAGACCACACATAGAATACTGTGTACAGTACTGGTCAGACCACACATGGAATACTGCGTACAGTACTGGTCAGACCACACATAGAATACTGTGTACAGTACTGGTCAGACCACACATGGAATACTGTGTACAGTACTGGTCAGACCACACATGGAATACTGTGTACAGTACTGGTCAGACCACACATGGAATACTGTGTACAGTACTGGTCAGACCACACATGGAATACTGTGTACAGTACTGGTCAGACCACACATGGAATACTGTGTACAGTACTGGGCACCAGTGTACAAGAAAGATATAGTGGAGCTGGAGAGGGTTCAAAGACGGGCAACCAGAGTAATACGGGGAATGGGAGGACGACAGTACCCAGAAAGATTATCAGAATTAGGGTTATTTAGTTTAGAAAAAAGAAGGCGTAGGGGAGATGTAAGAACTATGTATAAATATATCAGGGGACCGTACAGAGATCTCTCCATGATCTATTTATACCCAGGGCTGTATCTATAACAAGGGGGCATCCTCTACGTCTAGAGGAAAGAAGGTTTCTACACCAGTACAGATGGGGGTTCTTTACTGTAAGAGCAATAAAACAGACCCACAGAGCGCTCCGTAGTGCAATAAATTTAGGGTGAGTAGATCATAGGATAGGAAGTAAAAAAACATGTAATGGAGTCTCCACGATGCAGCCGATCCCTCCACCAACGAATGGTGTTTAAGATACAGAACAATTCCTCCAACCACAGCGGGATTCAAATAGGCGCAAGCATGAATAGCAGCAATAGTAGCAAGAGCACTTAGGCAGTAGGTACGGTAATATAAAATGATTTAATATAGAACAACGCGTTTCAACGTCAGGGCCGGTGTCTTCCTCAGGTTCTCATGTTCGCTTCGGGTCTGATGACTGCTGATCACGGGGCAGGAGTATTGTGACTTCGCGGCTCCGCCCCCCTGACGCCTACTCCGCCCCCTCAATGCAAGCCTATGGGAGGGGGCGTGACAGCTGTCACGCCCCCTCCCATAGGCGTGCATTGATGGGGCGGAGCGTGATGTCACACAGTGCGGAGCTGCGAAGTCACAATACTCCTGCCCCGTGATCAGCAGTCATCAGACCCGAAGCGAACATGCTCCAGTCGCTGATGGTAACGGGGTGCTGCTTGAAAGATCACGGGGGTCCCCAGCGGCGGGACCCCTGCGATCAGGCATCTTATCCCCTATCCAAGATGTCTTAGCGCCGGAGTACCCGTTTAACATGGACAGGAAGCCAAAAGTGTAGATGAAATTGTATTCCTCCCAGAGTCATAACTAATATAAGAACGTTATGTCTGTCACTATAGTTATGATATTGTGTCTTCTAGGATCTCACAATGAAAACAGAACTGGAAGCCTTGAATGGGAAGAAGGTTCAAGCACTGGAGGTGTTTGCACACGCCCTGAGGTTCTTCAAGGAACATGCAGTACATGTAAGTCACACCTAGCAAAAAGGGAACTGGGAATGGATACAGAGTAATGAGGATTAAGAGGTTTAGGTCACGTCATATGATCTAGGACAAGTGTAGATGGTGGCACTCATTTTTATTTTATATTTTTTTCTGTTCTTCTGAAAAGGAACTCAAGGAACAATGTCCATCTCTTGATGAGAATGAAAGCATCCGCTGGGTGATAACTGTACCCGCCATATGGAAGCAGCCAGCAAAGCAATTCATGAGAGAAGCAGCATACTTGGTAAGACGTAATACCTACAAGAATACTGGCCCTATATACCAGAATGCAACTACTATATACTGGCCCTATATACCAGAATACAACTACTATATACTGGCCCTATATACCAGAATGCAAATACTATATACTGGCCCTATATACAAGAATACAACAACTATAATACTGCTCCCATACACAAGAATATAACTACTATAATACTGCTCCTATATACAAGAATACAACAACTATAATACTGCTCCTATATACAAGAGTATAACTACTATAATACTGCTCATATATACAAGAATATAACTACTATAATACTGCCTCCTATATACAAGAATATAACTACTATAATACTGCTCCTATATACAAGAATATAACTACTATAATACTGCCTCCTATATACAAGAATATAACTACTATAATACTGCTCCTATATACAAGAATACAACTACTATAACACTGCTCCTATATACAAGAATACAACAACTATAATACTGCTCCTATATACAAGAATATAACTACTATAATACTGCTCCTATATACAAGAATATAACTACTATAATACTGCCTCCTATATACAAGAATATAACTACTATAATACTGCTCCTATATACAAGAATACAACTACTATAACACTGCTCCTATATACAAGAATACAACAACTATAGTACTGCTCCTATATACAAGAATATAACTACTATAATACTGCTCCTATATACAAGAATATAACTACTATAATACTGCCTCCTATATACAAGAATATAACTACTATAATACTGCCTCCTATATACAAGAATATAACTACTATAATACTGCTCCTGTATACAAGAATATAACTACTATAATACTGCCTCCTATATACAAGAATATAACTACTATAATACTGCTCTTATGTACAAGAATATAACTACTATAATACTGCCTCCTATATACAAGAATATAAGTACTATAATACTGCTCCTATATACAAGAATATACCTACTATAATACTGCCCCTATATACAAGAATATAACTACTATAATACTGCCCCTATATACAAGAATATAACTACTCTAATACTGCTCCTATATACAAGAATATATCTACTATAATACTGCCTCCTATATACAAGAATATAACTACTATAATACTGCCTCCTATATACAAGAATATAACTACTATAATACTGCCCCTATATACAAGAATATAACTACTATAATACTGCTCCTATATACAATAATATATCTACTATAATACTGCCTCCTATATACAAGAATATAACTACTATAATACTGCCTCCTATATACAAGAATATAACTACTATAATACTGCTCCTATATACAAGAATATACCTACTATAATACTGCCTCCTATATACAAGAATATACCTACTATAATACTGCTCCTATATACGAGAATATAACTACTATAATACTGCTCCTATATACAAGAATATAGCTACTATAATACTGCTCCTATATACAAGAATATAACTACTATAATACTGCTCTTATATACAAGAATATAACTACTATAATACTGCTCCTATATATAAGAATATAACTACTATAATACTGCTCTATATACAAGAATATAACTACTATAATACTGTCTCCTATATACAAGAATATAACTACTATAATACTGCTCCTATATACAAGAATATAACTACTATAATACTGCTCCTATGTACTAAAATATAGTTACTATAAAGTGTACTCTTTCATCTTGTGACCTTCTAGGCCGGTCTGGTCTCTCCAGAATACCCGGAGCAGCTCCTCATTGCTTTGGAGCCAGAAGCAGCCTCCATCTACTGCAGGAAACTTCGTCTTCACCAGCTCATTGACCTCAGCAGCGCCACTTTCTTCAATGGTTTCCCCACTGAGCGGTGTCGGTCCATTGACTCCAGCTTCAGGCAAGGTAAAAACTTCACCGAGCCTAAAACGTCCCAGTAGCTGTGATTATAGTTCGTGATGCCATGTGTCCATGCCAAGTGTCCATGCCAAGTGCCAGCTGTAGAATGTGATCCCAAGTTTTCACCGAGGATCCACGACGGCTTCCTTCCTGTTAGTCTTCACTATTGTCCTTTCTTGAAGAATCACCATCAGCCCGGCGGCCCGAGCAATCATCTTTTCTCAGCGTTTCATCATTGCTCCATCAAGTGTCCACATTCTATATCCTTCACAGTCTGAAGTTTGTTACAGTGTATCAGTGTAGGTAGAGATATCAGTCCGGATTCCAAGAAAAAAAGGGAGATTTGTGTCTTCGTGTTGTTGCTGCTGATACATTGTGACAAAGTTTAAGAATTGGTGTAGTAGGTTTTCCTTACACAATGATTCAGTCTAATTCATAGATCAATGGATAATCCGCCGGCAGATGATCATTTACAGATTATAGAGTTTATCCCTCAGCCATTTAAAGGGGTTATCCAGGAAAAAACTTTTTATATAAATTTAAACAGATTTGTAAATGACTTCTATTAAAAAATCTTAATCCTTTCAGTACTTATGAGCTTCTGAAGTTCAGATTGTTTTTTTCTGTCTAAGTGCCCTCTGATGACACGTGTCTCGGGAAACGCCCAGTTCAGAAGAGGTTTGCTATGGGGATTTGCTTCTAAACTGGGCGGTTACTGAGACAGGTGTCATCAGAGAGCACTTAGAAAGAAAAGAACAACCTTAACTTCAGAAGCTCATAAGTACTGAAAGGATTAAGATTTTTTTAATAGAAGTCATTTACAAATCTGTTTAACTTTCTGGAGCCAGTTGATATATAAAAAAAAAAGTTTTTTTCCTGGATAACTCCTTTAAAGGGGTACTCCGGTGAAAACCTTTTTTCTTTTAAATCAACTGGTGGCAGAAAGTTAAACATATTTGTAAATTACTTCTATTAAAAAATCTTAATCCTTCCAGTACTTATTAGCTGCTGAATGCTACAGAGGAAATTCCTTTCTTTTCGGAACACTGATGACATCACGAGCACAGTGCTCTCTGCTCACATCTCTGTCCATTTTAGCAACCGTGCATAGCAGATGTATGCTAAGTGCAGCATGGTGGTTCAGTGGTTAGTACTGCTGCCTTGCAGTGCTGGGGACTTGGGTTCAAATCCCACTAAGGACAACAATAAATAAAGTGTTATTATTATTATAATTACGTCAGCAGAGAGCAATGTGCTCGTGATGTCATCAGAGAGCATTCCAAAAAGAAAAGAATTTCCTCTGTAGTATTCAGCAGCTAATAAGTACAGGAAGGATTAAGATTTTTTTATAGAAGTAATTTACAAATATGTGTAACTTTCTGCCACCAGTTGATTTAAAAGAAAAAAGGGTTTCACCTGAGTACCTCTTTAATTTGTTACACTCAACATAAGGGTGGGTTCACACCACGATTTTTCTATACAGTTTTTGGATACGGTCTTTAAAAAAAAAAAAAAAAAAAAAAAAACGTAGGCAACCATACAACAAACCATGGCCATAGACTTTCCATTCAAAACCGTATGCACCATAATGTATACGGTTGTCTCCGTTTTTCAAACCATACGTTTTTTTAGCATTTTTTTTTTCTGGACAGAAAGTCGTGGCCTACCATGGTTTTTGGTCCTAGTGAAAAACCGTATTAAAGCGTATACGTTTTTTTTTTTTAACATGGGAGTCAATGGAAACCGTACAGACCTGTACGTATGTACGGTTCCATCCAGTTTTCACCATACGGTTTTTTGACTTTGCACTGTTTTTGTGACTTTGTGAAACTTTATTCATAATGGAGTTGAAAAGTTCAAAACGTATATGGTTTTTTTTCTTTAAAGAAAACGGATGCAACCCCGCATCATTTTTCAAACCGTATACAGATAAAACTTTGTACACACGTTTTGATACCGTTTAGTCCGGTTTTGAGGAATCCGTTTTTTTTTTTTTTTTTTAATTCTACTCAAAAATTCTGCTGCAGCGGTCTTATTGATTTCAATGTGATTCTGCTGCACTGTGCACATGGCAGAATTTTCACGGCAGAAACATCTGGCGTGGATATTCCGGTTTGGGCGTCCGCAGAAACAATGAACATTACAGTGGTCCCTCAACATATGATGGTAATCCGTTCCAAATGGACCATCGTTTGTTGAAACCATCGTATGTTGAGGGATCCGTGCAATGTAAATTATGGGACAGTGGTCTACAACCTGTGGACCTCCAGATGTTGCAAAACTACAACACCCAGCATGCCCGGACAGCCGTTGGCTGTCCGGGCATGCTGGGTGTTGTAGTTTTGCAACATCTGGAGGTCTGCAGGTTGAAGACCACTGGTATTGGAGGTTATACTCACCTGTCCCCGCCGCTCCGGACCGTCACCGCTGCCCTGGATGTCGCCCTCCATCGCTGTCGCCGCGTCCCCGGGGTGTCCCCGATGTCCGGTAAGGCCTCTGCTTCCCCGGCATCCTCGCTCTCCGTCGCCGCCATCACATCGCTTCGCACGCCGCTCCTATTGGATGACGGAACGGCATGCGCAGCGACGTGATGACGACGATGGAGAGCGAGGATGCCGGGGAAGCAGAGGCCTTACCGGACATCGGGGACACCCCGGGGACGCGGCGACAGCGATGGAGGGCGACATTCAGGGCAGCGGTGACGGTCCGGAGCGGCGGGGACAGGTGAGTATAACCTCCAATACCAGTGGTCTTCAACCTGCGGACCTCCAGATGTTGCAAAACTACAACACCCAGCATGCCCGGACGTTTCTATAAGACAAATGATCTCGCGCATGAACCACATATAACCTGTATCTTCCCTTCATTCAGCGAGAGAGCAGCTGCGGAGATCCCGGCACAGCCGCACGTTCCTGGTGGAGACGGGGATGGGGGAGCTGTGGTCAGAGATGCATGCAGGTCAGTCCCTGGAAAGTAATGGAGCCTCATTGGATGATGCTCCTCCTCATTGTTTTGGGCTTCAAACTATTAAAGGGGTACTCCGGTGAAAACCTTTTTACTTTTCAATCAACTGGTGCCAGAAAGTTAAACAGATTTGTAAATTACTTCTATTAAAAAACCTTAATCCTTCCTGTACTTATTAGCTGCTGTATACTACAGAGGAAATTCTTTTCTTTTTGGAATTCTTTCTGATGACATCACGAGCACAGTTCTCTTTGCTGACGTCATTATAAAAATAATAACACTTTATTTTTTGTTGTCCTTAGTGGGATTTGAACCCAAGGCGCCAGCACTGCAAGGCAGCAATGCTAACCACTGAGCCACCATGCTGCCCTTAGCATACATCTGCTGTGCACGGTTGCTAAAATGGACAGAGATGTCAGCAGAGAGCACTGTGCTCGTGATGTCATCAGTGTTCCAAAAAGAAAGGAACTTCCTCTGTAGCATTCAGCAGCTAATAAGTACTGGAAAAATTAAGATTTTTTAATAGAAGTAATTTACAAATATGTTTAACTTTCTGGCACCAGTTGATTTAAAAGAAAAAAGGTTTTCACCGGAGTACTCCTTTAAGTCATTCAATCTACTGCTGTCTTCTTGGCAACAGAGATTGGTAAAGATTAGATACATCACTGGTACCAGTAAGGTCCCAGCATGCACCCCTCCTCTGATGCCATCTCCGGGTATATCTAGATGACATCACAGGACACTTGCTGGAGAAATTTCTGCTTTTTATAGTGATTTTTGCCTTCAAAGTTTCTGTTAAAGGGGTACTCCAGTGAAAACCTTTTTTCTTTTAAATCAACTGGTGGCAGAAAGTTAAACATATTTGTAAATTACTTCTATTAAAAAAATCTTAATCCTTCCAGTACTTATTAGCTGCTGAATGCTACAGAGGAAATTCCTTTCTTTTTTGAACACTGATGACATCACGAGCACAGTGCTCCCTGCTGACATCTCTGTCCATTTTAGCAACCATGCATAGCAGATGTATGCTAAGGGCAGCATGGTAGCTCAGTGGTTAGTACTGCTGCCTTGCAGTGCTGGGGACTTGGGTTCAAATCCCACTAAGGACAACAATAAATAAAGCATTATAATTATGTCAGCAGAGAGAACTGTGGTTGTGATGTCATCAGAGAGCATTCCAAAAAGAAAAGAATTTCCTCTGTAATATTCAGCAACTAATAAGTACAGGAAGGATTAACATTTTTTTAATAGAAGTAATTTACAAATATGTTTAACTTTCTGCCACCAGTTGATTTAAAAGAAAAAAGGTTTTCACCGGAGTACCCCTATAATGCAGAGATTTCCTTAAATCCTGGCCTATGGATTAATAGATGGCATCTAGTGCCATCTGGTGGGCACTTTCTAGAATGCATCACACAAAGTTCTCTGCATGCTCTTGTCTGCAGAAGACTGGAAGGGCACAAGGGTTAAAGGGTTATTCCAGGAAAAAACTTTTTTCTTATATATATATATATATATATATATATATATATATATATATATATCAACTGGCTCCAGAAAGTTAAACAGATTTGTAAATTACTTCTATTTAAAAAAAATCTTAATCCTTTCAGTACTTATGAGCTTCTGAAGTTAAGGTTGTTCTTTTCTGTCTAAGTGCTCTCTGATGACACGTGTCTTGGGAACCGCCCAGTTTAGAAGAGGTTTGCTATGGGGATTTGCTTCTAAACTGGGCGCTTCACGAGACACGTGTCATCAGAGAGCACTTAGACAGAAAAGAACAACCTTAATCCTTTCAGTACTTATGAGCTTGTGAAGTTAAGATTTTTTAATAGAAGTAATTTACAAATCTGTTTAACTTTCTGGAGCCAGTTGATATATATATTTTAAAAAAAGTAACCCCTTTAACACTAAGTCTGTTCCCTGTTATCAGCCATTATAGACTGAGGAGAGGTGACTGTAATAGATATGAATGTATTCTATTACTCTCTGTTATCAGCCATTATAAACTAGGGAGAGGTGACCATAGTAGAGGTGAATGGATTATACAACTGAATACGTTCTATTACTTTCTGTTATCAGCCACTTAGAGCAGCAGAGAGGTGAATGTAGTAGAGGTGATTCTATTCAATTACTCCAGTGGGATAGTAAAACAGACACGTACACCGAGACGTTTTAAACTTTCCGGGGGCCAGCAGGGTTCATATCCCCTTATCCCCTGCTACTGTAGCTATATATATATATATATATATATATATATATATATACATATATATATACAGTGGTCCCTCAACATACGATGGTAATCCGTTCCAAATGAACCATCGTTTGTTGAAACCATCGTATGTTGAGGGAGCCGTGCAATGTAAAGTATAGGACAGTGGTCTACAACCTGCAGACCTCCAGATGTTGCAAAACTACAACACCCAGCATGCCCGGACAGCCGTTGGCTGTCCGGGCATGCTGGGTGTTGTAGTTTTGCAACATCTGGAGGTCCGCAGGTTGAAGACCACTGTTAAAGGAAGTAGTACTCACCTGTCCCCGCCGCTCCGGACCGTCACCGCTCGTCACCGCTGCCCTGGATGTCACCTTCCATCGCTGTCTCCGTGTCCCCGTGGTGTCCCCGACGCTCCGGCAAGGCCTCTGCTTCCCCGGCATCCTCGCTCTCCGTCACCGCCATCACGTCGCTACGCACGCCGCTCCTATTGGATGACGGGACGGCGTGCGCAGCGACGTGATGATGACGATGGAGAGCGCCGACGATGCAGAGGATCCCGAAGAGGACGCGCCGGAGCCCTGAGGACAGGTAAGTGATCGTCAGCGGAGCACACGGGGCACCGTAAACGGCTATCCGGTGGCAGCTGAAGCAGTCTGCGCTGCTGGATAGCCGTTTATGCGATGGCCCCGACATAAAAAAACATCGTATGTTGATGCTGCCTCTGAGAGGCCATCGCATGTTGAAATTATCGTATGTCGGGTATGTCCACCCGATGTGTTTTATTTAACACAACAAAGGGTTAAAGGAAAACTGTTATCCTGTTCACGCACACTAAACCCAATAAACTGGCTTAAAGTGAACAGGAGTCTGTTGAAGGGTCCTTAAAGGGGTTATCCAGGAAAAAACTTTTTTAAATATATCAACTGGCTCCAGTTAGTTAAACAGATTTGTAAATTACTTCTATTAAAAAATCTTAATCCTTTAAGTACTTATGAGCTTCTGAAGTTAAGGTTGTTCTTTTCTGTCTAAGTGCTCTCTGATGACACCGGTCTCGGGAAACGCCCAGTTTAGAAACAAATTCCCATAGCAAACCTCTTCTAAACTGGGTGGTTCCCGAGACAAGTGTCATCTGAGAGCACTTAGACAGAAAAGAACAACCTAAACTTCAGAAGCTCATAAGTACTGAAAGGATTAAGATTTTTTAATAGAAGTAATTTACAAATCTGTTTAACTTACTGGAGCCAGTTGATATATAAAAAAAAAAGTTTTTTCCTGGAATACCCCTTTAACATACCTTAGGTCTGGAGTAATGTTCCACCGAAGATCCTCTTCTATCTTCACTGAATTGCGCGCTGGAGGCGGGCCCTTTATTTGCATATTCATCGCCACTGGTCTCTACGTTCTAGTGCCGGTCACGTGAGCACTAAGCCGGCGCATGCGCTCACGTGACCACCACTAGGATGTGGAGACCAGTACCAATAAATATGCAAATACAGCCAACAGGGTCCGCCTCCAGCGCGAAATTCAGTGAAGATAGAAGAGGATCTTCGGTGGAACATTACTCCGAACCTAAGGTAGGTATGTTAGTAAGTGACCCCTCCATGAACTACTGTTCACCCACACTATAATCCAGTGTATTGTGGGTGAACTGGATGACAGTTTCCTCCATGTTTCCTGTTACTCTTCATTGGTGACAAACATAAAGTCTACCCTTCACAGCGTGCAGTGTGTGGTGCCCGGCTCTGAGCACTATTAAAGGGGTACTCCTGTGAAAACCTTTTTTTTTTAAATCAACTGGTGGAAGAAAGTTAAACATATTTGTAAATTACTTCTATTAAAAAATCTTAATCCTTCCAGTACTTATTAGCTGCTGAATGCTACAGAGGAAATTCCTTTCTTTTTGGAACACTGATGACATCACCAGCACAGTGCTCGCTGCTGACATCTCTGTCCATTTTAGCAACCATGCATAGCAGATGTATGGCAGATGTATGGCAGTTGTATGGCAGTTGTATGGCAGATACATGCTAAGGGCAGCATGGTGGCTCAGTGGTTAGCACTGCTGCCTTGCAATGCTGGGGACTTGGGTTCAAATCCCACTAAGGACAACAATAAATAAAGTGTTATTATAATAACATCAGCAGAGAGAACTGTGCTCATGATGTCATCAGAGAGCATTCCATAAAGAAAAGAATTTCCTCTGTAGTATTCAGCAGCTAATAAGTACAGGAAGGATTAAGATTTTTTAATAGAAGTAATTTACAAATATGTTTAACTTTCTGCCACCAGTTGATTTAAAAGAAGAAAAAAAGGTTTTCACCGGAGTACCCCTTTAAATCTACTACATAAGGCGATCAGTGAGAGGTCCATGGCTATTTGGGTCCCTGGCAGGAGCGGCCGGGCTAATATTAGCCTGTAAAACATTATACAGTATATTTGACACTTCTAGAGAACCTTAAAGCAATCGTCTGGTTTAGAACTCCAAATATCCCGAATTAAAGCTGATTTCTAACTTTTGATCTCCCACATAGGAGCTGGAACTTACTGAGCAATATGGTTTTTTGCCTATTTGATATTGAGCAAACAGTATAAAGTCTATGAAGCACTGTACAATGATCCTCCTCTCTCCTCATGTTTTCATATCTGACATTCAATTGTAGGCGATCGGTATATTGTGGCCGACTGCGGAGGAGGAACAGTGGATCTCACTGTCCATCAGATAGAGCAGCTAGAGGGAACCCTAAAGGAACTATACAAAGCATCAGGTACATCTTCATTTTTTACCAATATGTCTATTCCTGCTGCACAATAGAGTGTGAGGAGGGACAAATATCTAGTACAAAAGTGGGTAAAAAAATATCAATAACTACTTTAATACTGCCTCCTATATACAAGAATATAACTACTATAATACTGCCTCCTATATACAAGAATATAACTACTATAATACTGCTCCTATATACAAGAATATAACTACTATAATACTGCCTCCTATATACAAGAATATACCTACTATAATACTGATCCTATATACAAGAATATAACTACTATAATACTGCTCCTATATACAAGAATATAACTACTATAATGCTGCCTCCTATATACAAGAATATAACTACTATAATACTGCCTCCTATATACAAGAATATAACTACTATAATACTGCCTCCTATATACAAGAATATAACTACTATAATACTGCTCCTATATACAAGAATATAACTACTATAATACTGCCTCCTATATACAAGAATATACCTACTATAATACTGATCCTATATACAAGAATATAACTACTATAATACTGCTCCTATATACAAGAATATAACTACTATAATGCTGCCTCCTATATACAAGAATATAACTACTATAATACTGCCTCCTATATACAAGAATATAACTACTATAATACTGCCTCCTATATACAAGAATATAACTACTATAATACTGCTCCTATATACAAGAATATAACTACTATAATACTGCTCCTATAAACAAGAATATATCTACTATAATACTGCTCCTATATACAAGAATATAACTACTATAATACTGCCTCCTATATACAAGAATATAACTACTATAATATTGCTCCTATATACAAGAATATAACTACTATAATACTGCTCCTATGTACAAGAATATAACTACTATAATACTGCTCCTATATACAAGAATATAACTACTATAATACTGCTCCTATATACAAGAATATAACTACTATAATACTGCCCCATATACAAGAATATTACTACTATAATACTGCTCCTATATACAAGAATATAACTACTATAATACTGTTCCTATATACAAGAATATAACTACTATAATACTGCCCCCTATATACAAGAATATAACTACTATAATACTGCTCCTATATACAAGAATATAACTACTATAATACTGCTCCTATATACAAGAATATAACTACTATAATACTGCTCCTATGTACAAGAATATAACTACTATGATACTGCTCCTATATACAAGAATATAACTACTATAATACTGCTCCTATATACAAGAATATAACTACTATAATACTGCTCCTATATACAAGAATATAACTACTATAATACTGCTCCTATGTACAAGAATATAACTACTATGATACTGCTCCTATATACAAGAATATAACTACTATAATACTGTCTCTGTTACGCCTAGCGCTCCGGGTCCCCGCTCCTCCCCGGAGCGCTCACGGCGTCTCTCTCCCTGCAGCGCCCCGGTCGGTCCCGCTGACCGGGAGCGCTGCACTGACATGGCCGTCGGGGATGCGATTCGCACAGCGGGACGCGCCCGCTTGCGAATCGCATCCCAGGTCACTTACCCGTCCCGGGTCCCTCCTGTCATGTGCTGGCGCGCGCGGCTCCGCTCTCTAGGGCGCGCGCGCGCCAGCTCTCTGAGACTTAAAGGGCCAGTGCACCAATGATTGGTGCCTGGCCCAATTAGCTTAATTGGCTTCCACCTGCTCCCTGGCTATATCTGATCACTGCCCCTGCACTCCCTTGCCGGATCTTGTTGCCTTGTGCCAGTGAAAGCGTTTAGTGTGTCCAAAGCCTGTGTTTCCTGAACCCTTGCTATCCACCTTGACTACGAATCTTGCCGCCTGCCCCGACCTTCTGCTACGTCTGACCTTGCCTCTGCCTAGTCCTTCTGTCCCACGCCTTCTCAGCAGTCAGCGAGGTTGAGCCGTTGCTAGTGGATACGACCTGGTTGCTACTGCCGCAGCAAGACCATCCCGCTTTGCGGCGGGCTCTGGTGAACACCAGTAGCCTCTTAGAACCGGTCCACCAGCACGGTCCACGCCAATCCCTCGCTGACACAGAGGATCCACTACCTGTGAGCCGAATCGTGACAGTAGATCCGGCCATGGATCCCGCTGAGGTGCCGCTGCCAAGTCTTGCTGACCTACCCACGGTGGTCGCTCAGCAATCGCAGCAAATTGCCCAACAAGGACAGCAGCTGTCGCAGTTGACCGCCACGTTACAGCAACTTCTGCCTCTGTTACAGCAGCAACCATCTCCTCCGCCAGCTCCTGCACCTCCTCCGCAGCGAGTGGCCGCTCCTAGCCTCCGCTTGTCCCTGCCGGACAAATTTGATGGGGACTCTAGACTCTGCCGTGGATTTTTGTCTCAGTGTTCCCTGCATATGGAGATGTTGTCGGACTTGTTTCCTACGGAACGGTCTAAGGTGGCGTTCGTAGTGAGCCTTCTTTCAGGAAAGGCCTTGTCTTGGGCCACACCGCTCTGGGACCGCAATGATCCTGCCACAGCCACAGTCCAGTCCTTCTTCGCTGAGGTCCGTAGTGTCTTCGAGGAGCCAGCCCGAGCTTCTTCTGCCGAGACTGCCCTGCTGAACCTGGTCCAGGGTAATTCTTCAGTGGGCGAGTACGCCATCCAATTTCGTACTCTTGCTTCCGAATTATCATGGAATAACGAGGCTCTCTGCGCGACCTTTAAAAAAGGCCTATCCAGTCGCATCAAGGATGTGCTGGCCGCACGAGAGATTCCTGCCAACCTGCAAGAACTTATCCATTTGGCCACCCGCATTGACATGCGTTTTTCTGAGAGACATCAAGAGCTCCGCCAGGAAAAAGACTTAGATCTCTGGGCACCTCTCCCACAGTATCCGCTGCAATCTACGCCTGGGCCTCCCGCCGAGGAGGCCATGCAAGTGGATCGGTCTCGCCTGACCCAGGAAGAGAGGAATCGCCGTAGGGAAGAAAATCTTTGTCTGTACTGTGCCAGTGCCGAGCATTTCTTGGTGGATTGCCCTATTCGTCCTCCACGTCTGGGAAACGCACGCACACACCCAGCTCACGTGCGTGTGGCGTCTCTTGGTTCAAAGTCTGCTTCTCCACGTCTCACGGTGCCCGTGCGGATTTCTTCTTCAGCCAACTCCTCCCTCTCAGCCGTGGCCTGCTTGGACTCTGGTGCCTCTGGGAATTTTATTCTGGATTCTTTTGTGAATAAATTCCGCATCCCGGTGACCCATCTCGTCAAGCCGCTCTACATTTCTGCGGTCAACGGAGTCAGATTGGATTGCACCGTGCGTTACCGCACAGAACCCCTCTTGATGTGCATTGGACCCCACCACGAAAGGATTGAATTTTTCGTCCTCCCCAACTGCACCTCTGAGGTCCTCCTCGGTCTGCCATGGCTCCAGCTTCATTCTCCCACCCTTGACTGGACCACCGGGGAGATCAAGAACTGGGACTCTGCTTGCCACAAGAGATGCCTCTCCCCCCCTCCCAGTCCCGTCAGGCAAGCCTCAGTGCCTCCTCATGGCCCCCGTCCTTGTGTCACCCTGCCCCGTGCCAAGCTTCACCCTCTGCCCTCCCTCCCCATTCCCACTCCTGCTGTACTGCCTGCCTTTGAGGAAACCCTCCATTCACTCCCGGTGTCCTCATCCCAGGTAAAGCAGTTGTCGGACAAAAAGAGGGGGAGACCTAAGGGGGGGGTACTGTTACGCCTAGCGCTCCGGGTCCCCGCTCCTCCCCGGAGCGCTCACGGCGTCTCTCTCCCTGCAGCGCCCCGGTCGGTCCTGCTGACCGGGAGCGCTGCACTGACATGGCCGTCGGGGATGCGATTCGCACAGCGGGACGCGCCCGCTCGCGAATCGCATCCCAGGTCACTTACCCGTCCCGGGTCCCTCCTGTCATGTGCTGGCGCGCGCGGCTCCGCTCTCTAGGGCGCGCGCGCGCCAGCTCTCTGAGACTTAAAGGGCCAGTGCACCAATGATTGGTGCCTGGCCCAATTAGCTTAATTGGCTTCCACCTGCTCCCTGGCTATATCTGATCACTGCCCCTGCACTCCCTTGCCGGATCTTGTTGCCTTGTGCCAGTGAAAGCGTTTAGTGTGTCCAAAGCCTGTGTTTCCTGAACTCCTGCTATCCACCTTGACTACGAATCTTGCCGCCTGCCCCGACCTTCTGCTACGTCTGACCTTGCCTCTGCCTAGTCCTTCTGTCCCACGCCTTCTCAGCAGTCAGCGAGGTTGAGCCGTTGCTAGTGGATATGACCTGGTTGCTACTGCCGCAGCAAGACCATCCCGCTTTGCGGCGGGCTCTGGTGAACACCAGTAGCCTCTTAGAACTGGTCCACCAGCACGGTCCACGCCAATCCCTCGCTGACACAGAGGATCCACTACCTGTGAGCCGAATCGTGACAGTCTCCTATATACAAGAATATAACTACTATAATACTGCTCCTATATACAAGAATATAACTACTATAATACTGCTCCTATATACAAGAATATAACTACTATAATACTGCTCCTATGTACAAGAATATAACTACTATAATACTGCTCCTATATACAAGAATATAACTACTATAATACTGCCTCCTATATACAAGAATATAACTACTATAATACTGCTCCTATATACAAGAATATAACTACTATAATACTGCTCCTATATACAAGAATATAACTACCATAATACTGCCCCATATACAAGAATATTACTACTATAATACTGCTCCTATATACAAGAATATAACTACTATAATACTGCCTCCTATGTACAAGAATATAACTACTATAATACTGCTCCTATGTACAAGAATATAACTACTATAATACTGCTCCTATATTCAAGAATATAACTACTATAATACTGCTCCTATATACAAGAATATATCTACTATAATACTACTCCTATATACAAGAATATAACTACTATAATACTGCTCCTATATACAAGAATATAACTACTATAATACTGCTCCTATATACAAGAATATAACTACTATAATACTGTCTCCTATATACAAGAATATAACTTCTATAATACTGCCTCCTATATACAAGAATATAACTACTATAATACTGCTCCTATATACAAGAATATAACTACTATAATACTGCTCCTATATACAAGAATATAACTACTATAATACTGCTCCTATATACAAGAATATAACTACAGTAATATTTTGCTTTCCTTCTGGATAAGAATTAGGCTTCCCGCAGGGAGCAATATAAGGTTTTTTTTATAGAGAATTCCATAAGATTTGTTTATAAGTTCATTTATAACAACCTGGCAATATTTTGTGGTCATGTAGGGGGTCCCTATGGAGCTGTCGGGGTGGACCTTGCCTTTGAGAAGATGTTGTGTAAGATATTCGGTGAAGACTTTATCCAGATCTTTAAGGTGAAGCGTCCGGCGGCCTGGGTGGATCTAATGATTGCATTCGAAGCACGGAAAAGAACGGCGGCTCCACAGAGGTCCAACCACCTGAATATCTCCCTCCCGTTCTCCTTTATAGACTTCTACAAGAGACACACCCGGCAGAATGTGGAGACCGCCCTACGAAAGTGCAGGTGAGGCGGAGGTAGCAGGGGTTTTATACTGCGGAACATGATATAATAATGTACCCAGGTGTATATTTTATGGGTGTTGTTATAAGGATTGTAAGGGATCATTATTGTAGTGTGAATCGTCAATCCTCGATGATGTCCTAGCCAAGTGAGATCCAAGGGATGTGTCCCAGGTAACATGGTTGGACATCCTGTCTGCAAAATGGCCTCAAGGGAAAGGGGCCCTTAACCTATCGGAATGAAGTTAATAACTCTGGGTCTCAATAGGTATAGAACAGTTTAATCACTTAAGGACCCAGGGCATACAGGTACGCCCTGACACCCTGGTACTTAAGGACCCAGGGCATACCTCTACACCTGTGGGAAATCGTTCAGCAGGCACCCATTGCAAACCCCTGGGGAGGTCCTGAGACTGGCGATTAGCGGCGATTCCGGGTCAATCGGGTCTCTGGTGACCCGGTAAAAAAGGGTGATAGGTTATCACGCTTTACCAGCAGGAGTGAGGTGGCACGGGTCCCGACGACTAATCAATCACTGAGCCTGCTGGGAGGTGATCGGGTGGCGAGCGGGCAAGTCGGGGGTCCCTTACCTGTCCATCGGGGCAGGCGGAGGTCCCTGGAGTTGGCAGAGCCAGCAGAGGACCCCAGGCTGTGGTGGCAGCAGCATCCTCAGTGGCGGTTGCTAAGAAACAACTCCCAGCATGCACAGCCAAAGGGCCTGCTGGGAGTTGTAGTTTTGCAACAGCTGGTAGCAACACTACAACTCCCAGCATGCCCTTTGGCTGTTTGTGCATGCTGGGGCTTGTAGTTATGCAACAGCTGGAGGCACTTTTTTCTATGAAAAAGTGTGCTTCCAGTTGTTGCAGGGCATGCTGGGCGATGTAGTAGTGTGCCTACAGCTGTTGATTAACTACAGCTCCCAGCATGCCCTTCGACTGTCAATGCATGCTGAGAGTTGTAGTTTTGCAACAGCTGAAGGCATACTGGTTGCGAAACACAGAGTTTGTTACCTAACTTAGTGTTTCGCAACCAATGGGTCTCCAGCTGTTGCAAACTACAACTCGCAGCATGCACTGACAGACCGTACATGCTGGGAGTTGTAGTTTTGCAACAGCTGTAGGTTGCGAAACACTGAGTTAAGTAACAAACTGTGTTTTGCAACCAGTGTGCCTCCAGCTGTTGCATAACTGCAACTCCCAGCATGCACGGATAGCCAAAGGGCATGCTGAGATTTGTAGTTTTGCAACAGCAGGGTACATTCACATGGGCAGGGGTTTACAGTGAGTTTTTCGCTGCAAGTTTGAGCTGTGGCAAATTTTCTGCCGCAGCTCAAACTCCCAGTGGGAAACTCGCTGTAAACCCGCCTGTGTGAATGTACCCTAAAAACACTACACTACACTACACTGACACAAAATATAGTAAACCACTGAATATACACATACCCCTACACAGTTAGTGAGTATGCAAATACCTCATATGTGGATGTAGAGTGCTCTGTGGGTGAACTACAATGCTCAGAATAGAAGGAGCTCCATTGGGCTTTTGGAGAGAGAATGTGTTCAAAATTGAAGGCCATGTGTGTTTTCAAAGCCCCCATGGTGCCAGAACACCCCCCCCCCCCCACACGTTACCTCATTTTGGAAACTAAACCCCTCACGGAATGTAATAAGGATTGCAGTGAGCATTTACACCCCACTGGTGTCTGACAGATTTTTGGAACAGTGGTCCATGAAAATGAAAATTTTTCATTTGCACTGCCCACTTTTCCAAAGATCTGTCAAATGCCAGTGGGGTGTAAATGCTCACTGCACCCCTTATTACATTCTGTGAGGGGTGTGGTTTCTAAAATGGGGTCACATGTGGGGGGTTCCACTGTTCTGGCACCACGAAGGGCTTTGTAAACACACAAGGCCCCCGACTTCTATTCCAACCAAATTCTCCCTCCAAAAGCTCAATGGTACTCCCTCTCTTCCGAGCATTGTAGTTCGCCTGCAGAGCACTTTACTTCCACATATGGGGTATTTCCTTACTCAGATGAAATGGTGTTACAAATTTTGGGAGGCTTTTCTCCTATTATCCCTTGTGAAAAAGAAACATTTGGGGTAACACCTGCATTTTAGTGAAAACAAATCGAATTTTTCATTTTCACATCCAACTTTAGCGGAAATTTGTCAAACACCTGTGGGGTATTAAGGCTCACTGTACCAATTGTTACGCGCCTTGTGGGGTGTAGTTTCCAAAATAGTATGCCATGTGGAGTTTTTTTTAATGTTGTTCTGGCACCATAGGTGCTTCCTAAATGCAATATGCCCCCCAAAAAGCTAAATGTGATTCCTTTTCTTCTGAGCATTGTAGTTCGCCAGCAGAGCACTTGATGTCTACACATGGGGTATTTCCATATTCAGAAGAGATGATGTTACAAATTTTGGGGGGCATTTTCTCCTATTACCCCTTGTAAAAATGTAAAATTTGGGGGGGAAAACTGCATTTTAGTGAAGAAAAAAAAAAAATAAATTAATTTACACATCCAACTTTAACGAAAAGTCGTCAAACACCTGTGGGGTATAAAGGCTCATTGTACCCCTTGTTACATTCCTTGAGCGGTGTAGTTTTCAAAATAGTATGCCATGTGGGGGGGGGGTGCTGTTCTAGCACCATAGGGGCTTCCTAAGTGTGACATGCCCCCCAAAAACCATTTCAGGATAACTCATTCTCCAAAATCCCATCGTCGCTCCCTCCCTTCTGAGCCCTGTTGAGTGCACCCACAGAGCACTTAACATCCACATATTAGGTATTTCCTTACTCGAGAGAAATTGGGTTACAAATTTTAGGGTGATTTCTCTCCTTTTACTCTGGCTCTACTGAGTCTCCAAGAACATGCAAGTGTAAAAGATGAAGATTTAGAATTGTCTCCTTCATTTTGCTGCTATTCCTGTGAAACACCTAAAGGGATAACACACTTACTGAATGTCATTTTGAATACTTTGAAGGGTACAGTTTTTATAATGGGGTCATTTGAGGGGTATTTCTAATACGAATCCCCTTCAAATCAACTTCAAAACTTAACTGGTCCCTGAAAAATTCCGATTTTGAAAATTTTGTGAAAAATGTTAAAATTGAGCTGAACTTTGAAGCCCTCTGATGTCTTCCAAAAGTAAAAACATGTCAACTTTATGATGCAAACATAAAGTAGACATAATGTAAATTTATTTGGAATGTCCATTTTTCTTATAAGCAGTTTCAAAGTAAAAAAAAAATGCAAAATTTTCTAATTTTTCATCAAATTTTGGCTTTTTTCACCAAGAAATGATGCAAATATCGACAAAAATTTACCACTAACATGAAGAATATGTTACGAAAAAACAATCTGAGAATCAGAATGAAAAGTAAAAGCATTCCAGAGTTATTAATGCTTAAAGTGACAGTGGGCAGATGTGCAAAAAAATGCCCGGGCCCCTAAGGTGAAAATGGGATGGGTCCTTAAAGG
Organism: Hyla sarda; assembly: GCF_029499605.1. NCBI lineage: Eukaryota > Metazoa > Chordata > Amphibia > Anura > Hylidae > Hyla > Hyla sarda. The sequence goes on from NC_079189.1 coordinate 11,830,969, forward strand.
GGTACTCCACCCCTAGACATCTTATCCCCTATCCAAAGGATAGGGGATAAGATGTCTGATCGCGGGGGTCCCACAGCTGGGGACCCCCGCAATATAGCATGCGGCACCCACCTGTTTCTGCTGCGGAAGCGCTGTAGGGTCTGGGTCCCGACCACCGGAACGGAAGCCCATGACGTCACGACTCCCTGTCCCCTCAATGCAAGTCTATGGGAGGGGGCGTGACGGCCGTCACGCCCCCTCCCATAGACTTGCATTGAGGGGACGTGGCGTGACGTCACACGGGGGCGGAGTCGTGACGTCACGGACTTCCGTACCGGTGGTCGGGACCCAGACCCTACAGCGCTTTCGGAGCAGAAACAGGTGGGTGCCGCATGCTATATTGTGGGGGTCCCCAGGGGATCAGACATCTTATCCCCTATCCTTTGGATAGGGGATAAGATGTCTAGGGGGTCTCCAGCGGCGGGACCCCCGCGATCAGACATCTTTTCCCCTATCCTTTGGATAGGGGATAAGGTGTCTAGGGGTGAAGAACCCCTTTAAGGGGTTAAGGAGAAATAGTATACAATAAGCTCTCTGTAGATAAAAGATGCTGCCCCCCACATGCTCATGAGCTCAGTCTGGCGTTATCTATGGTGCTAGAGCAGTGTTTCTCAAGCGCGGTCCTTAAGTATCCCCAATAGGTCCTGTTTTCTTAGTCTTTCACAGTTTATATTATCATGGTCAGTGAATCAGCCATCATTGCAGTTATATCAACTGTGAAAGACTAAGGAAATCCTGAAAACATGACGTGTTTGGGGGGTACTTGAAGACCACTGTGCTAGAGGACAGCATGGCGGTAATATAACACTCCTCCTATTGATTACTGTGTGATGTGTAATGAATTGTTTCTCCTCCGCCCCCATAGATAGGGCCTCAGGGAGTCAATTCATATTGATCCTCAACAGGCAGAATGCACTAATGTCTGAGTGTACAATGGCCTAGATGCTGCTGCCGCCCTCTGGCCTGGACCGCAGCACATTCACACGGAGATGTATCCTAATGGGGATCGGGTTGTAAACAACGTAGTTGCACCTACCTGAATATGCCCCCCCAGGCCCGAGCATAGAGGTGGCACGTGGATCCTTGTTACTGCACACAGGGGCAAAATCAATAGTTTTTGCTGTAAATGTGCAGATTTGAAATAGGTGTTCCAATAATACCGCATTATACTGCTACAATGTCAGTGTCAGGATAGGCCCCAGATAACAGTGCTATAGGGTGGATATTAAATCTTACAGCAAACAAATAATAAATAGTGCCGTAGATTACTTTAATATGAGCCATAATAATGCCATGCAGAGCCATATAATAGCACTGGCACTACTTAAAGGGGTTATCCAGGAAAAAAACTTTTTTTATTTATAATATATATATATATATATATATATATATATATATATATATATCTCAACTGGCTCCAGAAAGTTAAACAGATTTGTAAATTACTTCTATTAAAATATCTTAATCCTTTCTGTACTTATGAGCTTCTGAAGTTGAGTTGTTCTTTTCTGTCTAAGTGCTCTCTGAGGACACCTGTCTCGGGAAACGCCCAGTTTAGAAGCAAATCCCCATAGCAAACCTCTTCTAAACTGGGCGGTACCCGAGACACGTGTCAACAGAGAGGACTTAGAATGAAAAGAACAACCTTAACTTCAGAAGCTCATAGATTTGTAAATTACTTCTATTAAAAAATCTTAATCCTTTCAGTACTTATGAGCTTCTGAAGTTGAGTTGATCTTTTCTGTCTAAGTGCTCTCTGATGACACGTGTCTCCTTTGCTATGGGGATTTGCTTCTAAACTGGGCATTTCCCGAGACACGTGTCATCAGAGAGCACTTAGACAGAAAAGAGCAACCTTAACTTCAGAAGCTCATAAGTACTGAAAGGATTAAGATTTTTTAATAGAAGTAATTTACAAATCTATTTAACTTTCTGGAGCCAGTTGATATATAAAAAAAAGTTTTTTCCTGGATAACCCCTTTAAACAACAGAGCCAAACAGACAACATATAACAGTGCCCTAAATGCTACAGTAACGATGCTGTACAGTGCCCCCATAACAGTACCACACAATCTCTAAAAATAAAACCGCCTTACACTGCTATCCCCAGCACTCTGCATTTCCTCGCCCTCTCTCCAGGTTCCTGAACACATCTGTGTTGTGACTTTAATTTTACTTATTCTGTCACAAAAACAAAAATTGGATTTCAAGCTGGGAAGGATCGGCCGGGTTCTGTCTCTATGACAGAGTGAATAGCGCTGCCCGTTACCAAGATCATTGCACACATGAGGGGGTCATGTGATGTTAAAGGGGTACTCCGTCCCCAAGACATCTTATCCCCTATCTAAAGGATAGGGGATAAGATGTCTGACCGCGGGGGTCCCCGCTGGACCCCCGTGGTCAGACATCTTGTCCCCTATCCTTTGGATAGGAGATAAGAAGTCTTAAAGGGGTACTCCGGTGAAAACCTTTTTTCTTTTAAATCAACTGGTGGCAGAAAGTTAAACATATTTGTAAATTACTTCTATTAAAAAATCTTAATCCTTCCAGTACCTATTAGCTGCTGAATGCTACAGAGGAAATTCCTTTCTTTTTGGAACACTGATGACATCACGAGCACAGTGCTCTCTGCTGACATCTCTGTCCATTTTAGCAACCACGCATAGCAGATGTATACTAAGGGCAGCATGGTGGCTCAGTGGTTAGTACTGCTGCCTTGCAGTGCTGGGGACTTGGGTTCAAATCCCACTAAGGTCAACAAGAAATAAAGCGTTATTATTATTATAATAATGTCAGCAGAGAGAACTGTGCTCGTGATGTCATCAGAGAGCATTCCAAAAAGAAAATAATTTCCTCTGTAGTATTCAGCAGCTAATAAGTACAGGAAGGATTAAGATTTTTTAATAGAAGTTATTTACAAATATGTTTAACTTTCTGCCACCAGTTGAGTTAAAAGAAAAAAAGTTTTCACCGGAGTACCCCTTTAAGGTCGGAGTACCCCTTTAACAGTCTCTAATGTTCATGAAAATTCAGTCACGAAAGAGTATTCGGCACTGGAGTTAATAGCGTTTAGGGTGTAATTAGCAACTCTGCTTCAGCTTCTGGAGCCCGGTGCAAAACTGTAGGATAGTTCCTGACATGGACAGAGGTGTCAGCAGAGAGCACCGTGGACAGACAAATTCTAAAAGAAAAGAACTTCCTCTGTATTATACAGCAGCTGATAAGTTTTGGAAGGATTAAGATTTTTTAATAGAAGTAATTCACAAATCTGTTTAACTTTCTGGGACCAGTTGATTTAAAAAATTTTTTTTTCCCACAGGAGTACCCCTTTAAGAAAGAAACAAACATGCTCATGGAATCATGTGTGTATGGGGCGCATAGTGCTCCCTATATAGAGGTGCCTACATTCACCCACAATTCAATATACTACAAAAATAGTGCAGCAACACATAAAGACTCTCCGTATTACTAAAGTCCTTCCTACTAGGATGTTTTAACCGCAGCTTCCTTTTGGCGGTCACACGTGTCGTTCTATTTTTTGTCCCGGGATGGATGTATATACAGAGTAACTTCATACATTGGCACTAGAGATGAGCGAACTTACAGTAAATTCAATTCGTCACGAACTTCTCGGCTTGGCAGTTGATGTCTTATCCTGCGTAAATTAGTTCAGCTTTCAGGTGCTCCGGTGGGCTGGAAAAGGTGGATACATTCCTAGTAAAGAGTCTCCTAGGACTGTATCCACCTTTTCCAGCCCACTGGAGCACCGGAAAGCTGAACTAATTTATGCAGGAAAAGTCATCAACTGCCGAGCCGAGAAGTTCGTGACGAATCGAATTTACTGTAAGTTCGCTCATCTCTAATTGGCACCTTCCTTTTCTGTCCTGCAGATGTCACTGTTGTTTTAGATTTTCAGTATCACAGATTTGCTCTCTCCCAGAAGGAATAGATATTGTTCTCTGGTGTCCTGAGGCTCTTGGAGGGTTATTCTAGGATTATTATTTTTTCTTCAGCCTTTGAGCCCATGATCCCAATTTATAAAATGTGTAACATGCTCCTATTCTTCTCTATTCTATTCTTAATCCTGTTGCAGGGGACCCACACCCAGTAAGTGCTGTAGTACTGTTGTCTCTGAACTTTCCCAGCATTCCATGCAGCCAAGGACAATATGTCACAAGTCACATAGTCTTAACCCCTTGAGGACGTCACCTGTTTTTACCTTAAAGGGGTACTCCAGGGAAGTGAAAAATAAAAAATGTCCCAAAGCCACCACAAAACCTTTTCTGTGTCCCCTGTAGTTATCCATGTGATTTTGGCAGCTCCTTTGGCCCCTGATGTCTCCTAAACACTTATTCCTTGTTTGCAGCACAGACTACAACTATCAGAAGTCAGTGCAGCTCTGTGTAATGGCTGCTAGCCAATTGCTTTCACTATCTGTGTGCATGCTTACACTGCAGCACACACACACTGTATTTGTCTTTTCTTTTAGACTATCCTTACCCCAGCAATAAGTCATGCTGTGATCTTATTAGCAGAAGTCAGTGATTAGATATTCAGCAGAGAAACAGCAGCTATGTGCTCAGTTGTGACTAGGAATCTTCACTGCTTTTCTCTGACAACTCTCACGCAGGGAGGGGAGGGGGAGGGGGTGTGTGGCTGTACAGCCAGAGCTCTCGACCAAACAGAAATCTGGTGGTGTTGTCCTGAAGGGTGGGGGCTAGCCTCAGTGAGGGGTTTACACCAAGACAAGGTGGATTTGAGAATTATGTTTTTTTTCTCATTTCCTGCCTGTAAGTGGCAGCTGAAAGAGGGAAACTGCTGTATAAAGCTAATGAATGATATTTAGACAAATACATAGGTTGGTGAGAGGGAAAGGATGGGCTATTGGTTTAATTCCCCGGAGTACCCCTTTGATGACCAAGCCCAATTTTTCAAATCTGGCTTGTGTCTCTTTAAGTGGTAATAACTTTGACATGCTTTTACTTTGCTACAGAATTTTGAGACACATTGTACTTTTTATTAGATGTAAATCTTTGTTGTTTCATGCAGCATTTGCTGTGAAAAACTCCAAAATATTGTGAAAAATGGGAACATTTCTGGCATTTTTTTTTTATAACATTGACTCTATGGTAAAAATTATGGTGTTTTTATTCTGTGGGTCGGTACAATGATTGCGATACCTAATTTATATAGCTTTTTATGTTCTTTCCTTTTCTGAACAAATCAATTCCTCTTTTTTGTGATGTCATGTTCTGACAGCCATAACTTTTTTATTTTTCGTCCAACTGCATTGTGTGAAGGCTTATTTTTTATTGGTTCCATTTTTGTGAATTATGCTACATTTTGATCTTTTTTTATATAGGTTTGGGTGTTTTTTTTGGGGGGGTGACAATATAGGGATTTATTGGGTGATGGAATTGGGAGAATCCATTTTTGAGACTTCATTATTCTCGGTCTAAGTGACTGCATTCTATCTCTCTTGTTTTGTTTCTACATAACTAACTCCTGAACTTATGGACTAGAGACGATGGGCACCTTATCTTCAAGGATGCAGACACTCTTATCTTTTTCTACCCCAGATGTGTCCTTGAAACAATGGTTCATTATATTTCAGCTTAAGCAATATATCTTTGTTTCCAACTTTCTTCTTGCTATGCAAAAGATTTATGTTTTCCTGTGTTTATACAATGTAAAGTTTACTGCGCATGCCTTATTTGAAAATCAGCATTGTTTTTACACTTTATTTATAAAACCTTTAATTTTTTTTACTTTATACAGGTTATACTATGCTGCCGTACATCTGTACGGCAGCACAGTATAAACAGTCAGTACTACACTGATATACAACCTGTGCAATCCAGCCTATGGCTGGACCTCATAGGCTGCCATACTAGGCAGACAGGAGACCATCAGCTGGCCTCTTGCTGCCATGGCAACCAACAGGATCCCACATTCAAATTGTGGGATCATTGTTGGTGAACAGGGGGAGCCCCCTCCCCCTGTCAACCCCTTAGATTGAGTGATCAGGACTGATCACGGCATCTATGGGGTTAATGCTGCTGAGACCGGCGCAATCCCAGTCTCAGCTGCTGCGGCAAGACCCCGGCTGTGATTGACAGCCAAGTCCTGCTGGCGATCTCCTTCAGCTCGTCACGCTGAGCAGGATATCGCCAGGATGTACGCATACATCCTAGGGCGAGAAGGGGTTAAGGGGGCATAGCTCTATTGCAGTGGTTGGGTGGATAGCATGGTGGAAGGTTCTTACTAAAGTAATAGTATCCGCCCACCCAATGCAGCATAGCCACGCCCCCTGGAGACCATGTGACTATGAAAACAGGACACAGTGGCACACGAAGGTAATAGAAGTATTATAACTTAAGAGTGTATTATAACTTGGCACCATGGGCTCAAATGATAAGAAAAAAAATCCTGAAATACCCCTTTAAAGGAGTAGTCAAGCACAGACTTATATGAATGCTACCGTCAATAGGGGGCACCAGAGACTAAGCTCTTTTCCTTCTGGGAGAGCTATTTTGCATATCCTTTTTCTTACTGAAGCATAAATGGTCCGCCTGCACAAGCCTTTTGATGTTCTCCTCAAGGGGAAATCTTACCCCCTCAGTTTCATGATGTCAGTGACGCCATCCGGTAATAATTAATATATTGTTCTTATAAAACATTTGTAGGATGGGACCATATAAGGAGCATCAGTACGTGATAACTTCTGCACTGTTAGGAAACATAGAAATAGTGTAGATGGTTGTCAGCACTTCGTCAACGGGTGGTGCACGTGGATAAGGTAACCAGATGGAGAAGAAAAGGTCCCAGCACTCACCAAATGATGCAATAAATCAAATGTATTTTTTGTAGTTCATCTTAACAGGACGCGTTTCGGCAATGTATGCCTTCCTCTGCTGTCAGCAGAGGAAGGCATACATTGCCGAAACGCGTCCTGTTAAGATGAACTACAACAAATAAATTTGATTTATTGCATCATTTGGTGAGTGCTGGGACCTTTTCTTCTCCATCAGTAAACATAGAAAGTCAGATCTGGTTCAACAGGAGAAGCAAAAAACCTTCTTTATGTGCAGGTCTCAGATTAGAGAAGCTTGACATGTGAGCCCCCAATCATAGGCCGCTTATGTGTCCCTTATACCAATGGATCAGCTAGAAGGCACTTGGTAGGAAGTAAATATGAATAGGATTATGAGATGTTGTACTATTCTCAACATAGACAAGGCTTCTGAAGAACTGATTATGAAGATATATTCTGTATCAGTGCCATCTAATCGGGACTTTCCTCCGCTCCAGGCTCCTGTACTCAGATATAATCTCAGGTTTTCTTCTTTATGGCAGTGTGAACTTTGTGAAATGGTCGTCGCAGGGGATGCTGCGTATGTCATCTGAAGCCATGAACGAGCTCTTCCAGCCCACCATCCAGCAGATCGTCCAGCACATAGGTACAGTCTATGATCCTTTCTTCCTCATCTGTCTGCTCCCTGTTACAGTATGGTGCTTACATTGTACCAACATGTGCCTGTCATTTCCGTGACTGTAATGACGGTCACCTTGGCTGTCAGTCAGCTTTCTCATAGACAGATAAAATTAAGAAGTGGCTGAACAGGTAACATCCTTACTAAAGGTGGACTTTATAGTAATTTCCTCTTCAGGAAATGAGGAGATGGCTCTGCTGTGCCATCAAATGTAACAGATACGGATTATTTACGGCTTCAGAACTGCAGATGAGCTGTCATTAATAATGTACCATAAGCACTGCAGAGTGACTAAAGAGTGCCAACATAAGACTGTGCTCCCTGTAGGTAGGAAGGATGCTTGGAAGGTAGATCCTCCCCAGTAGTGTCCCACAAATTAGGTAGGTCTCCCCTTGAAGCAGTCCCCTCAGTAAGCAGGTAGATCCCACAAGCAAGTGAGCAGGTAGGCCCTCAGTAGGTAGGTAGGTAGGTCTCCCAAGTAAGTAGGTAAGTAGGCCACCATTAGTTAGGTAGGTCCCACTAGTAACAAGTAGGTAGGTGTCCCCACCAATTTGCAGGAACATCGAATCAAGAAAAAATTAGGAACGGGATTTATGGTTCATTATTTCAGAAGACTTGAAGGTATGTCATAGAGCAGAATGCTTGGGTGTATAGGGAGAGGTATTACCAGTAGAGAGGGAAGTGCTCATGAGTGTATGGGGAGAGGTATTAGAAGTAGAGAGAAGTGCTCATGGGTGTATAGGCAGAGGTATTAGCAGTAGGAAGAGGAAAGTGTTTATGGGCGTATAGGGAGCGGTATTAGCAATACAAAGAGGAAAGGGCTCAAAGGCGTATAGGGAGAGGTATAAGTAGAAAGAAAAGGGCTCATGGGTGTATAGGGAAACATATTAGCAGTAAAGGGACATGCTCATGGGTGTTAAGGGAGAAGAATTAGAAATAGAAAGAGGGAAGTGCTCATGGGTGTATAGGGAGAGGTATTAGCAGTAGAGGCAAGTGCTCATGGATATATAGGTTGAGGTGTTAGAAGTAGAAAGATAAAGGTGCTCATGGGTGTACATAAAGAGGAATTAGCAGTAGAGGCAAGTGCTCATGGGTGTAAAGAGAGGTATTAGCAGTAGAGAGGGAAGTCATGGGTGTATGGGGAGAGATGTAAGCAGTAGAAAGAGGAAAGTGCTCATGCCCTTATACACAGAACTGGAGAGACTAGTGAGTATTGTGCACAGTACTGGAGACCGTATCTCTAGAAGGATATAGATACATTGGAGAGAGCTCAGAGAAGATACTAAACTAGTACATGAATCGCAGGATAAAACTTACCAGGAGACAGGAGATATGATAGACACTTAAACATAAATGAAAATCAACACGGTAAAGGAGGAGAGGATATTTAAAAAAGAGAAATTACTACAAGAAGACATAGTTTTACATTAGAGGGGCAAAGGTTTCTGCAGTAATATCAGGACGTATTATTTTACTGAGAGAGTAGTGGATGCATAGAATAGCCTTCCTGCAGAAGTGGTCGCTGCAAATACAGTGAAGGAGTTTAAGCATGCTTGGGATAGGCATAAGGCTATCCTTCATATAAGATAGGGCCAGGGACTATTAGTATTTAGGATATTGGGCAGGCTAGATGGGCACAAATGATTCATATTTGCCGACACGATGATAAGCAGCTTCTGGTCTCTTGCAGGCCACAGGCCTAAAGTAGCCTGTGGCCTACAAAAGGCTAAATAACTGGGCATGGAGAGCCAATGAGAAAAATGTGCAAACAGTCAAAAGTGCACCTGTATAAATCAGGCCACAAATCAGGTGCCAAATCCTGTAAGGGCATGGGGGTCCTGGGCAATTGTGAGCCCTAGTTACAGGATTAGTCTGGGTGGTAACAAATATGAAGCTTTCAAAAGGTTATGTCACTCTGTCATCCAGTTTTCTCACACTCTATCGAGCTGTATCATCATGTAGCAGTACGAAGGCAAGGAATGTGTCACCTTATGGCAGTCCCACAGAATGTCTCCTTAGCTGTTGGTAAATGAGGCAAAACATTCGTGCACTTTCTATTGAGTAATGCCAGTTTGATCTTCTTGTCTACAGGCGATCTCATTAATAAACCCGAGGTTGAAGGCATCAAGTACCTCTTTCTGGTGGGCGGTTTTGCAGAGTCTCCCATGTTGCAAAACGCAGTTCAGACGGCATTCAGTGAAGTGTGTAGGGTTATCATCCCTCAAGATGTCGGTTTGACGATCCTCAAAGGAGCTGTTTTGTTTGGCCTTGACCCGACCATTGTGAGAGTTCGTCGCTCACCCCTTACTTACGGGGTTGGTGTCCTGAACAAGTTTGTGGAAGGCAAACACCCGAAAGAGAAGCTTCTCGTGAAGGAAGGCAAGAACTGGTGCACCGACATCTTCGACAAGTTTGTGTCCGTGGACCAGTCTGTAGCCCTTGGAGACATTGTGCAGAGGAGCTACTGCCCAGCCCGACTCGGCCAACGCAAAATCATCATCAACATTTATTGTTCATCCAGCGATGACGTGGTGTACATCACCGATCCTGGGGTCAGGAAGTGTGGCACCATTAACCTGGACCTGCCCGACATCGATGAGGCCAATGGCAAGATCCTTCGTAGGGAGATTAAGGCCAGCATGCAGTTTGGAGACACAGAAATCAAAGTCACGGCCATGGATGTCAAGACTTCTAAGACTGTCCGTGCTGCCATTGACTTTCTCTCCAACTAATCAAAGATCTCATGTGGGCGTGAACAAATAGCACTTGACTATGATTGGAATTACCATTCTAACAGAAAAGAAATATGGGAGCATGTCAAGAGTGCACCAGATCTTTAAAGCACATTCCAAAAAGGTTTTGGAGCCGGGTTATAGGGACCTTTACTGAGGAAAGGCGTGCCCCAAAATTACTCTTTATAACTCTAACCAAATATCTTTCATTTCAGAAATCTATGGACTAATCCATGTTCATCTGAAAACAGTTCTTTCGACTTCTAGGCGATGAACACCGGAACAGATATTGGTTGGGTGCAAAGCTTTAGGTTCTCAAAATTATTTATTTACTTAAACATATATACAGAGCCCCGCAAAAATGGAAACCAATGGTCAGTTGTTGATGGACCTGTTGATCTCTGACTTGTTATTGTTACCTGTCAAAATGGGACAATCCAGTGAATGAAAGCAGAGTATCTAATCCACGCATCTTCCTTCTGTATGATCTCACTAGTTATTTTGCATATTTAACCCCATCTCTTACCTTTGGAAGTGATCATGAAGGCCAGGCATCGACACACGCACTTATGTAGACACAAACCTGATAACCACAATCGATTGTCTCAATACCCTCAATGACCTTACCTACCATAACGATTGGATTCTTGGACAAGTTTTGACATTTCTCATTGGCTCAGGCTTCAGTGATGGATTGAGGAACATTTTCCAATAACATATATTGATTTTTATTGATCGGTTCTTTCACAGTCCAGTCACATATAGGTCAACACTTTTCATATAAACCCAAGATTAAAGGGGTACTCTGGTGAAAACCTTTTTTCTTTTAAATCAACTGGTGGCAGAAAGTTAAACATATTTGTAAATTACTTCTATTAAAAAATCTTAATCCTTCCAGGACTTATTAGCTGCTGAATGCTACAGAGGAAATTCCTTTCTTTTTGGAACACTGATGACATCACGAACACAGTGCTCTCTGCTGACATCTCTGTCCATTTTAGCAACCATGCATAGCAGATGTATGCTAAGAGCAGTATGGTGGCTCAGTGGTTAGCACTGCTGCCTTGCAGTGCTGGGGACTTGGGTTCAAATCCCACTAAGGACAACAATAAATAAAGTGTTATTATTATTATTATAATGACGTCAGCAGAGAGAACTGTGCTCGTGATGTCATCAGAGAGCATTCCAAAAAGAAAAGAATTTCCTCTGTAGTATTCAGCAGCTAATGAGTACAGGAAGGATTAAGATTTTTTAATAGAAGTAATTTACAAATATGTTTAACTTTCTGCCACCAGTTGATTTAAAAGAAAAAAGGTTTTCACCGGAGTACCCCTTTAAGCATCGACCTTCATGCTTGGCTCAGCATTGGCCATTAGGTGGCACTTTTCTCTGATCCTGTCCAATGCCCATGTGTTATTGAGAATATTATATAAGAATTGTACTCAGAATTTATTTTTTTACCTGTAGCTGTTCCTGTAGTATCTGTGTACCATGTATTATGTGTATACCATGAATAAACAACTACTGTACACACAGTTCTCTTCTACTGATCATCATGTCTTATGCTCCAGTCACATCCTTTAGATAGGCTTAGATACTGTAAATAGCTCAACAGACGGTATCAAGTATAATAGGATTAGGTATAGCCGCTCATCAGAGTGTATCACACAATAGAATTAGATACCACAGCTCTGAAACACTGTATTACACCCGATAGGATTAGGCACACTAGCTCAGCAGACATTATAACACATGATATCTTAGATACCACTCAATACACAGTATCACACAATAGGGTTAGATATACAAGCTAATCAGACAGTATTACACATAAGATTAAATACAGTGGCTCAGCAAACAGGATCACACATGAGAAACAGCAGCCCAGAAGACAGTATAACACATAATGGGCTTAGATACACTGCTCAACAGACAGTATCACAAAACTAGGCATAAATAAGCTACAGCAGAATTACAGGGCTTTACAGTGACCCCCCCCCCCCCCCCCCCCCCCCGACCTACGAAGGCCCCGACATACGATCATTTCAACATGCGATGGCCTCTCAGAGGCAGCATCAACATACAATGCTTTTGTATGTCGGGGGCCATCGGATAAACGGCTATCCGGCAGCGCAGACTGCTTCAGCGGCCACCGGATAGCCGTTTACAGTGCCCCGTGAGGTCCGCTGATGATCACTTACCTGTCCTCGGGGCTCCGGCGTGTCCTCTTCGGCATCCCCTGCATCGTCGGCGCTCTCCATCATCGTCATCGCGTCGCTGCGCACGCCGTCCCGTCATCCAATAGGAGCGGCGTGCGTAGCGCCGGGATGGCGGCGACGGAGAGTGAGGATGCCAGGGAAGCAGAGGCCTTGCCGGAGCATCAGGGACACCCCGGGGACGCGGCGACAGCGATGGAAAGTGACATCCAGGGCAGCGTTGACGAGCAGTGACGGTCCGAAGTGGCGGGGACACGTGAGTATAACCTCCAATACCAGTGGTCTTCAACCTGCGGACCTCCAGCCGTTGGCTGTCTGGGCATGCTGGGTGTTGTAGTTTTGCAACATCTGGAGGTCCACAGGTTGTAGACCACTGTCCTATACTTTACATTGCACGGCTCCCTCAACATACGATGGTTTCAACAAACGATGGTCCATTTGGACTGTTCATTGGAGATTGCTTAGCAAATATTTTAATATGGTAGGATTAGATACAGTGGCTCAGCAGACAGTATCAGACATGAGTAGATACATCAGCTCAGTAGATAGTATCACACATGACAGGTACACTTGGGGAGTTTCTTAAAGGGCTACTCCGGCGAAAACCTTTTTTCTTTTAAATCAACTGGTGGCAGAAAGTTAAACATATTTGTAAATTACTTCTATTAAAAAAAATCTTAATCCTTCCTGTACTTATTAGCTGCTGAATACTACAGAGGAAAATTATTTTCTTTTGGGAATGCTCTCTGATGACATCACAAGCACAGTGCTCTCTGCTGATGTTATTAGAATAATAATAACACTTTATTTATTGTTGTCCTTAGTGGGACTTGAACCCAAGTCCCCAGTGCTAACCACTGAGCCACCATGCTGCCCTTAGCATACATCTGCTATGCACCGTTGCTAAAATGGACAGAGATGTCAGCAGAGAGCACTGTGCTCGTGATGTCATCAGTGTTCCAAAAAGAAAGGAATTTCCTCTGTAGCATTCAGCAGCTAATAAGTCCTGGAAGGATTAAGATTTTTTAATAGAAGTAATTTACAAATATGTTTAACTTTCTGCCACCAGTTGATTTAAAAGAAAAAAGGTTTTCACCGGAATACCCCTTTAATGCCAGAGAACTCATTAGGGTGCATTCCCACACGGCGTATTTTGCTGCGTATTTGCTGCGTATTTTCCTACCCATTGACTTCAACAGGGAAAATAAAATACGCAGCAGCAAATACGCAGCAAATACGCCGTGTGGGAACGTACCCTTAGACTGTTTATGAGCAACCAAGTGCTAATATTCTTTTTGCTGCTATAGAGTGTGCTCATTGCCTATTGATCTAATACAGAATGGGAGCTGTATGCAGTGAGCTCCCCCTAGAGGTGGCAGTAGACAATGTTATCATCATGTAATGGCACAGTATATGGTGGTGTGAAAGGGGAAAAAAAATCTGATCACGTTAAAAGAATTCTACAGTGTCCTTCCCTATATTCAGTAATAACACAGGTCCCCAGTCATGATCAGAGGACCACTGTGCTGTCTCCACTAGAGATGAGCGAACTTACAGTAAATTCGATTCGTCACAAACTTCTCGGCTCGGCGGTTGCTGACTTTTCCTGCATAAATGAGTTCAGCTTTCCGGTGCTTCGGTGGGCTGGAAAAGGTGGATACAGTCCTAGGAGACTCTTTCCTAGGACTGTATCCACCTTTTCCAGCCCACCGGAGCACCTGAAAGCTGAACTAATTTACGCAGGATAAGTCATCAACTGCCGAGCCGAGAAGTTCGTAACGAATCGAATTTACTGTAAGTTCGCTCATCTCTAGTCTCCACCATCAATGTGCTGTAAATATCCTGCAGTGTACCACACAATACTGACACATACACAGACCCGGGGCCGGACGCTCAGGACTATATCCTCTCATTTACATACAGAACAATGTTCCGTTCCGTTCTACACTTATAATGAAGGTGTCAGAGTTCTGGATCTGACAGACGTGATAAATAATTCCCACACACGGCGGCCGCGGATGAGAACATTCTGTTTTCACATCGCGCCTAATTACTGAGGATGAAACAGAACAGACACGTTATTTATCCTGTAAAAGGAAGAGCGAGACGCCCAGGATATCGCATCGGCCCGGGGAATCCAACACCCACAGGGATCCTCAATCCACCCCATGATGAACCAGAATACAGTGATCCCTCAACTTACAATGGCCTCAACTTACAATGGCCTCAACATACAATAGTTTCAACATACAATGGTTTTTCTGGACCATTGTAAGTTGAAACCAGACTCAACATACAATACTACAGACAGTCCAGATCTGTGAAACGTGTCAATTAGAGATGAGCGAACTTACAGTAAATTTGATTCGTCAGTTGATGACTTATCCTGCGTAAATTAGTTCAGCTTTCCGGTGCTCCGGTGGGCTGGAAAAGGTGGATACAGTCCTAGGAAAGAGTCTCCTCCTAGGACTGTATCCACCTTTTCCAGCCCACGGGAGCACCGGAAAGCTGAACTAATTTATGCAGGAAAAGCCATCAACTGCCGAGCCGAGAAGTTCGTGACGAATCGAATTTACTGTAAGTTCGCTCATCTCTAGTGTCAATAGCTGGAAGAACTGACCAATCAGAATGGGCATTTTACTGGTAAAACCCTTGTATTCCTGAAGCGTATGCACTGAGCGGCCCCTACAGTACAGGGAGGTATTACATGTTCTGTACTCTTTACCTGTATTACTGAAGCGTATGCACTGACTGGTGTCTGGTAGAGCCCCCTACAGTACAGGGAGGTATTACATGTTCTGTACTCTTTACCTGTATTACTGAAGCGTATGCACTGACTGGTGTCTGGTAGCGCCCCCTACAGTACAGAGAGGTATTACATGTTCTGTACTCTTTACCTGTATTACTGAAGTGTATGCACTGACTGGTGTCTGGTAGCGCCCCCTACAGTACAGAGAGGTATTACATGTTCTGTACTCTTTACCTGTATTACTGAAGTGCATGCACTGACTGGTGTCTGGTAGCGCCCCCTACAGTACAGGGAGGTATTACATGTTCTGTACTCTTTACCTGTACCTGGGTTACCTGCTCCTTTGGACACAAAGTGAAGGCGACTCCATGTTACTTTTTTAGGACATTGCATGTACTGTACAGGACCCTGAAGAAGCCTCTGTCCTCTACATAGACCAGTGTTTCCCAAGCAGGGTCCCCCAGCTGTTGCAAAACTACAACTCCCATCATGCCTGGACAGCCTTTGGCTGTCCGGGCATGCTGGGAGTTGTAGTTTTGCAACAGCTGGAGGCTCCCTGCTTGGGAAACACTGACACAGACAGTGATTTACAGCTCCCAGCAGATCTTTATTACTTTTATATGTAAGGATTTACTTCATCTGTATTAGTTATCTACTCATTTTTCTTTAATTTTCACTTTTTCCTATTTTTGGATGACATTTTGGGTCTTCAGAACCAATTACCAGGTTTCCATAGAGTTCTGGTCTCAACATACAATGGTTTCAACATACAATGGTCGTCCTGGAACCAATTAATATTGTAACTTGAGGGACCACTGTACTGTGATCTACATTAAGGCTCCTGGTCATCTGCCGGCAGTGTAAAGAATGGTGGTCATGGCTTCGTTACATTCTTTAATATATTCTTTAATTAATTGTATGTATATATATATATATATATATATATATATATATATATATATATATATATATAATAAATATCACCATGGACTAGAAATCCAAAAAGCAATGCCATAGGCCACCAGGTAAATAATTACACGGTGCCCAACTCAAATACTCAGAGACAGGACCTAAATACTGCAATGCCAAAATAATAGCACCACATGGAGCATAAATAGTTTGCACAACATGTTTTTGTGCAAAAAAAAAAAAAAAACGTGCTTAAAGGGGTACTCCGGTGAAAACCTTTTTTCTTTTAAATCAACTGGTGGCAGAAAGTTAAACATATTTGTAAATTACTTCTATTAAAAAATCTTAATCCTTCCTGTACTTATTAGCTGCTGAATACTACAGAGGAAATTCTTTTCTTTTTGGAATGCTCTCTGATGACATGATGAGCACAGTTCTCTCTGCTGACATTATTATAATAATAATAATGCTTTATTTATTGTTGTCCTTAGTGGGATTTGAACCCAAGTCCCCAGCACTGCAAGGCAGCAGTGCTAACCACTGAGCCACCATGCTGCCCTTAGCATACATCTGCTATGCACGGTTGCTAACATGGACAGAGATGTCAGCAGAGAGCACTGTGCTCGTGATGTCATCAGTGTTCCAAAAAGAAAGGAATTTCCTCTGTAGCATTCAGCAGCTAATAAATCCTGTAAGGATTAAGATTTTTTTAATAGAAGTAATTTACAAATATGTTGACCTTTCCGCCACCAGTTGATTTAAAAGAAAAAAGGTTTTCACCGGAGTACCCCTTTAATTTTGCCCCTCTGCCAAACACAAAACCCGTTATGATAAGGAAGAAGCGCCACACGTATTATCAGGTAGGGGACGAGCACCAATGTCAACAAAGAACTCAATCAATAGGAAAAGGAGGGTAAACTTTATAGCCACTATGCTTTCCTGAAACCACCGGTTATAAGGACCAAAAATACACTATATTACAAATCTCACGGTCCCATAGGTGTTTGGGATCAATACTAGAGATGAGCGAATTTACAGTAAATTCGATTCGTCACGAACTTCTCGGCTTGGCAGTTGATGACTTTTCCTGCATAAATGAGTTCAGCTTTCCGGTGCTCCGGTGGGCAGGAAAAGGTGGATACAGTCCTAGGAAAGAGTCTCCTAGGACTATATCCACCTTTTCCAGCCCACGGGAGCACCGGAAAGCTGAACTCATTTATGCAGGATAAGAAATCAACTGCCGAGCCGAGAAGTTCGTGACGAATCGAATTTACTGTAAATTAGCTCATCTCTAATCAGTACTGTACCTGGTAACAGTAATAATTCTCAATTAGGCAAATGGAAATGTGTGATCTCTAATCCATAGAGGAATACTGTTTAGAAGTAGGGATGAGCGAACTTGCAGTAAATTCGATTCGTCAAGAACTTCTCTGCTCGGCAGTTGATGACTTATCCTGCATAAATTAGTTCAGCTTTCCGGTGCTCCGGTGGGCTGGAAAAGGTGGATACAGTCCTAGGAGACTCTTTCCTAGGACTGTATCCACCTTTTCCAGCCCACCGGAGCACCTGAAAGCTGAACTCATTTATGCAGGAAAAGTCATCAACTGCCGAGCAGAGAAGTTCGTGACGAATCGAATTTACTGTAAGTTCGCTCATCTCTATTTACGAGCGTGGCCATAATTACCGCTGACAGCGTACACAACTGCAGATTTTGTTACTTCAAATCTGCAACAGATTCTGTGTGTAAATACACCCTTAAAGGGGTACTCTGCTGCTCAGCGTTTGGAACAAACTGTGACGAATGCTGGAGTCGGGAGCTTGTGACATCATAGCCCCGCCCCCTCATGATGTCACATCTGCCTCCTCAATGCAAGTCTATGGGAGGGGGCGTGACAGTCGCCACGCCCCCTCCCATAGACTTGCATTGAGTGGACAGGGTGTGACGTCATGAGGGGGTGGGGCTATGATGTCACAAGCTCCCGGGGCCGGCCCCAACATTTGGAACAGTTAGTTCCAAATGCTGAGTAGCAGAGTACCCCTTTTAACCCCTTAAGGACGCAGGACGTAAATGTACGTCCTGGTGAGGTGGTACTTAACGCACCAGGACGTACATTTACGTCCTGTGCATAACCGCGGGCATCGGAGCGATGCCCGGGTCATGCGTGGCTGATCCCGGCTGCTGATCGCAGCCAGGGACCCGCCGGCAATGGCCGACGCCCGCGATCTCGCGGGCGTCCGCCATTAACCCCTCAGGTGCCGGGATCAATACAGATCCCGGCATCTGCGGCAGTGCGCGATTTGAATGAATGATCGGATCGTCCGCAGCGCTCCCGGCGGCTCCCGGCGTCTCCTGCTCTGGTCTGTGATCGAGCAGACCAGAGCAGAAGATCGCCGATAATACTGATCTGTTCTATGTCCTATACATAGAACAGATCAGTATTAGCAATCATGGTATTGCTATGAATAGTCCCCTATGGGGACTATTCAAGTGTAAAAAAAAATGTAAAAAAATGTAAAAGTAACAGTAAAGAAAAAGGGAAAAATCCCCTCCCCCAATAAAAAAGTAAAACGTCCGTTTTTTCCTATTTTACCCCCAAAAAGCGTAAATTTTTTTTTTTATAGACATATTTGGTATCGCCGCGTGCGTAACTGTCCGAACTATAAAAATAAAATGTTAATGATCCTGTACGGTGAACGGCGTGAACGAAAAAAAAAGTCGAAAAATTCCTACTTTTTTAATACATTTTATTAAAAAAAAATTATAAAAAATTAATTAAAAGTTTTTTATATGCAAATGTGCTATCAAAAAAAAGTACAGATCATGGCACAAAAAATGAGCCCCAATACCGCCGCTTATACGGAAAAATAAAAAAGTTAGAGGTCATCAAAATAAAGGGATTATAAACGTACTAATTTGGTTAAAAAGTTTGTGATTTTTTTTAAGCGCAACAATAATATAAAAGTATATAATAATGGGTATCATTTTAATCGTATTGACCCTCAGAATAAAGAACACATGTCATTTTTACCATAAATTGTACGGTGTGAAAATTTCCCCACAAAAATAGTGTTTTTTGGTTGCGCCATACATTTTATGATATAATGAGTGATGTCATTACAAAGGACAACTGGTCGCGCAAAAAACAAGCCCTCATACTAGTCTGTGGATGAAAATATAAAAGAGTTATGATTTTTAGAAGACGAGGAGGAAAAAATGAAAACGTAAAAATTTAATTGTCTGAGTCCTTAAGGCCAAAATGGGCTGAGGGCGATCCGATCATTCATTCAAATCGCGCACTGCCGCAGATGCCAGGATCTGTATTGATCCCGGCACCTGAGGGGTTAATGGCGGACGCCCGCGAGATCGCGGGCGTCGGCCATTGCCGGCGGGTCTCTGGCTTTTATCAGCAGCCGGGATCAGCCTCGCATGACACGGGCATCGCTCCGATGCCCGCGGTTATGCACAGGACGTAAATGTACGTCTTGGTGCGTTAAGTACCACCGCACCAGGACATACATTTACGTCCTGCGTCGTTAAGGGGTTAAAGGGGTTATCCAGGCCAAAACTTTTTTTTATATATATCAACTGGCTCCGGAAAGTTAAACAGATTTTTAAATTACTTCTATTAAAAAGTCTTAATCCTTCCAATAGTTATTAGCTTCTGAAGTTGAGTCGTTGCTTTCTGTCTAACTGCTCAATGATGATGTCACGTCCCGGGAGCTGTGCAGTTCCTATGGGGATATTCTCCTATCATGCACAGTTCCTGGGACGTGGCATCATCATTGAGCAGTTAGACAGAAAACTTCAGAAGCTAATAACTATTGGAAGGATTAAGATTTTTTAATAGAAGTAATTTACAAATCTGTTTAACTTTCTGGAGACAGTTGATATATATATAAAAAAAAGTTTTGGCCTGGAATACCCCTTTAAGGCTTCTTCACACAAGTGGATTTTGTTTCAAACTTGCATTAGTTTAGAATAATAGCAGCAGCATTTGAATGTAAGTATTACTGTGAATTATCTGCGTCTATATCATAAAAAACTGCTAAATTATACAGGGTGCGCCATTTATACTATATACTACTATATACACCGCAGGAGAAATGCTAGCACAGGCTTCCAGTATCCGTATACACTGCTATATACTACTATATACACCGTAGGAGAAATGCTAGCACAGGCTTCCAGTATCCGTATACACTGCTATATACTACTATATACACCGCAGGAGAAATGCTAGCACAGGCTTCCAGTATCCGTATACACTGCTATATACTACTATATACACCGCAGGAGAAATGCTAGCACAGGCTTCCAGTATCCGTATACACTGCTATATACTACTATATACACCGCAGAAGAAATGCTAGCACAGGCTTCCAGTATCCGTATACACTGCTATATACTAATATATACACCGCAGGAGAAATGCTAGCACAGGCTTCCAGTATCCGTATACACTGCTATATACTACTATATACACCGCAGGAGAAATGCTAGCACAGGCTTCCAGTATCTGTATACACTGCTATATACTACTATATACACCGCAGGAGAAATGCTAGCACAGGCTTCCAGTATCCGTATACACTGCTATATACTACTATATACACCGCAGGAGAAATGCTAGCACAGGCTTCCAGTATCCGTATACACTGCTATATACTACTATATACACCGTAGGAGAAATGCTAGCACAGGCTTCCAGTATCCGTATACACTGCTATATACTACTATATACACCGCAGGAGAAATGCTAGCACAGGCTTCCAGTATCCGTATACACTGCTATATACTACTATATACACCGCAGAAGAAATGCTAGCACAGGCTTCCAGTATCCGTATACACTGCTATATACTAATATATACACCGCAGGAGAAATGCTAGCACAGGCTTCCAGTATCCGTATACACTGCTATATACTACTATATACACCGCAGGAGAAATGCTAGCACAGGCTTCCAGTATCCGTATATACTACTATATACACCGCAATATAACTGTACTGTATTCTCTTATATCCTGTACTGTACTGTATTCTCTTATATCCTGTGCTGTCCTGTATTCTCTTATATCCTCTGCTGTACTGTATTCTCTTATATCCTGTACTGTACTGTATTCTCTTTTATCATGTGCTGTACTGTATTCTCTTATATCCTGTACTGTCCTGTGTTCTCTCATATCATGTTCTGTACTGTTTTCTCTTATATCCTGTACTGTACTGTATTCTCTTATATCATGTGCTGTACTGTATTCTCTCATATCCTGCGCTGTACTGTATTCTCTTATAACCTGTACTGTACTGTATTCTCTTATATCCTCTGCTGTACTGTATTCTCTTATATCCTGTACTGTACTGTATTCTCTTATATCATGTGCTGTACTGTATTCTCTTATATCCTGTACTGTCCTGTATTCTCTTATATCATGTGCTGTACTGTATTCTCTTATATCCTGTACTGTCCTGTATTCTCTTATATCCTGTACTGTACTGTATTCTCTTATATCATGTGCTGTACTGTATTCTCTTATATCCTGTACTGTACTGTATTCTCTTATATCCTGTACTGTCCTGTATTCTCTTATATCATGTGCTGTACTGTATTCTCTTATATCCTGTACTGTCCTGTATTCTCTTATATCCTGTACTGTACTGTATTCTCTTATATCCTGTACTGTCCTGTATTCTCTTATATCCTGTGCTGTACTGTATTCTCTTATATCCTGTGCTGTACTGTATTCTCTTATATCCTGTGCTGTACTGTATTCTCTTACATCCTGTGCTGTACTGTATTCTCTTATATCATGTGCTGTACTGTATTCTCTTATATCATGTGCTGTACTGTATTCTCTCATATCCTGCGCTGTACTGTATTCTCTTATAAACTGTACTGTACTGTATTCTCTTATATCCTCTGCTGTATTCTCGTATATCCTGTACTGTACTGTATTCTCTTATATCATGTGCTGTACTGTATTCTCTTATATCCTGTACTGTCCTGTATTCTCTTATATCATGTGCTGTACTGTATTCTCTTATATCCTGTACTGTCCTGTATTCTCTTATATCCTGTACTGTACTGTATTCTCTTATATCCTGTACTGTCCTGTATTCTCTTATATCCTGTGCTGTACTGTATTCTCTTATATCCTGTGCTGTACTGTATTCTCTTATATCCTGTACTGTACTGGATTCTCTTATATCCTGTACTGTACTGTATTCTCTTATATCCTGTCCTGTACTGTATTCTCTTATAACCTGTGCTGTACTGTATTCTCTTATATCCTGTGCTGTACTGTATTCTCTTATAACCTGTGCTGTACTGTATTCTCTTATATCCTGTCCTGTACTGTATTCTCTTATATCCTGTACTGTACTGTATTCTCTTATATCCTGTCCTGTACTGTATTCTCTTATATCCTGTGCTGTACTGTATTCTCTTATATCCTGTGCTGTACTGTATTCTCTTATATCCTGTACTGTACTGTATTCTCTTATATCCTGTCCTGTCCTGTACTGTATTCTCTTATAACCTGTGCTGTACTGTATTCTCTTATATCCTGTGCTGTACTGTATTCTCTTATATCCTGTGCTGTACTGTATTCTCTTATAACCTGTGCTGTACTGTATTCTCTTATATCCTGTCCTGTACTGTATTCTCTTATATCCTGTACTGTACTGTATTCTCTTATATCCTGTCCTGTACTGTATTCTCTTATATCCTGTGCTGTACTGTATTCTCTTATATCCTGTGCTGTACTGTATTCTCTTATATCCTGTACTGTACTGTATTTTCTTATATCCTGTACTGTACTGTATTCTCTTATATCCTGTCCTGTACTGTATTCTCTTATAACCTGTGCTGTACTGTATTCTCTTATATCCTGTGCTGTACTGTATTCTCTTATAACCTGTGCTGTACTGTATTCTCTTATATCCTGTCCTGTACTGTATTCTCTTATATCCTGTACTGTACTGTATTCTCTTATATCCTGTCCTGTACTGTATTCTCTTATGTCCTGTGCTGTACTGTATTCTCTTATATCCTGTGCTGTACTGTATTCTCTTATATCATGTGCTGTACTGTATTCTCTTATATCCTGTACTGTACTGTATTCTCTTATATCCTGTACTGTACTGTATTCTCTTATATCCTGTCCTGTACTGTATTCTCTTATGTCCTGTGCTGTACTGTATTCTCTTATATCCTGTGCTGTATTCTCTTATATCCTGTGCTGTACTGTATTCTCTTATATCCTGTCCTGTACTGTATTCTCTTATATCCTGTCCTGTACTGTATTCTCTTTTTCATCTCACTTTGTCCTGCTCAATTATCAGTCTCTCCCCTGCTCCCCCCTCGCTTCCCCTTTTTCTCATCCTTATCTATCTAGTCTATGTTTCCATAACAGGACAATTTATGGCCCATCTTAGTGTGAATTCTCCACATCTATTGTCTTAACCCCTGCATATTTGTGAGATGTAACCTGTGTCTTCTGCTTGTGAACTCAGATTTGCTTTGGACTTGATAATGGGAGGAATCCCGAAAGCTTCTCTACAAAATGCTGTTAGTCCAATAAAAAAGGTATTACAAGATACTGCAACATTTTTTGATGTGCATCTGCATCACTGGACTAATACGGCTACTCAAATTTACTATATATGCACACAGCTTAACTGACCTTGTGCTACTTACATATAATAGAATTTTCTTTTTGGGTCGCTATGGTATCAAGTTGCTACGCTACATAGCTGACAGGGCTGAATTATAGTATAATTTATCAGTTTTATGATCTAGACACAGGTAATTCACAGTGGTACTTTCGTTCACATGCTGCTATTATTCTGTACTTATGCTAATAGCCGACCTGTCAGATGAAATTGACTCACTGAGTCATTGGTAATTCCAGCTGTGTTTTGATAGAGTATTTTTTTGAGGATTACGGATCATACCTTTTTTTTTTATCTATTTATGCTACTGAGCAGCAGTAAATTTGTATTCTGTGTTTCCGTTGGAAACAATGTAAATTAGTAAATTTATGGCAAACACCTTTTCACAGGTCAGGAATTAGTAGGACCTTATTGCTCCGTCACATGATAAAGGGAGATAGGACCTTAAAAGTAGCCTGGGGGGGCTGGACATTAGCTGAAGGAAAGGTGCTTTGGCGCATGCTGGTCGGGGGAGTCAACACGTGAAATGTAATATCAGAAGTCCCAGCAAGAGGGCTGCAGAAGTGAGTGGCACACCTCACAGGGGAATCCAAAAATTAACAGCCACTAAGGGTCGTGTCAGGAGACGGGCGGGTGGGAGTAGGCCTCCAAGCAGAAGAAAAGCTGTCCATACACTTAGTAACTGTCAAACGAATGTTTCCAACTTTCATACACATGAACTTTCAGCATGGCTATAGGGAAGGGAGTGATAAGCCGCAGGAAGACTGCTCTGGCACCTGCTTTCCCTTCCCAGAACAAAGAGAGTCAAACATCCAGCACGTTGACCCTTCTCTTCACCAACATCATCAGACGATGGTGCCATACACCTTAGAGAGTTGGCTGAACCTGCAGGCAACTTTAATATAAGGTGTATGGGCACCTTAAGACCAAATCAATGGGACATGACAGGAACTCTGACCAGCCACATGTAGAGGTAGAAATCTGGATGGTAAAGATCCAGGAGTGTTTTTCCTTCCTTTATTCCAGAGCTGTAAAGGTTGATGTCAACAAGAACCAGAAATGATGACAACTATGGATCAATCTACCCCAACCGCAGCCATAAACCCTAGGTGCATGCTGGGCCTTAGGACATGGAGTTGGTGAACTTAGCTGATATGATTTTTCAGGGTTAGAGGATCATGTCCTTTATCTCCTGTCTTATTTCAGCAATCTTCTAACTTATTAAAAGCATTTCACAAGGTTTTCCTGGGAGAGCAGTACAGCGGTCACGAAGCAGACGTCTACTGTCACGTCATCACTCATCTTCTGCCTGATTGATCTTCAGAATCCTCCACATCTCAGGAGATTATTTGTTTCGAGCAGCAGACACGGCCCGGCGTTCAGTCACCACCGGCTTTACAGGTACTTGCCCGATAATATTTACTGCTAATGTCGAAGACGTACAGTAGCCGCACAAATTCAAAGTACTTTCTGTTCTTGTTGTTTTGGACCTGTCATTATATGTTCATTCATCACCTGGAAGTGAATGTCATGTCTGAAATGTCAGTGGGCTATAATCTTGTAAGGTGGGGCAAACCAAACGTGACTAGAATGTAAAGGTTATGCTTTTGGGCTGTAAAAAAAATAAAAATAGAATAAATGTACAAGCTTGATGTTATTTAGTTCGGCGAGAAGAGATCTTAGAAGCAATAGTGATCTTTTTTATACCTAGGTCAGTAAACATGACAAGGGGGTATCCTCCACGTCTAGAGGGTAGAAGGTTTCACCATCATCACAGACGGGGATTCTTTACTGTAAAAGCAGGTGAGACTATGGAATTCCCTGTGACATTCTCTGTGGTCTCCTTCTTAGCCTACAAACCTACCGTATATACTCGAGTATAAGCCGAGTTTTTCAGCACGATTTTTTGTGCTGAAAACACCCCCCTCGGCTTATACTCGAGTGAACTCTCCGCCCTCAGTGGTCTTCAACCTGCGGACCTCCAGAGGTTTCAAAACTACAACTCCCAGCAAGCCCGGGCAGCCATCGGCTGCCCGGGCTTGCTGGGAGTTGTAGTTTTGATGACAAGGGGATGATGGGATGATGACAAGGGGATGATGAAGGGGGGGGGGTGGAATGATGAAAGGGGGATGATGAGGGGGGGTGGGATGATGAAAAGGGGATGATGACAAGGGGATGATGAAGGGGGGTAGGGATGATGACAAGGGGATGATGAAGGGGGGGTGTGGGATGATGACAAGGGGATGATGAAGGGGGGGTGTGGGATGATGACAAGGGGATGATGACAAGGGGATGATGACAAGGGGATGATGAAGGGGGGGGTGGGATGATGACAATGGGATGATGACAAGGGGATGATGAAGGGGGGTGGGGATGATGACAAGGGGATGATGAAGGGGGGTGGGGATGATGACAAGGGGATGATGAAGGGGGGTGGGGATGATGACAAGGGGATGATGACAAGGGGATGATGAAGGGGGGTGTGGGATGATGACAAGGGGATGATGACAAGGGGATGATGAAGGGGGGTGGGGATGATGACAAGGGGATGATGAAGGGGGGTGGGGATGATGACAAGGGGATGATGAAGGGGGGTGGGGATGATGACAAGGGGATGATGAAGGGGGGTGGGGATGATGACAAGGGGATGATGAAGGGGGGATGTGAGATGATGACAAGGGGATGATGAAGGGGGGTGTGGGATGATGACAAGGGGATGATGACAAGGGGATGATGAAGGGGGTGGGGATGATGACAAGGGGATGATGACAAGGGGATGATGAAGGGGGTGTGGGATGATGAAGGGGGGTGGGGATGATGACAAGGGGATGATGAAGGGTGGGGATGATGACAAGGGGATGATGAAGGGGGGGTGTGGGATGATGACAAGGGGATGATGAAGGGGGGGTGGGGATGATGACAAGGGGATGATGAAGGGGGGTGGGGATTATGACAAGGGGATGATGAAGGGGGGTGTGGGATGATGACAAGGGGATGATGAAGGGGGGGGTGGGATGATGACAAGGGGATGATGACAAGGGGATGATGAAGGGGGGGTGTGGGATGATGACAAGGGGATGATGAAGGGGGGGTGTGGGGATGATGACAAGGGGATGATGACAGGCGGTGATGATGAAGGGGGGATGATGACAGGGAGATGATGATGAGGGTGTTAATGACGGGGGTCTGGATGATGACAGGGGGGGATGATGTATTTCCCACCCTAGGCTTATACTCGAGTATATACGGTATGTGGCATCACCGTACTGACTTGGCTCTTCTCCACCTTCTTTTCAATCCAGTGAGTGTGAGTGACCTCATTTACACGTCCCTTAAAAAGAAATATAAGTAGAACCCACACAATATAGTAACAGTCCCTTCTCTCACTATCCTACACATAGTGAAGAGGGATGAAATCTGTAGTATTAAAGAGAAGCTCCCACCATCTATATATTTTTTCCTGTCGCTACCTATTGCTAATCTATCCCTAACCCCCTCCCTTTAAAAAAAAAAAAAATTTGCTTTGTAAAGTGTTATATTGCTGTCTTTAATTCTGCTGTTTGAGGCCGAGCATGAAGCAGACTTAACCAGCAGACGCAATGTCACTGATGCCTGCTAGGTGCCGACATCCGCCCTTACCTCATCTATGCTGCGCTCCTGTGTTTTCCTAACAGGGTGCCTACAGCTGTTTCACAACTACAACTCTCAGCATGCCCTGACAGCTATTGGCTGTGAGGGCATGCTGGGAGTTGTAGTTGTGAAACTAGAGGTGGAATCTTAGGAAAACCCTCAGGGAAGGTATACATAGTTTAGCATATAATTTGGCCACAGAATCATCTGAACAACCCCCCTCCTAGATAAATCCTATTTGGTAGATTTTATTTATTTCCCCAAGTGAAATAAGACCTCAGAACAGGCTTAACCATACAGGGAACGAGCGCAGGCTGACTGAATTCGGACCGATTGCCGGCCCGGGATCGGTCTGAAATTCAGCTGTGACGTCACAGCAAGCTGCAGCCCGCCACTAGAAGGGAGACCCCTAGTGGTCGGATTTCAAGAGCAAGTTACAATAATTTACCCCCCAAAAAATAATAGAAGTATATTAGCGATATGTTGTAGTACATAAGTACTACAACATATCAAAAAATAAAAATTATGACAGTGCCCATTTAAGGTGATCAGGACTCCCACCTATACCTGGTACTGAGCAGGATGATGGGTGAAACTTGGCATCTATATTTGCTATGAAGTAGGATGATGGGCAGAACCTGACATCAACATCTAGTACCACTAATGATCTAATTCACCTGATAGCAATACCTGGAACTGAGCAGGATGATGGGTGACACCCAATGGCAAAGTTTCCACTTGGTTTTCTTCATGGCAGTTTTTGGATATATGCCACTGCAGTTTTTGAGCCAAAGTCAGAAGTGGATCCATAAGTGAAGAGAAGTGTAAGTCCTTCCTTTATATGTATTATTCCTTCTGAATACATTTCTGGCTTTGGCTCAAAAACTGCAGTGGTATATATCCAAAAACTGCCAGGAAAAAAAACAAGTGGAAACTTAGCCTATATCGATACATGGAACTGAGCAGGATGATGGGTGACACCCTATATCGATACATGGAACTGAGCAGGATGATGGGTGACACTATATCGATACATGGAACTGAGCAGGATGATGGGTGACACCCTATATTGATACATGGAACTGAGCAGGATGATGGGTAACACTCTATATCGATACATGGAACTGAGCAGGATGATGGGTAACACCCTATATCGATACATAGAACTGAGCAGGATGATGGGTAACACCCTATGTCGATACATGGAACTAAGCAGGATGATGGGTGACACCCTATATTGATACATGGAAGTGAGCAGGATGATGGGTAACACCCTATGTTGATACATGGAACTGAGTAGGATGATGGGTAACACTATATCGATACATGGAACTGAGCAGGATGATGGGTAGCTGTCACGATGCCGGCTGGCAGGAGGTGGATCCTCTGTGCCAGAGAGGGATTGGCGTGGACCGTGCTAGTGGACCGGTTCTAAGTCACTACTGGTTTTCACCAGAGCCCGCCGCAAAGCGGGATGGTCTTGCTGCGGCGGTAGTGACCAGGTCGTATCCACTAGCAACGGCTCAACCTCTCTGACTGCTGAAGATAGGCGCGATACAAGGGAGTAGACAGAAGCAAGGTCGGACGTAGCAGAAGGTCAGGGCAGGCAGCAAGGATCGTAGTCAGGGGCAACGGCAGGAGGTCTGGAACACAGGCTAGGAACACACAAGGAAACGCTTTCACTGGCACAATGGCAACAAGATCCGGCGAGGGAGTGCAGGGGAAGTGAGGTATACATAGGGAGTGCACAGGTGAACACACTGATTAGAACCACTTGCGCCAATCAGCGGCGCAGTGGCCCTTTAAATCGCAGAGACCCGGCGCGCGCGCGCCCTAGGGAGCGGGGCCGCGCGCGCCGGGACAGGACCGACGGAGAGCGAGACAGGTACGGGAGCCGGGATGCGCATCGCGAGCGGGCGCCACCCGCATCGCGAATCGCATCCCGGCTGGAGGCGGTATCGCAGCGCACCGGGTCAGTGGATCTGACCGGAGCGCTGCAGTAGCGAGAGTGTAGCGAGCGCTCCGGGGAGGAGCGGGGACCCGGAGCGCTCGGCGTAACAGTACCCCCCCCCCTTGGGTCTCCCCCTCTTCTTAGAGCCTGAGAACCTGAGGAGCAGACTTTTGTCTAGGATATTGTCCTCAGGTTCCCAGGATCTCTCTTCAGGACCACAACCCTCCCAATCGACCAAAAAAATAGTTTTCCCTCTGACCTTCTTGGAGGCCAGTATCTCCTTTACGGAGAAGATGTCCGAGGAGCCGGAAACAGGAGTGGGAGAAACAAGTTTGGGAGAGAAACGGTTGATGATGAGTGGTTTAAGAAGAGAAACGTGAAAGGCATTAGGAATACGAAGAGAAGGAGGAAGAAGAAGTTTGTAAGAGACAGGATTAATCTGGCACAAAATTTTGAAAGGACCAAGATAGCGTGGTCCCAATTTGTAGCTAGGGACACGGAAGCGGACATATTTAGCGGAGAGCCATACCTTGTCTCCAGGAGAAAAAATGGGGGGAGCTCTTCTTTTCTTATCAGCAAACTTCTTCATGCGTGATGAAGCCTGTAAGAGAGAATTTTGGGTCTCTTTCCATATGGTGGAAAGATCACGAGATATTTCATCCACAGCGGGCAAACCAGAGGGCAAGGGAGTAGGGAGGGGGGGAAGAGGGTGACGGCCGTACACCACGAAAAATGGGGATTTGGAGGAAGATTCAGAGACTCTGAAGTTATACGAGAATTCGGCCCATGGTAGAAGATCTGCCCAGTCATCCTGGCGGGAGGAAACAAAATGCCGTAAATAATCACCCAGGACCTGGTTAATTCTTTCTACTTGCCCATTGGATTGAGGATGATATGCAGAAGAAAAGTTTAATTTAATCTTGAGTTGTTTACAGAGAGCTCTCCAGAATTTTGACACGAATTGGACGCCTCTGTCCGAGACGATCTGTGTGGGCAACCCGTGAAGACGAAAAATGTGTACAAAAAATTGTTTTGCCAACTGAGGCGCTGAAGGGAGACCAGGAAGAGGGATGAAATGTGCCATCTTGGAGAATCGATCAACGACCACCCAAACAACAGTGTTGCCACGGGATGGGGGTAAGTCTGTAATAAAGTCCATACCAATCAGAGACCAAGGCTGTTCGGGGACAGGCAGAGGATGGAGAAGACCAGCGGGCTTCTGGCGAGGAGTCTTATCCCGGGCACAGACAGTGCAGGCTCGCACAAAATCCACAACATCCGTCTCCAGAGTCGGCCACCAATAGAAACGAGAGATGAGTTGCACGGATTTCTTGATGCCCGCATGACCTGCGAGATGGGAGGAGTGACCCCATTTGAGGATTCCGAGGCGTTGGCGTGGAGAGACGAAGGTCTTCCCTGGAGGAGTTTGCCTGATGGAGGCTGGAGAAGTGGAGATCAGGCAGTCAGGAGGAATGATGTGTTGCGGAGAGAGCTCTACTTCCGAGGCATCCGAGGAACGAGAGAGAGCATGGGCCCTAATGTTCTTATCGGCAGGCCGAAAGTGAATTTCAAAATTAAATCGGGCAAAGAACAGAGACCACCTGGCCTGGCGAGGATTCAGCCGTTGGGCAGACTGGAGATAGGAGAGGTTCTTGTGATCGGTGTAAATAATAACTGGAAATCTTGATCCCTCCAGCAGATGCCTCCATTCCTCAAGTGCTAATTTAATGGCTAGTAGCTCTCGATCCCCGATGGAGTAGTTCCTCTCCGCCGGAGAGAAGGTCCTAGAAAAAAAACCACAAGTAACAGCATGCCCGGAAGAATTTTTTTGTAGAAGGACCGCTCCAGCTCCTACTGAGGAGGCATCAACCTCCAATAGGAAGGGTTTAGATGGGTCAGGTCTGGAGAGCACGGGAGCCGAAGAAAAGGCAGAATTGAGCTGTTTAAAGGCGTCTTCCGCTTGGGGAGGCCATGACTTAGGATTGGCATTCTTTTTGGTTAAAGCCACGATAGGAGCCAGAATGGTAGAAAAATGTGGAATAAATTGTCTGTAATAATTGGCGAACCCCAAAAAACGTTGGATAGCACGGAGTCCGGAGGGGCGTGGCCAATCTAAGACAGCAGAGAGTTTGTCTGGATCCATTTGTAGTCCCTGGCCAGAGACCAAGTATCCTAGGAAAGGAAGAGATTGACATTCAAACAGACATTTCTCCATTTTGGCATAAAGTTGATTGTCACGAAGTCTCTGAAGAACCATGCGGACATGCTGGCGGTGTTCTTCAAGGTTGGCAGAAAAAATCAGGATATCGTCCAGATACACAACAACACAGGAATATAAGAGATCACGAAAAATTTCATTAACAAAGTCTTGGAAGACGGCAGGGGCGTTGCACAGGCCAAAGGGCATGACCAGATACTCAAAGTGTCCATCTCTAGTGTTAAATGCCGTTTTCCATTCATCCCCCTCTCTGATGCGGATGAGATTATAAGCACCTCTTAAGTCCAGTTTGGTAAAGATGTGGGCACCTTGGAGGCGATCAAAGAGTTCAGAGATGAGAGGTAGGGGGTAGCGGTTCTTTACCGTGATTTTATTAAGACCGCGGTAGTCAATGCAAGGACGTAGGGAGCCATCTTTTTTGGACACAAAGAAAAATCCGGCTCCGGCAGGAGAGGAGGATTTGCGGATAAAGCCCTTTTTTAAATTTTCCTGGATGTACTCAGACATAGCAAGAGTCTCTGGGGCAGAGAGAGGATAAATTCTGCCCCGGGGTGGAGTAGTGCCCGGGAGGAGGTCAATAGGACAGTCATAAGGCCTGTGAGGAGGTAGAGTCTCAGCTTGTTTTTTGCAAAAAACATCCGCAAAGTCCATATAGGCCTTAGGGAGACCGGTTACAGGGGGAACCACAGGGTCACGGCAAGGAGAACTGGGAACCGGTTTAAGGCAGTCCTTGAAACAAGAGGAACCCCAACTCTTGATCTCCCCAGTGGACCAATCCAGGGTTGGGGAATGGTGTTGAAGCCAGGGTAGTCCGAGGAGAATTTCGGAAGTGCAATTGGGGAGGACCAAAAACTCAATTTTCTCGTGATGAGGTCCGATGCACATTAGGAGGGGCTCCGTGCGGAAACGTATGGTACAGTCCAATCTTTCATTGTTAACACAATTGATGTAGAGGGGTCTGGCGAGACTGGTCACCGGGATGTTGAACCTGTTGATGAGAGAGGCCAAAATAAAATTTCCTGCAGATCCGGAATCCAAGAAGGCCATAGTAGAGAAGGAGAAGGTAGAGGCAGATATCCGCACAGGCACAGTAAGACGTGGAGAAGCAGAGTTGACATCAAGGACTGTCTCACCTTTGTGCGGAGTCAGCGTACGTCTTTCCAGGCGGGGAGGACGGATAGGACAATCCTTCAGGAAGTGTTCGGTACCGGCACAGTACAGGCAGAGATTCTCCATGCGGCGTCGTGTCCTCTCTTGAGGTGTCAGGCGAGACCGGTCGACCTGCATAGCCTCCACGGCGGGAGGCACAGGAACGGATTGCAGGGGACCAGAGGAGAGAGGAGCCGGGGAGAAAAAACGCCTCGTGCGAACAAAGTCCATATCCTGGCGGAGCTCCTGACGCCTTTCGGAAAAACGCATGTCAATGCGAGTGGCTAGATGAATGAGTTCATGTAGGTTAGCAGGGATTTCTCGTGCGGCCAGAACATCTTTAATGTTGCTGGATAGGCCTTTTTTAAAGGTCGCGCAGAGGGCCTCATTATTCCAGGATAGTTCAGAAGCAAGAGTACGGAATTGTACGGCGTACTCGCCAACGGAAGAATTACCCTGGACCAGGTTCAACAGGGCAGTCTCAGCAGAAGAGGCTCGGGCAGGTTCCTCAAAGACACTTCGAATTTCCGAGAAGAAGGAGTGTACAGAGGCAGTGACGGGGTCATTGCGGTCCCAGAGCGGTGTGGCCCATGACAGAGCTTTTCCAGACAGAAGGCTGACTACGAAAGCCACCTTAGACCTTTCAGTAGGAAACTGGTCCGACATCATCTCCAAGTGCAGGGAACATTGAGAAAGAAAGCCACGGCAAAATTTAGAGTCCCCATCAAATTTATCCGGCAAGGATAGTCGTAGGCCTGAAGCGGCCACTCGCTGCGGGGGAGGTGCAGGAGCTGGCGGAGGAGATGATTGCTGAAGCTGTGGTAGTAGCTGCTGTAGCATCACGGTCAGTTGAGACAGCTGGTGGCCTTGTTGCGCTATCTGTTGTGACTGCTGGGCGACCACCGTGGTGAGGTCGGCGACAACTGGCAGAGGGACTTCAGCGGGATCCATGGCCGGATCTACTGTCACGATGCCGGCTGGCAGGAGGTGGATCCTCTGTGCCAGAGAGGGATTGGCGTGGACCGTGCTAGTGGACCGGTTCTAAGTCACTACTGGTTTTCACCAGAGCCCGCCGCAAAGCGGGATGGTCTTGCTGCGGCGGTAGTGACCAGGTCTTATCCACTAGCAACGGCTCAACCTCTCTGACTGCTGAAGATAGGCGCGATACAAGGGAGTAGACAGAAGCAAGGTCGGACGTAGCAGAAGGTCAGGGCAGGCAGCAAGGATCGTAGTCAGGGGCAACAACAGGAGGTCTGGAACACAGGCTAGGAACACACAAGGAAACGCTTTCACTGGCACAATGGCAACAAGATCCGGCGAGGGAGTGCAGGGGAAGTGAGGTATACATAGGGAGTGCACAGGTGAACACACTGATTAGAACCACTTGCGCCAATCAGCGGCGCAGTGGCCCTTTAAATCGAAGAGACCCGGCGCGCGCGCGCCCTAGGGAGCGGGGCCGCGCGCGCCGGGACAGGACCGACGGAGAGCGAGTCAGGTACGGGAGCCGGGATGCGCATCGCGAGCGGGCGCCACCCGCATCGCGAATCGCATCCCGGCTGGAGGCGGTATCGCAGCGCACCGGGTCAGTGGATCTGACCGGAGCGCTGCAGTAGCGAGAGTGTAGCGAGCGCTCCGGGGAGGAGCGGGGACCCGGAGCGCTCGGCGTAACAGTAGCACTCTATATCGATACATGGAACTGAGCAGGACGATGGGTGACACCCTATATTGATACATGGAAGTGAGCAGGATGATGGGTAGTGTCTTCGAGGAACCAGCCCGAGCCTCTTCTGCCGAAACAGCCTTGCTGAACCTGGTCCAAGGAAATTCTTCTGTAGGCGAATACGCCATCCAATTTCGTACCCTCGAATTATCTTGGAACAACGAGGCCCTCTCCGCGACCTTTAAAATAGGCCTATCCAGTAACATCAAGGATGTGCTGGCCGCACAAGAAATTCCTGCCAACCTGCATGAACATCTCCATTTGGCCACCCGCATTGACATGCGTTTTTCTGAAAGACACCAGGAGCTCCGCCAGGAAAAAGACCTTGATCTCTGGGCACCTCTCTCCCAGTATCCATTGCAATCTACCCCTGTGCCTCCCGCCAAGGAGGCTATGCAAGTGGATCGGTCTCGCCTGACCCATGAAGAGAGGACTCGCCGCAGAGATAAAAATTTATGTCTGTACTGCGCTAGTACCGAACATTTCCTAGTGGGTTGCCCTATTCGTCCTCCACGTCTGGGAAACGCACGCACCAAGCTCACGTGGGAGTGGTGTCTCTTGGTATGAAGTCTGCTTCTCCACGTCTGATTGTGCCTGTGCGGATTTCTCCTTCTGCCAACTCCTCCTTCTCAGCTGTGGCCTTCTTGGACTCTGGTTCTGCGGGAAATTTTATTTTGGCCTCTTTTGTTAATAGGTTCAACATCCCTGTGACCCGTCTCGTCAAGCCGCTCTACATTTCCTCGGTCAACGGAGTAAAATTGGACTGCACTGTGCGTTATCGCACAGAACCCCTGCTTATGAGCATTGGACTGCATCACGAAAAAATTGAATTTTTTGTTCTGCCCAACTGCACCTCTGAAGTCCTCCTCGGTCTGCCATGGCTCCAACGCCATTCTCCTACCCTTGACTGGACCACTGGGGAGATCAAGAGCTGGGGTGCTTCTTGCCACAATAAATGCCTCACGTCTGCTCCCAGTCCCGTCAGTCAAACCTCAGTGTCTCCTCCTATATCAGGTCTCCCCAAGGCCTATCAGGACTATGCCGATGTTTTTTGCAAAAAACGAGCAGAGATTTTGCCTCCTCATAGCCCCCTTCCTGGTAACACTCTGCCCCGTGGCAACCTTCACCCTCTGCCCCCCCTCCCCATTCCCACTTCTTCTTGACTGCCTGCCATGGATGAATTTACCCAGGACTTCTCTGTCTTCCAGAAAGAAACTCAAGAATCGCTCCCAATGGCCTCGTCTCATGTGAAGCGACAAGTAGACAAAAAGAGGGGGAGACCTAAGGGGGGGGGGGGTACTGTTAAGCCGAGCGCTCCGGGTCCCTGTTCCTCCCCGGAGCGCTCGCGGCGTTCCCCTCTCTGCAGCGCCCCGATCAGACCCGCTGACCGGGAGCGCTGCACTGACACTGCCGGCGGGGATGTGATTCGCATAGCAGGACGCGCCCGCTCGCGAATCGCATCCCAAGCTACTCACCTGTCCCGGTCCCCGTCTGTCACGTCCTCGCGCGCGCGGCTCCGCTCCTCAGGGCGCGCGCGCGCCAGCTCTCTAAGATTTAAAGGGCCAGTGCACCAATGATTGGTGTCTGGCCCAAATCAGTCTATTTAGCTTCCACCTGCTCCACGTCCATATAACCTCACTTCCCCTTCCCTGCATTGCCGGATCTTGTTGCCCTTGTGCCTAGAGAAAGGGTTTACTGTGTTTGCCATACCAGTGTTTCCAGACCTTTGCTATCACCATTGACCACGAACCTTGCCGCCTGCCCTGACCTTCTGCTACGTCTGACCTCGCCTTTGTCTAGTCCTTCTGTCCCACGCCTTCTCAGCAGTCAGCGAGGTTGAGCCGTTGCCGGTGGATACGACCTGGTTGCTACCGCCGCACAAGATCATCACGCTTTGTGGCGGGCTCTGGTGAATACCAGTAGCAACCTAATACCGGTCCACCGGTACGGTCCACGCCAATCCTTCGCTGACACAGAGGATCCACATCCAGCCTGCCGAATCCTAATAATGGGTAACACCCTATATCGATACATGGAACTGTGCAGGATGAGGGGTAACACTCTATATCGATACATGGAACTGAGCAGGATGATGGGTGACACCCTATATTGATACATGGAACTGAGCAGGATGATGGGTGACACCCTATATTGATACATGGAACTGTGCAGGATGATGGGTGACACCCTATAGCAATACATGGAACTGTGCAGGATGATGGGGGACACCTGGCATCTATACCTGGTACGGGGCAGGATCAGAGGCAATATCTGGCATCCACACCTGGTACTGCAGACACCCCTCCCCCATACTCTATAGTAATTCACCCTAGCTTATCAAAGTTAGTGGGGATCTCTCAGTCCGCTCACTATGAATATTTTAGCAGTATTGACCCGCAGTGAACACAATCGTCTGCTACAGAAACTAAATGCTAATTTTGGCAGGAAAATACTGAAAGCAGCAAAGTCTGAGGACCCTACTGATTTCCCAGAGCAGATCTAGTGTCTGCCCATCAGATTACAGGGAAAAGGTAACAAATCCTGACCTTGTATAACCTCTTGCCTTCTGCTCCAGTTACAGCCAGAGCTGCATTCAGAGGTTGCTCGTTTACGGTGAGTGCACTGCCAGGCACTGCAGGAGAAAAACTATTTATCCCAGAATGCAAAAAAAAAAAACAAGCAGAACTGTGAATGGAGTAACTGGAGTATGGTATGGAGATCTGCAGTCAACGTTTGACTCTGTTCAGATCGACACTTTATACTGTAAATTAAAAAAACATTGTAAGTAAAGTTTACTTTAAATTTCTGTTTTTTTTCCTGCTTTGTTGTTGTTGTTTAGGCCAATCTAAGGGCTTGTATCTAAGGGCTCGTTCACACAGCCGCCTGCTCCCGTTAAAAAATGCCCATTATGCAACCGGCTTACTAATTTTGCAAATGGGTGTAAACGGATTTACAGTCCTTTATCACCTGTTTGCACCCGTTCTGTTTGTAACCCGTTATTTTTGACGGCCAAAAGACGTTCCATGCAAAACATTTTTGGCCTTCAAAAATAACGGGTGAAAAACGGGTCTTTAAAATTTAACATTGAAGTCTATGGCAAACGGATGAACCTTTAATGTCATCCGTTTGCAGCTGGTTTATAATATCCTGAGCATGCTCAGAAGAGGTGAAATCAGCAGACTCCTGCAGACGGGACTACTACTACTCCCATCATGGAACAGACTTGTTTTCATGATGGGAGTAGTAGTTCCCTGGCTGCAGGAGTCTGCGGGTGGCTGGGGAGACTACATTAGGGCTTGTACTGAGTCTTTTCCATCATGGGGGTTGTAGTACAGGAGCTGAGGGATTGATCGCACCAGGTCTCACTTCTGAGACCCAATGCGATCAGAAGTTATTAAACAGAGGAGCGGGCAGCATGGTTTGCAACCCTGTGATGTATAGTGTGTTTTTACTTTCATTTTTAAATCCCCCACGGGGAGCCCTGAATGGCCGGTACTGAGGAGCCAATCAGTACTGAGGAGCCAATCCGTGGGGTTTTTAAAATGAACATTGTGAGTGGCAGCGGTGGCCATATGTATATTAAAAGCTGTGGGGGTCAAGATATATAGCGCTGCTGGGGGGGGAAGACATATAGCCTATATATCTGACCTGCAGCGTCGATCAAGCAGCAGCAGGAGGTGAGTGGCAGCCTCCATCTTTTGCTTAGCAACAGCTCCCAGCATGCAAAAAGGGCATGCTGGGAGCTGTAGTTATGCAACAGGAGGAGGCAGACCACCACAACTCCCAGCATTCCCTTATGGGCATGCTGGGACTTATGGTTTTGCAACAGCTGGAGGCACATTCTTTCTATGGAAAAGTGTACCTTCAGCTGTTGTGTAACTACAACTCCCAGCTTGCACAAACAGCTAAAGTTCATGCTGGGAGTTGTAGTGGTGCATCTGCTGGTTGCATAACTACAACTCCCAGCATGCCCGTTGGCTGTCAGTGACTGCTGAGAGTTGTAGTTTTGCAACAGCTGAAGGCACACTGAGTTAAGTAGCAAACCAGTGTGTCTCCAGCTGTTGCATAACTACAATCCCCAGCATCCCCAGCCAAAGTAGTATGCCTCCCGCTGTTGCATAACTACAACACCCAGCATGCCCTTCCGCTGTCCGTACATGCTGGGGGTTGTAGCTTTTGCAATAGCTGAAGGCACACTGGTTGCAAAACACTGAGTTTGTTGCCAAACTCAGTGTTTCACAACCAGTGTGCCTCCAGCTGTTGCAAAACTACAACTCCCAGCATGCACTGATAGACCGTACATGCTGGGAGTTGTAGTTTTGCAACAGATGGATGTTTCTCCCCCCCCCCCCCCAATGTGAATGTACAGGGTACACTCACATGGGCGGAGGATTACAGTAAGTATCCGGCTGCAAGTTTGAGCTGCGGCAAATTTTCTGCTGCAGCTCAAACTGCCAGCGAGAAACTACTGTGAACCCTCGCCCGTGCGACTGTACCCTAAAAACACTACACTAACACAAAATAAAATAAAAAGTAAAAAACACTACATATACACATACCCCTACACAGCCCCCCTCCCCAATAAAAATGAAAAACGTCTGGTACGCCACCGTTTCCAAAACGGAGCCTCCAGCTGTTGCAAAACTACAACTCCCAGCATGCACTTATAGACCCTACATGCTGGGAGTTGTAGTTTTGCAACAGCTGGATGTTCCCCCCCCCCCCAATGTGAACGTACAGGGTACACTCACATGGGCGGAGGATTACAGTAAGTATCCAGCTGCAAGTTTGAGCTGCGGCAAATTTTCTGCCGCTGCTCAAACTGCCAGCGGGAAACTACTGTGAACCCTCGCCCGTGCAACTGTACCCTAAAAACACTACACTACACTACCACAAAATAAAATAAAAAGTAAAAAAACACTACATGTACACATTCCCCTACACAGCCCCCCTCCCCAATAAAAATGAAAAACGTCTGGTACGCCACTGTTTCCAAAACGGAGCCTCCAGCTGTTGCAAAACAACTACTCCCAGTATTACCAGACAGTCACTGACTGTCTAGGCATGCTGGGAGTTTTACAACAGCTGGAGGCACCCTGTTTGGGAATCACTGGCGTAGAATACCCCTATGTCCACCCCTATGCAAGCCCCTAATTTAGGCCTCAAATGCGCATGGCGCTCTCACTTTGGAGCCCTGTCGTATTTCAAGGCAACAGTTTAGGGTCACATATGGGGTATCGCCGTACTCGGGAGAAATTGTGTTACAAATTATGGGGGGGGGTATTTTCTGCTATTACCCTTTTTAAAAATGTAAAATTTTGGGGAAACCAAGCATTTTAGGTAAAAAATTATTATTTTTTTTTTACATATGCAAAAGTTGTGAATCACCTGTGGGGTATTAAGGTTCACATTACCCCTTGTTATGTTCCCCGAGGGGTATAGTTTCCAAAATAGTATGCCATGTGTTTTTTTTTTTTGCTGTCCTGGCTCCATAGGGGCTTCCTAAATGCGGCATGCCCCCAGAGCAAAATTTGCTTTCAAAAAGCCAAATGTGACTCCTTCTCTTCTGAGACCTGTAGTGCGCCAGCAGAGCACTTCTCACCCCCATATGGGGTGTTTTCTGAATCGGGAGAAATTGAGCTTCAAATTTTGGGGGGTATTTTCTGCTATTTCCCTTTTAAAAAATGTTAAAATTTTGGGAAACCAAGCATTTTAGGTAAAAAAAAAATGTTTTTTTTTTTACATATGCAAAAGTCGTGAAACACCTGTAGGGTATTAAGGTTCACATTACCCCTTGTTACGTTCCACGAGGGGTCTAGTTTCCAAAATGGTATGCCATGTGTTTTTTTTTTTTGCTGTTCTGGCACCATAGGGGCTTCCTAAATGCGGCATGCCCCCAGAGCAAAATTTGCTTTCAAAAAGCCAAATGTGACTCCTTCTCTTCTGAGACCTGTAGTGCGCCAGCAGAGCACTTCTCACCCCCATATGGGGTGTTTTCTGAATCGGGAGAAATTGGGCTTCAAATTTTGGGGGGTATTTTCTGATATTATCCTTTTTAAAAATGTAACATTTTTGGGAAACCAAGCATTTTAGGTAAAACATTTTTTTTTTTTTTTTTTACATATGCAAAAGTCATGAATCACCTGTGGGGTATTAAGGTTCACTTTACCCCTTGTTACGTTCCCCGAGGGGTCTAGTTTCCAAAATTTTATGCCATGTGTTTTTTTTTTTCTGTCCTGGCACCATAGGGGCTTCCTAAAGGTGACATGCCCCCCCAAAACCATTTGTCGCTCCTTCCCTTCTGAGTCCTCTACTGCGCCCGCCGAACAATTAACATAGACATATGAGGTATGTGCTTACTCGAGAGAAATTGGGTTTCAAATACAAGCAAAAATTTTCTCCTTTCTACCAATTGCAAAAATTAAAAAATTGGGTCTACAAGAACATGAGAGTGTAAAAAATGAAGATTGTGAATTTTCTCCTTCACTTTGCTGCTATTGCTGTGAAACACCTAAAGGGTTAATACACTTACTGAATGTCATTTTGAATACGTTGGGGGGTGTAGTTTTCATAATGGGGTCATTTATGGGGTATTTCTAATATGAAGATCCTTCAAATCCACTTCAAACCTGAACTGGTCCATGAAAAATAGCGAGTTTGAAAATTTTGTGAAAAATTTCCAAATTGCTGCTGAACTTTGAAGCCCTCTGGTGTCTTCCAAAAGTAAAAACTCATAAATTTTATGATGCAAACATAAAGTAGACATATTGTATATGTGAACCCAAAAATGTTTTATTTTGAATATCCATTTTCCTTACAAGCAGAGAGCTTCAAAGTTAGAAAAATTCAAAATTTTCATTTTTTTCATCAAATTTTGGGATTTTTCACCAAGAAAGGATGCAAGTTACCATAACATTTTACCACTAAGTTAAAGTAGAATATGTCACGAAAAAACAATCTCAGAATCAGAATGATAACTAAAAGCATTCCAGAGTTATTAATGTTTAAAGTGACAGTGGTCAGATGTGCAAAAAACGCTCTGGTCCTTAAGGTGTAAAATGGCCTGGTCCTTAAGGGTTTAAATATACATATGGCTCCCGCTGCAACTCACAATGTTCATTTTAAAAACCCCGCTGAGAGCCCTGAATGGCTCCTCAGTACCGGCCATTCAGGGCTCCCCACGGGGGATTTAAAAATGAAAGTTAAAACACACCATACATCGCAGAGTTAATAACTGCTTAATAACTTATGATCGCATCGGGTCTCAGAAGTGTGACCCGGTGCTATCAACCCCTATCATGGAAGAGTCTGTTCCATGATGGGGGTAGTAGTGTAAACACTAATGTAGCCTCCCCAGCCACCGGCAACTCCCGCAGCCAGCGAACTACTACTCCCATCATGGAAACAAGTCTTTTCCATGATGGGAGTAGTAGTAGTCCTGGCTGCAGGAGTCTGTAGGTGGCTGACTTTTCATACTAACGGATGAAAAACTGATGCAAAAGGATGCCACAGAATGTCATCCGTTTGCATCAGTTTGCATCCGTTAGTAGTATGGTCCGTTTAGGAGGCAGTGATGGGAGAAAAACAGTTACATACTCTTCTATTACTGTACTGCTTTAAAAAAAATCCCAAACTTCTTTTTGCAAAATTCGTACGTTTAAAATTGCCCTATTTTGACCACCTCTAGCTTTCTTATTTTTCCGTATTCCCCTGATGTGTGAGGGCTAATTTTTGTGCCATGTTCTGTAGGTTTTTTTTGTTCCCCTTTTGCGTATATGTGACTTTTTGATCACTTTTTATTCATTTTTTTTTTCAGTTTGATTTGACAAAAAAAAGCTGAAATTTTCACCGTAGGGGATCATTTACACTATATTTTTATAGTTTGGACATTTACACACGTGACGATGCCAAATTTGTTTATTATTTATAATTTGTTACCCTTTTTTGTATTAAAATGGGGAAAAGGGGTGATTTAAAACTTTATTGGGGAGGGGCTTTTTCAAATTTTTTTAAAAACTTTTTTTACATTTATTTTAAACTTTTTTTTATTCCCAATAGGGGAATATTTAAAGCAATCATTAGATTGCTAATACTGTTCAGTGCTATGCAAAGGGAATAGCACTGATCAGTATTATCGGCAATCTTCTGCTCTGGTTTGCTGGAATGCAGATCAGTGCGGAAGACCCCGGGAGATGGACGGAGGCAAGTGAGGGGACCTCCGTCCGTCATCTCGGCTGATCTGATCCCTGCAACTGTGCAGCGGGCAATCAGATCAGCCATTTTAAGTGCTGCACTCCCGCAGATGCCATGATCTGTATTGATCACGGCATCTGAGAGGTTAATGGCAGGCATCAGCACGATCGCTGATGTCCGCCATTACCGGTGGATCTGCGGCTGCCGACAGCCACCGGGACCCGCCGTAACTGAAGAGAGCGCAGCTCCTGCACTCACTTCACAGCTGTGCCATAAATGTACGGCGCTGTGTTGGAAGTATTCACTATGCAGCGCCATACATTTATGGCACGTGTCCTTAAGGGGTTAACCCTGTAACACTTTTTACACCAGGCTGTGGAGGTTAAATGATTCCTACCATATGTGTTGTATAGCCGGTCTTGCAGTCTTTAGCCTTGCAGTCCTCCTGCAGTGCTTCAGCCGGACTTGCGGAAATCCGTTCGCACACAAACCAGGCCCCCTAAATAGTTTTGGTGCATAATTTCCTTTTGCCAAAATGCAGCACAATTTTTCGATGCCGAAACTTCAGTGCATTCCTCTTCATGACCGAAAACAAGCGTCACTGTATAACATTAGACTAGATTAACACACTCTCCTGAAATACTCTGCAATGCTGTGGAGCTGCAGCAGCTGCTGCTTTAACATGTTTGACAAAGGTAAACGTGCAGAAAATAGAATTGCGGTCTACAGAATTTATTTGCCCTGTCCACGTTACACTGCCCTCGCATTATGAATCGCTCCACCATTGCTGTCAGGCCCCATTCATCTGGAGTCATTACTTGTTGTTGCACATTTGTTGTTGATGTGCTAATGTCCTCCAGCCCAGGAGACACATCACAGACACTTACTGGTCTTAGTGGGACTATGAAGAGTTCACAGACACGAGACGATGACGCCTGCTCCCAGGAATGGACTATCATAGAGCGTCATCATTCATTAAAGGAGTACTCCGGCGTGCACTTTTTTCCTTTTATCCCGTCCGGGTTGCAAAATAAAAGAAAACACACTTTCTCTTACCTGCCAACGAGCCCCCAGAGCTCCGGTACACTCCGGTACAGGTGTTCGGTCCCCGGGCTGTATTCTTCTTACTTCCTGTTAGCCCGGCACGTCACACGGAGCTTCAGCCTATCACCGGCCGCAGCAATGTCCCGCCTCGGCCGGTGATAGGCTGAAGCTCCATGTGACGTGCCGGGCTAACAGGAAGTAAGAAGAATACAGCCCGGGGACCGAACACCTGTACCGGAGTGTACCGGAGCTCCGGGGGCTCGTTGGCAGGTAAGAGAAAGTGTGTTTTCTTTTATTTTGCAGCCCGGGCGGGATAAAAGGAAAAAAGTGCGCGCCGGAGTAGTACTCCTTTAAGCTCTGCTGCAGGTTATTTATAACACAT
The DNA here is from genome assembly GCF_029499605.1 of Hyla sarda. Lineage (NCBI taxonomy): Eukaryota > Metazoa > Chordata > Amphibia > Anura > Hylidae > Hyla > Hyla sarda. The sequence continues at coordinate 11,875,067 of NC_079189.1, forward strand.
AACATGATGGGTGGGGCTCCGGGATGAGTGGACAAAAAAGATGGTGGGGACATTTATCATTGTAGGTGATGGTAGGAGCACCAAATTAATTAAAATGTAGCCAAGCATTTGGTAAAATTTTGTGCAGGTACACAGTTTCTAAAATTTCACTCTTCACATACACCAAAAAGCTAAGCTAAGCCAAGTCTGGTGTAGTTGGAGACTTTTTGGTGGTTTTGCGCCTTTTCACAAAAAGGCGCAGTTCTTAAAACCCTTCCATATCATGTGTATTGCCAAAATCCGTAAATTACAACTCAACAGAAATGTGTAAACCAAAAGGCGCAAATAAACCCTGCATGCGCCTTTTTTGAGCCTTTTCTAGACGCAAAAACTGTCTAACGACAATGATAAGTGTTGGCCTTCAGCTTTACAAAAGAAGTAAGATCTACAAGCGAGCGGCACCGTCACATCATGATATTGTTATAATCTGTGATGGTGTTATCATCTGATGACCAAAAATAATGGTGGAGTCCAAGAGTCAGATCCTCTATCTCATCCTGGCAAGGTTTCACCACACTTTACAGCTGGCACCATGCGTGACTATGTACCTCAGCACTTGGTGACCCTCCTCTGTAACTTGGTCATGTATGTGGTCTCCATTCTGTGGCTAAGTTATCGTGGCTACTAAACACTTTCACTTGTCAATGATACGACTCGCAGCCGATTATGAAAGATGTAGGAGGGAAGAATTTTAAGAACTGAATAGAAGGACCTTTTCTTTCACAGGTGTTTGAAAAGAACACTGGATTGATAGGGGTGGATTTTATACACCTGTGGCAATGGGACTGAATCAATATTTAATTATGGGTTCACAATACTTTTCTCTATAAACAAATTCGACCACGATGGGAACTTCTTGTCCATTTACACATCTTGGTATTATCTGACCAGTAAAGGCTCTTCTAATCCTATTGTGCAGGACATAAATGTAAAATTAGACTCATTTGGACCACATAGAATTCCCAACTTCCTACATAATGCAGTAGACTAGGCTGGGACAAACACTACAAGGTAACATAGTTCATAAGGTTTAAAAAAAAAAAAAAAAAAAAGAGAGATTTCATCAAGTTTAACCAGGCAGAAAATGTAAGAGGCTGATGCCAATTCTCCAATTGATGCCATGACTCCAATATGCCAATCAGAATTAGCCCCTGGATCGTTTTTCTATCCCTATAAATGTAGTATCCATTACCTGTAATGTTATTATTCCAGGCCCCTCCTGAACTCTTTGATTTGAGTTCACCATGACTTCTTCTGGGAAAGAGTGGTAGGCTGGCTAGTGATGCAGTACATGTTGCAGTTCAGCACTTTTCTGGGAAACATGACAAACATATGAACCCAGTACTCATGGAGTGTCGCCATCTAACAGATCTACCTAATGCTATAACATCCTAACATGCTTGCTTTTGGGAGAAGATCAGGTTAATGATTTTTTAAAAATTTTTGGCGCTGGATAGCCACTGGTAGTCGTTGGGCCATGCTTGTTCACCCAGGTTTGAAGCTCCTTGTGCATGAGACAATCTGAGCCAGCAAGTTTGAAAGAGCCAAAAGGTGCAAAGTTAGCCGGTCATGGTGCCCTAGGAAATTGATTTGATATAAAAGGGTGCACTTTATACATTCATTGTCATAGTATTATTCCAGGTGTGGTAGCCTTAAAGGGGTGCTCCAGGGAAGTTAAGAAAATATAGAATTATTTACTTACCAATAATTTGGTTTTCTAGAGTCCACCATGACAGCCCACATGAGAGATGGTCCTATATATAAAAATATAAACCTCTCTGTTTCCTGTTCCTATTAGGTCCTATGGGACCATCTGTCATGTGGGCTGTCATGGAGGACGAAGTGTAAAATAAAAATGCCACAAAGCCACCACAATACCTCTTCTGTGTCCCCTGTAGTTATCCATGTGATGTTTCCAGCTCCTGTGGCCCCTGTTGTCTCCTAAATATTCTTTTTCCTTGCTTGAAGCCCAGACTACATCTTTCAGCAGTCAGTGTGGCACTGTGTAATGGCTGGCAGCCAATTGCTTTTACTATCTGTGTGCATGCTGTGTTCTTGTAAGCTGCCCACTATGTACTTTTTTTTTTTCAAACTATCCTCCCCCCCCCCCCCCCAGCAACAAATCATGCTATGAATAACAGCAGTCAGTGATAAGATTTACAGCAGGAAAAGAGCAGCGTTATGTGCTGAGGAGACTGTGCTTCTCTGCCAGCAAGATCCACACAAAGGGAGGGGGAGGTGTTGCTCGCCACGTGAGAGATGTACACGCGAATGACCCTAGTGTCCTACGGTTTTGTGGTCTACGACAAATAAGACTTGGCCCTAGGGGCGTGAATTTAGATAATATCCTCTTAAAAGAGGAATCGAAATGGATTTTTCGACTGAAGACATTGAATCCCCATGGTCTCAATGAGGAATTCAACTATACAGCCTTCATTTAGCAGTTGGATCCCTATTTCATATAGAGTATCAATATGGGTAGATCAACAGTAGGCGAGAATCATCAATACAGATGTTCAGAGCTGTAAAAGATAAAGGAATATGGACTACCAGCCATACGTCAAAGTATACATATAGATAGGGACATATCTAGCAGGGTAGAGGGCAAAATGTTATTCCAATGAGTTTAACATGGTGCATCATGACTATAGGTTTATGAAGAAAGGCATCTTCTGGATTTAATTTGATGCATTATGAACATAGGATTATGAAGAAGTGCTTTTTCTGGATTAAATTTCAGCACACTTACCTGTTAAATAATCACATCTCTGTATGAATAAGAAATATATTCCATCTTGTCCTCTCCATAAAGAAATATAATATGTGGTTTCCACTTAGATAACATCTTAAAAGATAACAAAATTCTGACTTTTACTCAGGCAAAGATGTGGACAAATATGACTATTTAATGAATAATATAGATACAAATAAATAGCTATATGTATTGTCGAGAATTGTAACCATATTGCCCATATATTCCCTTGTTTTGTAATAGTGCATATCCCAGCCATATAGAATTTTATATTGGGAGATAGGTATGGACAAGCATCCAGCATGATATACCCGAGCATGAAGGAGTTAACATCCACTGGAGGTTGAAGCTGTGTGCACCTGCGCAGTGTGGAAGAGACAGACACGCGCATGCATAGAGATGCACTTGATGTGACATAACGTAGAGAGCCTTATAGTGATTGGTTTATAAGTGACATTTGGAGTATGGAGAGTTGCTATTGATGTGGCTGCATATGTTCTGAGCATACGGATTGGCTCTAATGAACGTAGGCTATGAGTTATGGTTATTTCAAGCGTGATGTCAGGAGAGCACCATATAAAAAGGCTCATTTGGCTCTGACATTCAATGCTGTCAGTTGTCTCCTTGATAAAGCCACACCAGTGGTGAAACATGTCGGGGTGTGACAGTTTGTTTTAATTGCGGTTCCACTGAGTCCAATGCTAAATCAAGACTAAAAAAGGGAGGGTCTAAATAGGCTAGTCAGCCAACATACAGCTGATGCCTGCGGTGCATAGCAGGTTTTAGTGGCTGGCAATTTGAGTCATTCATGATGGGGCTGGGGATCTGATAAACAACCACATACATAAGTGGCGTTTATGCACAATTATTCAGATCCATCAACCTCTGTTGCTCTATTTAAGAGGACCTGGCTGGTCCCTTCTATAATTAGTATAGGAGCTCTAGTGGAACAGTTTTTTTTTTTTTTTAAATGTGTGATCCTCACCTTTAATTATCTATGAATACACAATAAAAGTTAAGTTTTATTATTTTTGACACATGTATTATAGAGGCTTTATCTTACCCCTAGGGGTAATATCATTGTGAGGAGGGGGAGGTGTGGCTCTGAAGACAGAAATCATGTAGTATTTGTCTTCCAGGAGGGGGGGGGGGGGGCTAGGTCTCAATGAGGGGTTTTCAAAGAGACAAGCAGGATCAGATTATGACGTCTTTCTCTCACTCCCTGCATGTAAGAGAAAGCTGAAAGGAATAAATAGGTTGGTGAAAGGGAAAGGATGGTCTATGGGTTTAGTTCCCCGGAGTACCCCTTTAAAAGGTGTTTCACCACGATTATCCCCAATCGATAGCTGACCCACTCGTGGTCCAATCACTGGGACCACCAAGATCTGGAGAATGTAGATCAATTGTCCCCCAAGCGAGTAACTTCAATGAGCATGCTAGCCTATTGGGTCTTGCTGATTTTTCACAGGACTTCTAAACCTTGCCAAGCATTGACCTCTATGATGTAGGACATTCTATTGACAGTCAATGCAGCGTCTTCCCTTTCTCTTCTGCAGTTCTACAATAAATATGTAATAAAAAGTGGGATGCTAAAAGGTACCATACCGTAAACTCCATTGGACACTTGGAAATGTAGTTTACAGTTTGTCTGGCACAATGAGGGCAGCACAGTGGCCAGCCTGATTTAGTTACCCTCTTGTGGGATTCTTCTATAATCACAATTGGGGTGTTTATTAACCCGTCCAGGACACAGGGCATAAAAGGTACGCTCTGACACTTAAGGCCCTAGGGCGTACCTATACGTCCTGAGTCCCGTTAACTGTGTTTAAACGAGCGGAGAACGGGTTAAACTGGTGGGTTCCGGTTGCTACAGGCAGCCAGGACCCATAGCTAATGCCGGGCACAGCCAATCGGGCCGATGCCCAGCATTAACCCTTTAGACGCCATGATCAATTTGATCACGGCATCTAAAATGAAACTATCCCGGCAGCTCAACTGAGCTGATCTGGATAATTTTTCGATGTCCGTTCGGCGATCTGCTGCTCCAGGCTAGAGCAGCAGAGCGCCGAGAACACTGATCAATGCTATGCTATGGCAAAGCAATGAACAGTTTAAGCAATCAAAAGATTGCATGTTACATGTCATAATAAGAGGTAATAAAAGTGAATTCACCCCTTCCCTATTAAAAGTATAAATCCCCACACTTCTTATTTTTTTAAATAAAATAATGTAATAAAATTAAAATAATCATATAGTTACATAGTTAGTATGGTTGAAAAAAGACATACGTCCATCAAGTCCAACCAGGGGATTGAAGGGAAGGATGTAAGGGGATAAGGGAAAGGGATGTAGTTTTATAATTCTGCATAAGCATTAATGTTATTTTGTTCCAGGAATGTATCTAACCCTGCTTTAAAGCTGTTAATTGTTCCTGCTGTGACCAGTTCCTGAGGTAGACCGTTCCATAAATTCACAGTCCTCACGGTAAAGAAGGCGTGCCGCCCCTTTAGACTAAACCTTTTCTTCTCCAGACGGAGGGAGTGCCCCCTCGTCCTTTGGGGGGGTTTAACCTGGAACAGTTTTTCTCCATATTTTTTGTATGGGCCATTAATATACTTATATACGTTTATCATATCCCCCCTTAAACGTCTCTTCTCAAGACTAAACAATTGTAACTCCTTTAATCGCTCCTCATAGCTAAGATGTTCCATGCCCCATATTAGTTTAGTCGCGCGTCTCTGCACCCTTTCCAACTCCGCAGTGTCCCTTTCATGAACAGGCGACCAAAACTGAACAGCATATTCCAGGTGAGGCCGTACCAATGCTTTATAAAGGGGGAGTATTATGTCCCTGCCCCTCGAGTCCATGCCTCTTTTTATACATGACAATATCCTGCCGGCTTTGGAAGCAGCAGCCTGACATTGCATGCTATTTTGTAGTCTGTGATCTACAAGTACACCCAGATCCTTCTCTACCAGTGACTCTGCCAGTTTAATCCCCCCTAAGACATACGACGCATGCAGGTTATTAGTACCCAGATGCATAACTTTACATTTATCCACATTGAACCTCATTTGCCAAGTGGATGCCCAGACACTTAGTCTATCCAAGTCATCTTGTAACTTATACACATCCTCAATAGACTGTACCGTGCTACAAAGCTTGGTGTCATCTGCAAAGATAGAAACAGAGCTGTTAATACCATCCTCTATATCATTGATAAATAAATTAAACAGCAGCGGGCCCAGTACTGAACCTTGGGGTACACCACTAATAACCGGGGACCAATCAGAGTACGAATCATTTACCACCACTGTCTGGGTACGATCCATGAGCCAGTGTTCAATCCAGTTACAAACTAAAGTTTCCAAGCCCAAGGACCTTAACTTACCTGTCAGATGTCTGTGAGGGACAGTATCAAACGCTTTGGCAAAATCCAGAAACACTATATCCACAGCCATTCCTCTGTCAAGGCTTCTACTCTGTGGTATATGTGGTACCGCCTATTAAAATCTATGGTTAGAAGAGGCGTGGCCGAATGGAGAGCTGAGCGGACGCACCTCTAAGTGCTCCTGCTACCTCGGCTCTTTTTTATCCTGAATACCCCTCCTGTTCGGGCCCCAACTCACCTCTTTGGCCCTCTGAAAGTCCGGCAGTGCCGCTGATCCCGGGGATACCAGTTGCAGGTGCGGAAGCCGGTGGGACGAGGAGCGCGGTTCCAGGCTGTGCGGTGGTCTGGTGGCAGTCGGCGAGACTTGCGGGAGGAGAGGGGGGGGAGCCTCGGGGGAGCCAACAGCTGGTAGTGGAGGCGGAGGTGTTTCCGGCAGCGGCTGGAGCTGGAACTGCTGTCCTGGCAGAGACACAGTGGACTGGGAGCGGGTCCGCCATTGGGGCCTTTGTGGGAGGAGTCACTGGTTGCCGCGGTGACTCCCGCGCCCGGGAAGTGCTGACTGGTAGTGGACCTGTGGCCGCAGCGCTGGAGATTACACGCCGTGGGGTTGCAGTGTCTCTCTCCCCCCCTACAGATAAGTGCACTTCACCTTCTCCTTCTTTACCTGCTAGCGATTTGCAGGTGTGTGTGTGGACTACAAATAGACTATTAACTCCTGAGAGTCTGCTGGTCTGGAGGAGTGGGGGTTCTGACCTGCTCCCATATACCCTGCTTGACTGTGCTGTGGGGGTTTCTCTGAGAGGGATGCTGCTATACTGGCCCTGTGCTTAACCCTAAATTGCCTGCATTCCTGGACCCTGTGTGGAACCTGTGTGGAGTACCTGCTAACCGTAATCCCCCTGCTGGACTGCGCTGACAGGTTCCTTTGAATGGGACACTGCTATCCTAGCCCTGGGGTTTAACCCTTTCACTACCTGCATTGCCGATTCTTATGTACAGTGCCTGCTAACCATAAATCTACTGCTGGACTGTCCTGTGTGGGCGCCTCTGAGAGACACTGCTATACTAGCCCTGTGGTTTAACCATTTCACTACCTGCATTACTGGATCTGGTGTGTTGTGCCTGCTAACCATAACACTACTGCTGGACTGTTCTGTGAGGGCGCCTCGCAGAGTAACTGCTCTACTAGCCCTGTGGTTTACCCTTTCACTACCGGCATTGCTGATTCTTATGTCCAGGGCCTGCTAACCATAATTCTACTGCTGGACTGTCCTGTGTGGGCACCTCTGAGGACACTGCTCTACTAGCCCTGTGGTTTAACCCTTTCACTACCTGCATTGCCGGATCTTGTGTGCAGAACCTGCTAAACATAACATTACTGCTGGACTGTCCTGTGTGGGCGCCTCTGAGGACACTGCTATACTAGCCCTGTGGTTTCACCCTTTCACTACAGGCATTGCTGATTCTTATGTCCAGGGCATGCTAACCATAATTCTACGTAAGTGCTTGATTTTTGCTATCCCCCATTGTTAGCATTTAGGGTCTAGGTCTGCACGAGTTTTAGTGTTAGACAGGGTTGTTTGGGGAATGCTTTTGAACTGTATTGCATTTGTTTTTGTTTGGTGTTGTGTCTCTGTCGTGAGTTTGGACTGTTTGTCTTGTCCTATGTCTGTCTTGGCAGTGGTATGCGTGCTGTGTCCTTTGTCTTGTGGGTGGTTTGTGTGGAGTGTGTGCCGGGGCCCCTAAGGGAGTGGTGTTTACTGGTAGGTATACCTGGTTTCTCCGTGTTGCAGGCCATTTCTATATTCCTTCCTAATGGGGTCACTTAACATATTAAGTTGGAACGTTAGAGGCCTTAATTCTAAATTTAAGAGAGCGTTATGTCTTGATTTTGCTAAAAAACAGTCTCCCCATATTATCTGTCTACAGGAAACCCATTTGACTGGTCAGAAGATACTCTCCTTGAAACGGGCTTGGATAGCGAGAGGGTTTCATTCTTCCTACTCTTCTTCGACAAGGGGGGTTTCTGTTCTAGTGACTAAATCTCTTCCTATAGTGATAGATCAAGTAGCATGTGATCATTTTGGCAGGTTTGTGATAATTCAGTGTTCACTGCATGCGGCACATTTTCTATTGGTATCTTTGTATGTTCCTCCTCCCTTTCAGTTGGATGTCTTGGATAGTGTGGTTTCTAAATTACTAACTTTTCCTTCTCTCCCTGTATTATTCGTAGGAGATTTCAACGCAGTCCCAGATCCAACGGTCGATCGCACTGGAGCACCTGACCCGGGATCCGCTAGACTGAATGATTGGTGTTTGAAATGATCATTTACTAAGGTTTGGCGCTGGAAGCATCCGTCTGAACGGGTGTTTTCATTTTTTTCAGCGGTCCATAAGACATTTTCTAGAATTGACCTCGCTTACGCTTCCTCAGATCTTCTGCCGTTGGTGAGCGATGTCAGATATACCACTAGGGGAATCTCTGATCATTCGGCCCTCTTAATATCTTTGTGTCTAGGCCCACGCCTCTCCTCCAGACTTTGGCAGATGCACCCTGGCTGGCTTCGGGAGGAGGTGGTGTCGGCATCCCTGTTAGAGGCTCACAATTGTTTCTGGGAGCACAATTCTTCTCATGTGGATAAATTGGTTCAGTGGGATGAATATAAGGCGCATGTTAGGGGAGCCTTTATGGTGGGAGTGTCGGGGCAGAGGAGGTTATGTGCTGCTAGGGAAATTGCTCTACAGTCAGAGTTCTGGAGGCAGAGGTGGTGAGGGATCCTAATTCTGATAATGAACGTAAATGGTTGGTATCTCAAAGGACACTGCTGATACTACAGAAGGAACGCATTCAAAAGAGATTGGTGGATAGAGAAGCTGCTATATTTGAATTTGGGGACAAAAACGGTAGACTGTTGGCGTACTTGGCGAGGGAGAGTAGATCGATGGCTGCCATACCATGTATTCGAGGCCTGCTGGGGTGTTTGGAGTCAGATCCTATTGTCATTAATACTGTGTTTAAAGACTTTTATAGCAATCTCTACACCTCTCAGCAGTAAGGTATACCGGAAGGCTTAGTACCTTTTTTGAAGGGCTTGCCTCTTACCCCCCTGACCTTGGTCCAGGCCGAAGCTCTGGATGCCCAGATATCGGGTGAAGAGATTGCTATGGCTATTTCTTCCCTTCAGACCGGAAAAACCCCAGGGTTAGATGGAATGATTGGGGACTGGTATAGGGCGAACAAGGAGCGGCTCATACCTATTTTGCAGCAGTTGTTTAGTGTAATTTTGGAGTCTGAGAGACTTCCAGATTCCATGAGGGAGGCCCTGATTGTGGTCCTTCCCAAACCAGGAAAGGATCCCACTTTGCCTGACTCATATAGACCCATCTCGCTCCTAAATGTAGATATCAAACTCCTGGCAAAAGTGTTGGCCAAAAGGCTTCAAAAGGTTATAGCCGCTACCGTTCACCCAGACCAGACGGGTTTCATGCTGGGTAGGGCTACAGATGTTAATGTGCAAGGTTTACATCTGAATGTAGCGGAGGCAGAAGGTGACAACTCTGGGGGTTATGTGGTTAGACTAGATATATACAAGGCCTGTGATTCAGTAGAATGGATGTATATTTTGGGGGTCTTGGGAGTTCATGGGTTTGGTCCCCGGTTCCGGGCTTGGGTCCGCATACTTTATGATAACCCAAGAGCTAGGGTTCGCACTAATTTGGAAGTGTCAGAGGCCTTCCAACTGGGCAGGGGAATAAGACAGGGTTGCCCGCTGTCCCCGTTCTTATTTGCACTAGCGGTAGAGCTATTCGCCAATCTGTGGGAATTAGGGGCTTGCCTAGGGGGTCTATTGAAGAGAAAGTCTCTATGTATGCTGACGACACTCTGGTTTATTTAGCTGATACTGGGGACTCCCTCAATTCTCTGTATGTTCTCCTTGATAAGTTCAGTTCCCTCTCAGGGTTGAGGTTCAACTGGAGCAAATCCTCACTCATGCCTTTGGCGGGGGGATTGGTGCCGGTTCCTTCCTCCCTTCAGGGGTTACAGGTGGTGTCCCAGTTCAGGTACCTGGGGGTGGAGGTGTCGGCCCGTATATCAGACTACATGAGGTTGAATCTGACTCCAGTTCTGGACATAGTTGATACAAAGCTACGGGCGTGGAATTCCCTGCCCTTGTCTCTAATGGGTAGAATTAATATTTTTAAAATGATCTATTTACCTAAATTTTTGTATCTCTTCCACCTCTCCCCTGTAGTCCCCCCCCTAAGAAATATTTTAAGAGGCTGAATGGTATACTGAGATCCTTTTACTGGCAGGATAAGCCGCCGCGCTTGGGTCAGGCGCTGCTTCAGGCGTCCAAATTGCGGGGAAGCTTAGCCGCTCCGAAAATGCATAATTATTTTTTAGCTTCCCAATTGGTCTATGCGGCCTGGTGGATCGACTTGGATATGGTGAATGCGGCAACTGCTCTGGCGGGAGCTCTTATGGGTTCGTATGAAACGCTGACTAATGTTTTATATCGATATGTCCCTTCTGCTAGGATTCTACTACCTATTAAAACGGTGGCTGAGGTCTGGTCGGTGGTTTCCAGACGTTTTCCGGTGCCTGTGGTGTCACCTAGAGCACCTCTGTGGGGTAATCCTCATTTGGAACACCTACGGGGGTTGGAGTCTGCTGGGTTCTGGAGTAGTCATGGGGTCAAGTTCGCCATGCATGTTTTTGGGGAATTCCCTTCTTTCCCGACATTTACTGAGCTGAGAGATCGTTTTAGTCTCCCTCGGGGTGCTCATTTCCAATACTTCCGGCTGAGACACGCGGTGATGGCGCAGTTTGGTACGCATGACGTTGCTCCAGCATTCTCCGTGGTGGAGTTGCTTCTGGGCACTGCTGACCTTGCCAGGCATATACATTGTTGCAATCGGTAGGTCCTAATCCCTTTGAGTTAGCCTATGTTAAGTGAGTGGTGGATATGCCAGGTCTGTCGGAGGAACAGTGGCGTGAAATCACTACTACCTATTATCCTACAGTGGTTAGTGCAAGGGATGTACTGATACTTCGCCTCTATTATACTCCAGTGAAATTGTGCATGATGGGCATCTCTACTTCAGACCTATGTTTTAGATGTGGGATGGAGACGGGTACCCTAATCCACACTATGTGGGCATGCCCGTGTTGAGCCCTTTTGGCGGTCGGTGTTGCAGTTTTTGGCAGATCATCTGGGGTTTCCCTTTGTGTTCTCTCCTACTGTGTGTCTGCTGGGAGTAATTAATGATTTGGCCTCGGATACACATCGGAGGCTGCTTATTCGTTTTCTCTTATTTTGTGCCCGTAAGGTGCTAATCATGGCCTGGAAAGATACGTCCCCCCCATTGGCTCGGTGGTTTAATATGATTAATAGCTATGTCCCCTTATATAGGACCCTATATACTAGCCGTGAACGCCCAAAGAAATTTGATCAGGTATGGATGTCATGGTTGCTGATTGAGGAATCGGTGGTTTCTCCGGAGCTGGTCCCCTCTCCGGAATAGTTTACCAGTGGGAGTTCTGTGACTTAAGGAGGTGGGGGGCTTCCGGCAGTGTGCGTGTGGTGAGTGACTGATTGTTGTTGTTTTTTTTGTCTGTCATGTCTACGTGTTGATGTCCGGTAGGGGGCTGACCTCCGATTTTTACCATTGCATTACCCTACGTTGTATTGTACTGACTTCCCCTTACAGTGGGGCTGCCTCTGGCGGACTATCTTGTCTTCCATGTTTTATGTGTATAGTTTTGTATGTTTTGTGAAAAGTTATAAACTCTTTAAAAAAAAATATATATATATATATATATATATATATGGTTAACTAAACCACACGGTCAATGGCATGCATTTTGGGTCACTTCATATACCATAAAAAAACTAAATAAAAAGCAACCAAATATATACAGATAAAAACTACAGACCACAGTGCAAAAAATGAGCCCTCCTATAGCCCCATATGCGGAAAAAGTTGTTTTGGTGCATGTAGTTAGGATTTTTTTAAAGTAGTAAAATAAAACCTACGTAAATTTGGTATCATTGTAACCGTATGGACCTACAGAATAAATATCAGGTGAAAAATGCACTGTGTAGAAACGGAAGCCCCCAAAAGTTACAAAATGATTTTTTTTTTCAATTTCACACCGCAAATATAAATTTTTTGGGGTTTTACAGTAGATTTTGTCATTAAATGATTGATGTACAATTGGTGGCGCAAAAAACAAGCCCTTATATGGGTCTGTAGGTGCAAAATTGAAAGCGGTAAGATTTTTAGAATTTGAGGAGGAAAAAAACAAAGTGCAAAAACGAAAATTGGCTTGGTCCTTAAGGGGTTAATAATAATATATTATTATTAATTTATAAAAGTCTTTTGGCTGTGTTAACTATAATATATCTTGATAGATAGCAGTAGCAGTATACAGAGAGCTGAAGGGGAGGTGTATAACTGCTATTCATCCTAACCCGACACAGATGGCAGCAGGAGTATACAAAGCTGGAGGTGAGGGGTCTATGTGCAGATAGAAGAGAAATTATAGGTGAGGCGATCCAGTAGTTTACAGTAAGTCAGCTGACCCAGGACTCCACTTCCTTCAGTTTCTGTAGGCCAGTCTTGTGATCACATGACCCAGTTAAAGTAAAGAAATGCATGGATGCATCTGTGCTGGAATGAAACAGATGGCACTGTACAACTAGTGATGGTGAGTGCATGAAATGTGATGGGAGACCTAGCGTAATTCTTTAAATTTAATTTCACACTACTTATGCTCCTTCCTCAGGCTCCTTGGGTGAAGAACAAAATGTTTAGTTTATTGATGTAAACACCCAAGTACTGTTTTTAGATCTGTAATATGCTATATCCATGATGTCAATGATCCATCACATTTAGGTGGGATGAAATAACCCACATTTCTCCTGGCCGAGATCACTTGATGGGTTTATTATTAGATTTGTTTCCAGCCTCTGACAATAAAAGGAGAAGATTGAGAAGGGCAGGACAGGGAAGACGTACATAGACCGGCTGGAGTTTTATACCATATTAAGACGCACATCAACTCCAATTACTGATCTGATATTTCCATTGCTAGCTACAGAAAATTCTTGAATCTGTTGTCTACTCCGAGATGGTGAGGCTAAAATGTGACCAAACACAATAACAACTTTCACAAAGAATCCCTAAAGAGGTGGAACCAGAATCCTGCATTTTTCAGATAAGCCCAGTACAATCCTAACACCATGAGACACACTGCCTGCTGCAACATCAGTCAATACTGTAAATGCTGTGAAGAAAAATTGGATCTTTGATTTTGTACATTTGTCCCAGACAAAAATGATCTGTCTAAAATGTTAATGGTCTATCTGAACACTAAGACTAAATAAGAAAAATCCATAAAAACAAATAGGTTAAAATTCCTTTGCAAATTACTGAAGAAAGGATTTGATCAATCAGCAAGATTTCTGGCTCCTAGGTGTCTGCTAATAGGTAAAAAGCTAATATTAGGAGGACTCTCATATGAGGATCAGTGCTCCTAATCTCACCATATTACCTGTATAGAACACAACTATCCCTAAAAGCAGGCAAACAGATTCCAAACTCTCCACGATGGCCAATACCAAAAAGATGTCCAAGATTGTAGACCCACACACGCTGGAATGGCCTACAAGACCATCGCCAAGCAGCTTGGTGAGAAGTTTACAGCAGTTGGTGTGCTTGTTTGCAAATGAAAGAAACACTAAACAATTGTCAATCTCCCTTGGTCAAGATCTCACCTAGTGGATATCAGGAATCAGCCCAGAACTACACAGAAGGATCTTGTCAATGATCTCAAGGCAGCTGGGACCATAGTTATCAAGAAAACAATTGGACTGAAATCCTACCGTGTCCACAAGGTTCTCCAGCTCAAGGAAAACACATGTACCAGCCTGTATTACTCATTCAACCGCTCATTGGCCGAATTCTACCTTTGAGAGTGCTAAGCTCATTACATTTACAGTGGTCCCTCTACATACAATGGCAATTCGTTCCAAATGAACCATCGTTAGTTGAAACCATCGTATGTTGAGGGATCCGTGCAATGTAAAGTATAGGATGTTATACGCACCTGTCCCCGCCACTCCGAAGCATCACTGCTGCCCTGGATGTTGCCCTCCATTGCTGTCGCCGCTTCCCCGGTGTGTACCCGCCCTTCCGGACAGTCTCTGCTGCCCGGGATCGTCGCCGCACACGCCGTTAAGTCAACCAATAGGAGCGGCATGTACAGCGACGTGATGACAACGAAAGAGAGCAACGGCGATGCAGAGGATCCCGAAGAGGATGGTCCGGAGCGACGGGGACAGGTGACACTCTCCGGACCACCTTAAACGGCTATCCGGCAGCAGCTGAAGCATTTTGCGCTGCCGGATAGCAGTTTATGCTATGGCCCTGACATAGAAAAGCATCGTATGCCGATGCTGCCTTCAACATGGGATGGCCTCTGGGAGGCCATCGTATGTTGAAATGATCATATGTCGGGGCCATTGTAGGATTGGGGGGGGTCACTGTATATTAAAAAATAAACACACCTGGGGGCCAGAGATCTTACTGATTGATAGAGGATCAAATACTTATGCAAGTCAATTCATAACTTACCGTATATACTCGAGTATAGGCAGAGTTTTTCAGCACGATTTTTCGTGCTGAAAACACCCCCCTCGGCTTATACTCGAGTGAACTCCCCCACCCGCAGTGGTCTTCAACCTGCGGACCTCCAGAGGTTTCAAAACTACAACTCCCAGCAAGCCCGGGCAGCCATCGGCTGTCCGGGCTTGCTGGGAGTTGTAGTTTTGAAACCTCCGGAGGTCCGCAGGTTGAAGACCACTGCGGCCTTCAACATCATCCAGCCCCCTCTCACCCCCTTTAGTTCTGAGTACTCACCTCCGCTCGGCGCTGGTCCGGTCCTGCAGGACTGTCCGGTGAGGAGGTGGTCCGGTGGGATAGTGTTCCGGGCTGCTATCTTCACCGGGGAGGCCTCTTCTAAGCGCTTCGGGCCCGGCCTCAGAATAGTCACGTTGCCGTGACAACGACGCAGAGGTGCGTTCATTGCCAACGTAATTCTGCGTCATTGTCAAGGCAACGCCTCTATTCCGGGCCGGAAGCGCGGAGAAGAGGCGCCCCCGGTGAAGATAGCAGCCCGGACCACCTCCTCACCGGACCACCTCCTCACCGGACAGCCCTGCAGGACCGGACCAGCGCCGAGCGGAGGTGAGTACTCAGAACTAAAGGGGGTGAGAGGGGGCTGGATGATGTTGAAGGCCGCAGTGGTCTTCAACCTGCGGACCTCCGGAGGTTTCAAAACTACAACTCCCAGCAAGCCCGGACAGCCGATGGCTGCCCGGGCTTGCTGGGAGTTGTAGTTTTGAAACCTCTGGAGGTCCGCAGGTTGAAGACCACTGAGGGCGAATGATGAGAAGAGGATGATGAAGGGGGGGTGTGGGGATGATGAAGGGGGGTGGGGATGATGAAGGGGGGATGTGTGGGATGATAAGGGGATGATGAAGGGGGGATGTGCGGGATGATAAGGGGATGATGAAGGGGGGATGTGCGGGATGATAAGGGGATGATGAAGGGGGGATGTGCGGGATGATAAGGGGATGATGAAGGGGGGGATGTGTGGGATGATGACAAGGGGATGATGAAGGGGGGATGTGTGGGATGATAAGAGGATGATGAAGGGGGGATGTGTGGGATGATGACAAGGGGATGATGATGAGGATGTTAATGACGGGTCTGGATGATGACAAGGGGGGATGAGGTATTTCCCACCCTAGGCTTATACTCGAGTCAATAACTTTTCCTGGGATTTTGGGTTGAAATTAGGGGTCTCGGCTTATACTCGGGTCGGCTTATACTCGAGTATATACGGTACTTAAAATGCATTTCTACTGATTTTTGTTATTCTGCCTCTCATGGTTCAAAAAACCTACCATTAAAATTATAGAATGACCATTTGTCAGTTAGCAAACGTACATTAGCATGTGGGTTAAAAAATCCTTCATCACTTTATTTCACTGGTTCTTTCACGGCTTCTTAGTCGCTCAATGATAAAAAAAAATAATAATTTAAAATTCAACACACGACTCATTGGATACCTGCAAACTACATGTTGAAGCCCCTGGTAGAGAATGAATAAAGGGGAATGGTTTGCAGAGACAACAGTCTACACGTCATATGCTGAAAGTGTTCAGAGAAGACAGGAACATTACACATGCAGACTCTGCACAAGAGAAGATAGATCTAATATAGGAAAAAGCAGGCATAAACTTGTTCAACGTGTTCTGTAAAGATGGGAACAATGAGCAAGCGAGAGGAGAGACCGAGCCACTATAGAAAACAGCAGATCTGAACCATATATGTTCGTCCTGTTCTGTGAAAATTGGAATGACATGCGTGCGTGGACTTTGCGATCGAGCCATTATAGACAACAGCAGGGATGAACTGGGTATGCTCAGTAAAGATGGGAATGACATGCACAGACTTAGCACAATGTGAGCCAGATCTACCATATAAGGAAAAGGAGGGACAAACTGCGCCTGCTTGGCCTGTTCTGTGAAGACCGGAATTACAAGCATTTGCTGATTCTTTAAAAGGTAAGCTAGATCTACCATAGGAAAAAGGAGGGATAACGGCGCTTGTTCTGCGAAGATTGGAGTGACATGCATGTGCACAAAAGGTGAGCTAGAGCTACTAAAGAAAACAGCAGGGGGTGAACGGCGCATTCTCACCCTGTTCTGTAAAAATGGGAAGGACATGCTCCCACGGACTGAGGAGAAACAGGACTCACAGGAAACCGCAGGATTGAAATACACAAACAGACAAGTAAAGAAGGTTGTGTCGAGTAGGAATGAGAACAGTGGTTTTAGATGGGTTAAAGGGGAGGGGTAGTCAGCTGCTCAGGGTTTGGAACAAACTGTTCCGGGAGCTCATGACATCATAGCCCCGCCCCCCACATGATGCCATGCCCCACCCCCTCAATGCAAGTCAATGGGAGGGGACGTGACAGTCGCCACACCCCCTCCCATAGACTTGCATTGAGGGGGTGGAGCGAGACCTCATGCAGGGGCGGGGCTATGTCGTCACAAGCTCCCAGCTCCAGCGTTCGGAACAGTTTGTGCCAAACGCTGAGCAGTGGAGTGATTAGCAAGAAATATGAATTGAAGAAAACCACAACAAGCAGAGCCATCAATGTTAGGAGAACACCTTTAAATACTGTTTGCAAGAAGATCTGAGCAATTGCCCTGTGAAAACAAAAAGCTCCCTTTAGGAGCTGCAGCAATGTGTGCAACAGTACATGGGGTACACAGTGACAACATGGAGGAGAACGACTGCAGATCAGACACACATCCTGCTGATAACACTCCCAAGGCAGCTGCAGGGATAAAAATAAAAAAATTATAATAATACATCCCCACTGCTGCTTTATGCAAAAATATGTCTCCTGCTAACGTAATGGGAACATTAGGGAACTGATCATAACATTTACCAATATAGCCGCCCTTCCTGAACACCATGTTCCATCCTAATCTTTGTTTGGTGATGTGAAGTCATTGAAAGTGTGTGTCTAAATCATCTACAATTTACTACATCCTACCTGGCCTGAATAGTGTTATATGAGAAAAAATTGTTGTTGATTTTTTAAAGAAAATAGGTAAAAATAATGAATAAGGTCTCATTTGCTGTTAAGGACACTGTCGTTTTTCCACCGTTTCTGCTTAAAGATTGTGTAGACAGATATGATAGAGATGAATCTTTACATGGTTTGGAGACTCCCGTAAAAATAAATAATTTTATTCTGGAACAATTTCACTTTTTTCAGACATTCGGAATCACAACATCATGGGCTCAGCCCCCACATCGGACCTGTGTCGTCGTACCTGAGGGAGTACCGTAAGCTATAGATGGACAGAGGGTTTCAGCTTCTGCTTTCTGGTAGCAGACTGTGGGAGCTTGGTGTATAAGCTAGGTGTACAGACGTAACCCCAGGAAGGGAAAGGCTCACAAAAGGCAAAGAAACACAAAGCCACAGGGATCAGGGCCTCCATCTTGCATATACCCTCCTAGACATTGACAAGCTGATCAGAGCGTGCCCGTCCCTCCTCCGCACTGAAAGGCAAAGTAGAACGCCCTTTGAACTAAGTGGATCCCATGTATTCCCTACAATCTTCATGGCTATAAGTTTGAAAAAAGCAGCGCGGCACAAATAGGGCGACTCAACGATCCGCCAGCAACATCAGTCAAAGCCGTGCCAATCGCTCTGCTCAGAGTCGTACTCCGGCTCGGCCCCGATACACCTCACACCCTCCAGCAGCATCGGGGTGCCATGATGGCGGTCTGCAAAGAGAAGAGGAATGTGGAGTGAACAAAGGTGGTATCCATAGATTGTTCACAGTTCTCATAGAACTTATAATCGCTGCAAACTGATTGTTAATAGTGCACCAAAAACAGAAATACCGTATATACTCAAGTATAAGCCGACCAGAATATAAGCCGAGGCCCCTAATTTCACCCCAAAAACCAAGGAAGTGCTAATGACTCGACTATAAGCCTAGGGTGGGAAATACATCATCCCCTCATGTAATCATCCCCGCCCCCCCTTCATCATTGGCCTTCAACCAGCGGACCTCCAGATGTTGCAAAACTACAACTCCCAGCATGCCGATGGCTGTCCGGGCATGCTGGGAGTTGTAGTTTTTAAACCTCTGGAGGTCCGCAGGTTGAAGACCACTGCGGCCTTCATCATCCAGCCCCCCCTTTTGTTCTGTACTCACCTCCCCTCTGCGGGAAGTTAGGGAGAGCTCGACCGGGCTATCTATGCTGCAGGGACAGTCCGGTGGGGAGGGTTAGTCGTTGCGGGCTGTCCATTTTCACCGGGGGGCCCTCTTCTCCGCGCCCGTCCCCGGAATAGTGACGTTGCCTTGACGACGACGCACAGGGACGTTGCGCATGAACATCCCTGTGCGTAGTCAAGGCAACATCACTAGTCTGGGGCCGGCCCAAAGCGCTAAGAAGAGGGCCTCCCGGTGAAGATGGACAGCCCGCAACGACTAACCATCCCCACCGGACGGTCCCTGCAGCATAGATGGCCCGGAGCAGCTCACCTTTCCTTCCCACGGAGGGGAGGAGAGTACAAAACAAAAAGGGGGGGGGGGCTGGATGATGACGAAGGCCGCAGTGGTCTTCAACCTGCGGACCTCCAGAGGTTTCAAAACGACAACACCCAGCATGCCCGGACAGCCGATGGCTGTCCGGGCATGTTGGGAGTTGTAGTTTTGCAACATCAGGAGGTCCGAAGGTTGAAGACCACTGAGAAGGGATTGACAGGCGGAGAATTCACTCGAGTATAAGCCGCGGGGGGCATTTTCAGCACGAAAAGGATCATGCTGAAAAAAAAACGCACTAACATTTTAATTTTAGTGCTTTTATGTGATCCCCCAGCTATCCTACTATAGACAACAATTTGCAGTTTACATATTAGAAATAAAAGTAATGCACTACATGAAAGAAAAAAAAGAAAAAACATAGTATGCACTGGGGCTTAAAGACCAGAAGGGTAAATGTTGTTACAAGGTATGAAATGACTTTCTGATTAAGCAGAGGGCAGATAATACATCGTATAGCTGTGTCGAGGATAACTCATATCTCAAAGTCATTCCAAGGAGAGACTATGCATACAACACCCCATGCAAAGCGTCAGCCCAGAGGGCACGGCAGCCGTGTGTGAATGTGGACACAGATGTGAATTAAAGGTCTGCAAGTTGTTAACGCAATAGCCTTCTAAGAGCCCCAGTGTTATGGCCAGTGAGAGCGGCCGTACAGCAGAAGAACTTTCATAAGAATCCGACACCGGGATCTGATGTCATTTTTATAAATGAAGCCCTGGTAAAAGTCTCTGAATGTTCACAAGCCCTTCCTGAACTTCACCGAATCCTAAAAACAGCAGCGAATAGACTCCACTTACCAAGGACTCGCGCCTGCACCACCACCTTGACAATGGTCTTATGATTGGTCTCACTCGCCAGAATCATCTCTTCCTTTAAGACGCCTTCTTTATGAGCCGTGTATTCACATTTAATGGCGTGTCCTGTGGAGAAATGAGAGGACAATCTAAGGTTGTGTAGATTGTGATGAACGGCATAAACAGGATAGTCAAGAGGAATCCTGGACGTAATCTCAACATGCAAATAGGAAAAGCGTATACTCCTGCTTAACTCTTCCCGACCATGGCGCTCACATTGGCGCGTTTACTTCCGCGGGGGCAGGAGGCCAAGTAGCCAGCACCTGAGGAGGGGTTGTTTTTCGTGTCTTTCCTTTGTGTAATAATCATTAAAGGGGTACTCCCGTGGAATTTAATTATTTTGTTTTAAATCAACTGGTGGCAGAAAGTTAAACAGATTTGTAAATTACTTTAAAAAATAAAAAAAATCTCAATCCTTCCAGTACTTTTTAGGGGCTGTATACTACAGAGGAAATGATTTTCTTTTTTGATTTCTCTTGTCACAATCACATTGCTCTCTGCTGACCTCTACTGTCCATAGCAGCATATGTTTGCTATGGGGATTTTCTCCTGCTCTGGAAAGTTCCTAAAGTGGACAGCAGAGGTCAGCAGAGAGCACTGTGGTCGTGACAGAAGAGAAATAAAAAAAGAAAAAAGCATTTCCTCTGTAGTATACAGCTCCTAAAAAGTACTGGAAGGATTAAGATTTTTTTTTTAATAGAAGTGATTTACAAATCTGTTTAACTTTCTGGCACCAGTTGATTTAAAAAATAAAAAAATAAAATAAATTCCACAGGAATGCCCCTTTAACCAGCTCATTCTGTTTGAACCGTCCAATCATCCAAGCTGTAAGAGATGCTCAGGCAATGTTCACCCGGCTGATGTCTAGGGCAAGAACAACTGGGCATATTGAATATCAACATTCCTGTGTTTTTAGGGGCAAATAAGTTAAAACAAGGTAAATGTAGTAAAACAGATCAGCTCACCGTCCGTTCCAGTCTCCGAATAGCAGCAGCACAACCTCTCATGTGGAAGTTTGGGGAAGGACGCCGCGTCCCCAGGCAATCAGAAGGAAAAACAATGAACTTCCGGGTCTCACCAAAAGGTAAAATCCTAGGCTTTATTGGAAAACTTCATTAAAATCCAAGGGTAACATAGTGAAGATAAAAGCATACAAACGAAACGCACCTGCGTTTCGTTTGTATGCTTTTATCTTCGCTATGTTACAAGTGGATTTTAATGAAGTTTTCAATAAAGCCTAGGATTTTACAAATAAGTTGAAGACAGTGGAGTCCATACATGTGTTGTCAAGGAGCCACTGCTCTGCGTGTTAGGGATCGACCGATTATCGGTATGGCCGATATCGTCCGATAATCACGATTTTGGGCATTATCGGTATCGGCAATCACCTTGCCGATAATGCACCCCCCACCGTAGTGCTGGGCGGTATACCGTTATGAACCGGATATCGTTTTTTTTTTCTCCCATGGTATGGATTTTTGCCCATACCGCTATACCGGTCGGGCCCCACCCTCCGAGTCCATAAAAAAAAAAAAAAATTTAACTTACCCGTAATGGGGGTGGTCCGGGCCATCCATCCTTCCATCGGTTCACCCTCCACCCGGAATGCCACCGGACACTACAGGAAGGATGGATGGCCCGGACCACCCTGACAGGTAGGGGGAGAGAAGCAGGTGGTGGCGGCGGCGGCGGCCTATGGCACCGCAAAAGCCACTGCAGTGCATTGATTTAAAGCGCCCGCTTTAACCCCTTAAGGACTCAGGGTTTTTCCATTTTTGCACTTTCGTTTTTTCCTCCTTACCTTTTAAAAATCATAACCCTTTCAATTTTCCACCTAAAAATCCATATTATGGCTTATTTTTTGCGTCGCCAATTCTACTTTGCAGTGACATTAGTCATTTTACTCAAAAATGCACGACGAAACGGAAAAAAAATCATTGTGCGACAAAATCGAAAAAAAAAACCGCCATTTTGTAACTTTTGGGGGCTTCCGTTTCTACGCAGTGCATATTTCGGTAAAAATTACACCTTATTATTCTGTAGGTCCATACGGTTAAAATGATCCCCTACTTATATAGGTTGGATATTGTCGTACTTCTGGAAAAAAGTCGTAGTTTTGCAAAAGTTGGAGGGACGCAAGTTGGACACCTAGGCCTGGTGGGACACATTCTATTTATAGCCTTATTTGTTGTCCTTGTATATACGCTTATATATTTTATGACAGATACCCATCAGCCATCTCGCTGTCATTTCCTCTGTATGCAGAACATCCAAGCTTTTAGTGCTTTTTCTTCAATAAAGGTTTATTTTATTACTTTATTTCTGCTTCCCCCCCCCCCCCCCTTACACTTTTTAGATCCCGGTAAGTCTACATTGGGATTCATTGCAGGTCACTAATCTCATCTGCTCAATGTCCACAGATGACCCTGGCGGTGTCCAGATTACATGAAGCAGCACGGTGCCATGAGCTATGGCCTTTACATTTGGTAATACGGTATTAGGATTCCATGATCTTTACCACTGTAGACTACAGGTATCCTACACAAGATGTAGAGTTCAAGCAAGGTCCTCCTCCGCTCCCATCAGAGCACGGCTCCTTAAATGCAGAGATATTTTGGTATTTTATGTACCCCATCCATCCGCCCATGTCTGGTCTCTCTCCACAAGTCAATCAGCTTCATTCATCTGCTGATAACACAATCTGCAGCGATTCTCTGCAAACAAGAATAGCTGTTGTGCTGGAAAACAAGCAGTCTGCTATGGAAAGATCGTGTACACAGAAATAAACTAGTGAGGGAGGGAGGAAGAAGTGATCTATACAGAGAAGGGGGCACCCATAAAAGGGACTGCATTTACAGAAAGGGGATATGAAATGTAAGGAGATTTGTACAAGAAGAACTGAAATGTAGGGAGAGAAGCCCCAGTAAAAAGGGACACGTAATCTATATTCTACACAGATAAAGGGGGAAAAAGGGGATGTGGTATATAAGGAAAGGAGCGCAGGCTCCTCACCTCTCTATCATCCCTCATCTATCCTCCTCCTGGAGAACAGGCTCCTCACCTATACTCCTCCTGGGATACAGGCTACTTACCTCCCAGTCATTCCTCATCTGTCCTCCTGGGATGCAGGCTCCTCATCCATCCTCCTCTAGGGGCCCAGGCTCCTCATCCATCCTCCTCTAGGGGCCCAGGCTCCTCATCCATCCTCCTCTAGGGGTCCAGGCGCCTCATCCATCCTCCTCTAGGGGCCCAGGCGCCTCATCCATCCTCCTCTAGGGGCCCAGGCGCCTCATCCATCCTCCTCTAGGGGCCCAGGCGCCTCATCCATCCTCCTCTAGGGGCCCAGGCGCCTCATCCATCCTCCTCTAGGGGCCCAGGCGCCTCATCCATCCTCCTCTAGGGGCCCAGGCTCCTCATCCATCCTCCTCTAGGGGCCCAGGCTCCTCACCACCACATCATTCCTCATCTGTCCTTCCATGGTGCAGGCTCCTCGCCTATACTCTTCCTGAGATACAGTCTCCTCCCCTCTCCATCATTCATCTTAGGCTCCTCACCTATACTCCTGCCAAGGCACAAGCACCCATCACTCCTCATCTATCCTCCTCCTGGAAAACCGGCTTCTCACCTCTCCATCATTCCTTACCTACCCTCCTCCAGGGGTGCAGGTTGCTCATGTCTCATGCATCCTTCCTCAATGGTACAGGCTCCTCTTCTTTCCATCACTCCTCATCTATATATTTCTTCCATGGTGCAGGCTCATCTTTTATCCTTGATTCCCTGAGATTGCTACTCGTGATTGCTACTTTTTTTTTGCCCCTGTAGAAACTGTACCGATAAGACTCCACAAACCCATACATTTCCACCCCATTCACATTTCCAAGATTATTCGAATTAAAAAAAGGAGGAAAACTCCACAAGATAGGTGATCAGTAGCTGACTGCGGGGATGTAACCACTGGGACCCCCCGCGATCTTTGCAACAGGACCACAGCTCCCAGTCAGGAGTTGGCTGGAGTTCTCCTTTAAAGGAGTTTCCCGTTCTCACATTTCTGTTAGGGACTTTAAAAAAAGGTAAAAATCTAAGTAGTAAGCTACAAGAAGCAATACTAAAAAAGACCAACACATGAATGCGCCAGCCCATCTCCATTGTCGTATCCGGCTCAGACAAATTCAATTACTTTCTTATCTGCCAGGGAGCCGCACATCTCCTAATGAGTTTGTGAGTCTAAAACAGTCTTTCCAGTATAATG